>NC_037689.1:85426295-85441204 GCF_003255815.1 Theropithecus gelada | reverse complement strand
GGAGGGTTTTTTGTGTCTCTATCTCCTTCAGTTCTGCTCTGATCTTAGTTATGTCTTGCCTTCTGCTAGGTTTGCAATGTGTTTGCTCTTGCTTCTCTAGTTCTTTTAATTGCGATGTTAGAGTGTCAATTTTTGATCTTTCCTGCTTTCTCTTGTGGGCATTTAGTGCTATAAATTTCCCTCTACACACTGCTTTAAATGTGTCCCAGAGATTCTGGTATGTTGTATCTTTGTTCTCATTGGTTTCAAAGAACATCTTTATTTCTGCCTTCATTTCGTTATGTACCCAGTAGTCATTCAGGAGCAGATTGTTCAGTTTCCATGTAGTTGAGCGGTTTTCATTGAGTTTCTTAGTCCTGAGTTCTAGTTTGATTGCACTGTGGTCTGAGAGACAGTTTGTTATAATTTCTGTTCTTGTACATTTGCTGAGGAGTGCTTTACTTCCAATTATATGGTCAATTTTGGAGTAAGTACGATGTGGTGCTGAGAAGAATGTATATTCTGTTGATTTGGGGTGGAGAGTTCTATAGATGTCTATTAGGTCTGCTTGCTGCAGAGATGAGTTCAATTCCTGGATATCCTTGTTAACTTTCTGTCTTGTTGATCTGTCTAATGTTGACAGTGGAGTGTTGAAGTCTCCCATTATTATTGTATGGGAGTCTAAGTCTCTTTGTAAGTCTCTAAGGACTTGCTTTATGAATCTGGGTGCTCCTGTATTGGGTGCATATATATTTAGGATAGTTAGCTCTTCCTGTTGAATTGATCCCTTGACCATTATGTAATGGCCTTCTTTGTCTCTTTTGATCTTTGATGGTTTAAAGTCTGTTTTATCAGAGACTAGGATTGCAACCCCCACTTTTTTTTGTTCTCCATTTGCTTGGTAAATCTTCCTCCATCCCTTTATTTTGAGCCTATGTATGTCTCTGCGTGTGAGATGGGTCTCCTGAATACAGCAGACTGATGGGTCTTGACTCTTTATCCAGTTTGCCAGTCTGTGTCTTTTCATTGGAGCATTTAGTCCATTTACATTTAAGGTTAAGATTGTTATGTGTGAACTTGATCCTGCCATTATGATATTAACTGGTTATTTTGCTCGTTAGTTGATGCAGTTTCTTCCTAGCCTCGATGGTCTTTACATTTTGGCATGTTTTTGCAATGGCTGGTACCGGTTGTTCCTTTCCATGTTGAGTGCTTCCTTCAGGGTCTCTTGTAAGGCAGGCCTAGTGGTGACAAAATCTCTAAGCATTTGCTTATCTGTAAAGGATTTTATTTCTCCTTCACTTATGAAACTTAGTTTGGCTGGATATGAAATTCTGGGTTTAAAATTCTTTTCTTTAAGAATGTTGAATATTGGCCCCCACTCTCTTCTGGCTTGGAGAGTTTCTGCCGAGAGATCTGCTGTGAGTCTGATGGGCTTCCCTTTGTGGGTAACCCGACCTTTCTCTCTGGCTGCCCTTAAGATTTTTTCCTTCATTTCAACTTTGGTGAATCTGGCAATTATGTGTCTTGGAGTTGCTCTTCTCGAGGAGTATCTTTGTGGCGTTCTCTGTATTTCCTGGATTTGAATGTTGGCCTGCCCTACTAGGTTGGGGAAGTTCTCCTGGATGATATCCTGAAGAGTGTTTTCCAACTTGGTTCCATTTTCCCCCTCACTTTCAGGCACCCCAATCAGACGTAGATTTGGTCTTTTTACATAATCCCATACTTCTTGCAGGCTTTGTTCATTTCTTTTTCTTCTTTTTTCTTTTGGTTTCTCTTCTCGCTTCATTTCATTCATTTGATCCTCAATTGCTGATACTCTTTCTTCCAGTTGATCGAGTCGGTTACTGAAGCTTGTGCATTTGTCACGTATTTCTCGTGTCATGGTTTTCATCTCTTTCCTTTCGTTTATGACCTTCTCTGCATTAATTACTCTAGCCGTCAATTCTTCCACTTTTTTTTCAAGATTTTTAGTTTCTTTGCGCTGGGTACGTAATTCCTCCTTTAGCTCTGAGAAATTTGATGGACTGAAGCCTTCTTCTCTCATCTCGTCAAAGTCATTCTCCGTCCAGCTTTGATCCGTTGCTGGCGATGAGCTGCGCTCCTTTGCCGGGGGAGATGCGCTCTTGTTTTTTGAATTTCCAGCTTTTCTGCCCTGCTTTTTCCCCATCTTTGTGGTTTTATCTGCCTCTGGTCTTTGATGATGGTGATGTACTGATGGGGTTTTGGTGTAGGTGTCCTTCCTGTTTGATAGTTTTCCTTCTAACAGTCAGGACCCTCAGCTGTAGGTCTGTTGGAGATTGCTTGAGGTCCACTCCAGACCCTGTTTGCCTGGGTATCAGCAGCAGAGGCTGCAGAAGATAGAATATTTCTGAACAGCAAGTGTACCTGTCTGATTCTTGCTTTGGAAGCTTCCTCTCAGGGGTGTACTCCACCCTGTGAGGTGTGGGGTGTCAGACTGCCCCTAGTGGGGGATGTCTCCCAGTTAGGCTACTCAGGGGTCAGGGACCCACTTGAGCAGGCAGTCTGTCCCTTCTCAGATCTCAACCTCCGTGTTGGGAGATCCACTGCTCTCTTCAAAGCTGTCAGACAGAGTCGTTTGCGTCTGCAGAGCTTTCTGCTGCTTTTTTGTTGTTGTTGTTGTTGTTGTGTAGCTGTGCCCTGTCCCCAGAGGTGGAGTCTACAGAGACAGGCAGGTTTCCTTGAGCTGCTGTGAGCTCCACCCAGTTGGAGCTTCCCAGCAGCTTTGTTTACCTACTTAAGCCTCAGCAATGGCGGGCGCCCCTCCCCCAGCCTCGCTGCTGCCTTGCCGGTAGATCACAGACTGCTGTGCTAGCAATGAGGGAGGCTCCGTGGGCGTGGGACCCTCCCGGCCAGGTGTGGGATCTGATCTCCTGGTGTGCCTGTTTGCTTAAAGCGCAATATTGGGGTGGGAGTTACCCGATTTTCCAGGTGCTGTGTGTCTCAGTTCCCCTGGCTAGGGAAAGGGATTCCCTTCCCCCTTGCGCTTCCCAGGTGAGGCGATGCCTCGCCCTGCTTCAGCTCTCGCTGGTCGGGCTGCAGCAGCTGACCTGCGCCGATCGTCCGGCACTCCCCAGTGAGATGAACCCAGTACCTCAGTTGAAAATGCAGAAATCACCGGTCTTCTGTGTCGCTCGCGCTGGGAGTTGGAGACTGGAGCTGTTCCTATTCGGCCATCTGCAAAATAGCTCGCTTTTTCTGTTCTTATCAGCCTGTCCAGCTACTTAGGTCGTAAGTCAAACACTTCTAGCAATTGTTATAAATCATAATCATCATCATCATCATCATCATCATCATCATCATCATCATCATCATCTCTGTATCCTCAGCGCCAAGCACAGAGTGCTAATCAGTAAGGTCTACTGAATGAACACATGGGTGAAAGTAAAAGGCCTGGATATAAGATCCTGTGACCTATTAGCAGAAGGCGCTAGATGCTAATGTGTATAGCTCTGCATTGAAAATACACATGCCTTGGAAAATCATGTTCCCTCAGGAGGAAGTTTCTGCCCTTGAGGAGCTGCGTAAGATACCATATTTCTCTCTAGGAGAATAAGCTGTTGTTTGGAGATTGTTACACAAATGTTTGTCTCGTAGGAGCACTTCTATGCTTCTATTCTCTACAGTAATGATTGGAAATGGAAATCAAGACTTACGCCTTTCACAAGTCCCTGCCTTCCTGTGGAATGCTAAAAACTTTATTTTCTTTCCACCAAGCTTAGCTGTTTCCCTCTGTTATAGTGGAATGCATTAATTAAAAGATTGGCAAATGCTCAGAGACTAGGAAAAAATGATGAAATACAAACACCAAGTTCTGTCCAAGTTTACTTTTCTGATTCTTCACTATTACTCCTGTGATGGTTAATTTTAGGTGTCAACTTGACTGGATTATGGAATACCTAGAAACCAAGTAAAGCACTATTTTTGGATGTTTCTGGAGGAGATCAGGGCATGCGTCTGATGGACTAGGTGGGGAAGATCCACTCTCAATGTGAGCGGGCACCAACCAGTCTGCTGGGGGCCTGCAGAGAGCAAAAACAGAAAAGGCAGATATGATGAATTACCCGCTGGAGCTAGGATACAGTCTTCCTCTTTTGTCCTTGGACATCAGAATTCCAGGTTCTCCAGCCTTTGAACTCTAGACTTACACCAGCGCTCCCTCCACAACACTGGGGTTCTCAGGCCTTCAACCTCAGACTGAGAGTTACACCTCAGCTTCCCTTGTTCTAAGGCCTTCAGATTTGGACTGAACCATGAATGTTACCAGCATTCTAGGGTCTCCAGCTTGCAGACCTTGCAGACCTTGCAGGCAGCCTGTTGTGGGACTTCTGAGCCTCTGTAATTGCATGAGCCAATTCTCCTGATATATATATATATATCCTATTGGTTCTGTCTGTCTGGAGAACCCTGACTAATATACCCTTAAACACACTCAGTAGTCAAGGGTTCATTGGGTTCATGGTACTCACTAAAATGAGCATAAAATAAACAGGTAGAGATTGAAATAAAAGGAGATGAGAAAGGTACTTTTCTAGCGCAATGAGATGTATTATTCTCATCTGAAATCACTTATGATTTTTATTGGAACAAGGCACCCAGCAAATTGCCTGGCATAGAGTAGATGTCAAATAAATATTTGTCAAATGGATGAATGGATATTATTGAATGAAAAGTAGGATGTAAATAGATACATAAATCATTTTTAACAAAATAAATGAGGAAGAATTCTTCTAATCTTTTCCTGCCTACCATGTCCCTGGCTCAATGTGGAAAAGTGACTGATTTGGCCCTGCATGGGAACCCTGCCTGAACTGTGGAGTAAGTACCATTTATAATCACCTTTCTTAGACTCTTGAACCACCCAAGTGGTTAGCTGAGTCAACCTTTTCCTCATCTGCATCTAGTGACAGGAAACTCACTACCTTATTGGCATCCATGCTATGATTCTTGGATGCTCTAAAAATATATGACTGCTGCATCAATTACTAGCAAGTAATTGCTAGTAATTGTGCTAGGACGCAAGCCTCTCTATTATCCAGACTCAGGTACTCTCCAGTGTATCACAACTGACACCCTTAGAATATATAGCTGTATTTTATTCAAAGGTGGTGGGAAAATAACTTTCCTAGAAAGCAGGAAACCTGGATCCAACTCTGAGCTCTGCCACTGACATGCTGTGTGAATTTGAGTATTCTCCTTCCTTATTTGGGCCTCAGTTTCCTTTTTTTACTCAATGAGGGGGGTTTCAAACGGGATGCTCTGCAAGACCTCCAGTTCAGACATTCCAGGCCAGGACTCTCTAATGAGGTCTAATTAAGATCTTCTAATGCAGTGGTTTTCAAATTGTGGTCCAAGAATCCCTGGAAAGCCTGGGCGACATAATGAGACCCCCATCTCTAAATATATTTATATAAAAAAAAATACATTAAATATATGCTATATTAGTGCACCTGTAGTCCCAGTTACTTAACAGGCTGAGGTGAAAGAGTTCGAGGCTACAATAAGCTATGATCGTGCCGCTGCACGCCAGCTTGGGTGACAGAGACCCTGTCCAAAAAGAAAAAAAAAAAAAAAAAAAGAAAAGAATCCCTGAAGGTCCCTGAGAATCTTTCCAAAGGTCAAGGAGATCTTTTCAAACTAACATATCCGCAGGAGGCAGAATTTTCTTCATATACTTCAATACATAGCAGAAGCAGCTATGAGAATCCAGCTGCTTCTGAATCCAGCCAAATTATCAAAGAGAATAACAACAAATGTAAAACTTCCCCACTCTTCTCGGTAAATTTATTTTTGTTTTGTAAAATATTGTTATACTTCATAAAATATTAAAAATATATTCTAAAATATATTATTTATATTAACATGTTTAATTTTTAAGCATGACTTTGACAATGAACAAATCAATCAAGCAATATTCCTTAAATGTTTCCATCTTAATTTCTAATATAGTGAATATGGATAGATGTAACCCACATAAATAAAAACTCCATGAAATCCTTCATAACTTTTAATAGTGTACAGTGGTCCTGTTCTTGTAGGTCTGACTTCCTTTCTCATTCCATATAGTTTTCTGTCTGGTCCCCCAATGGTCACAGATGTGCTCTGCTCAATATCTGGCACAGGAATGGACACAGTAACTTTGGGAGAAAGGCCATTCTTCCTTCCTCATGGGCTTCAGCCATACCGGGCCTGGCCTGTCTTCTCCTTCACCTGGGTTCCTTGGCATAGACCGGTGACTTGGGCCTTAAACAAGGCACCCCCTTGTGGGCAGTGCCAGTTCCCGAGGGGAGAAATCAAGCAGCTGATCAGGCGAGGTTGATGTGCTAGCCTCCCCGCTTGCCTGCGCACAGTTGCCCAGCCCCTCCGGGTTCCAGCTTCCCTGAATGCTACACTCTCCATACCTGCCACCCAAAGAAAGCAGATTTCATGACTGCTATGCCAGTTGTCAGGCCTTGGGTGTGAGGCAAGGGAGAACCTGCCAGATTCAGAGTCCCCATGGGGGTATGTGGGGAGAAGGGAGATGAGGAGGGAGAACTTGTGTTAACTGAGAGAACCACTTCACATCAGGTCCTGCATGTTCCTTCTTTCTTTGTTTGAGACGGAGTTTTGCTCTTGCCGCCCAGGCTGGAGTGCAATGGTGCAATCTCAGCTCACTGCAACCTCCGCCTCCTGGGTTCAAACGATTCTCCCGCCTTAGCCTCCTGAGTAGCTGGGATTACAGGCACCCACCACCACGCCCAGCTAATTTTTTGTTATTTTTAGTAGAGACAGGGTTTCACCATATTAGGCTGGTCTCGAACTCCTGACCTCAGGTGATCTGCCCATCTCGGCATCCCAAAGTGCTAGGATTACAGGCATGAGCCACCGCACCTGGCCTGTTCCTTCTTTCTTAATGACAAACCTGGGAGGTGAGCATAGATCTTTATCCTTATTCTCCTGTTATAGCCGTGAAAACTGAAGGTTCCAGAGGTAATGTGACTTGGCTAAGGTGGTTACGCAACCAAAAAAGTAGCTGGGCTTGGATCTAAATTCACATCTAATAATGTCAAATCAATGCTCCTTCTGCTTTACCAGAAGCAGGGAGAGCCAGGAGCATTCAGGAGAAGACGAGAGAGGAAGGGAGCTAACATTTATTGAATATCTACTATGTGTCAAGCATATGTTATCTCATTAACTCCTAACAGCAGTCCCCTTATGTAAGCAGTGACTCTCAGTTTACAGATGAGGGAACAGGCTTAGGGAAGGGAAGTGGCTTTTGTAAGGGTACACTGCTAGGAGGTAGCAGAACCAGGATTCAAATCTAAGTCTGTCTGGCTCCAAAGCCTCTGCTTCTTTAATAATACCAAAGGAGATTTATTTTTATTTGTTAATTGTTTATGAAGACAAACCATTTCTTAGCCCACATATTCATATTTCATAGTTCAGGAACACAGGTCAGTGACAAACTTCTGTAATTCAACCCAAAGAAATTCTTTATATTCCAAATCACTTTGTACCAGCCTTCCTCATCTCCTCAAAATCTTTTATGGAATCATAATTTCTGCAAAAATTTGCGCATGCCTTCTTCCTTGGTTTGGTCAGAGCAAACACAGAGAGCTGCAACCCTCAGGGAAGCAATAAATGCTCTAATAATATGAAACCCATGCATCTGAGGTTTCATCAAAGCACTGGAAGCCACGGTAGTTATTATCCTTGATAGATATGTCAACCTTAACACCAACATCCTTCCTGGCTGATGGAGAATGAGCCACAAATAACATTTATTGAGAACTTACTTTATGACAGACACTATACTACATGCTTTAATTCATTCTGTTTAAACCTCCCAAAGGAGGTAGGTACTATTATTATTGCCCATTTTACGCATGGGAACACTAAGGCAGTAACAGGCCCAAGGTCACCAGTTAAAGAGCGACAACTAGTATTTGAATCCAGGCAGTCAACTTCCGAGTTTATGGCTTAAAACCACCTCAAGACTAAACTGTTGTGAGAGACCCAGAACTGAAACTGAAGTCTCCTGGTTTCTTAGCTTAATGTGGTGTGCTGTGCACTAATGCCTCCTGAATGAATGCCCAAAGGCGTGGCTGACACATCTCCTCCCAGGGGCCGGAATGGAAAGAAGGAGGTGAACTCCAGAGAGCGAAAGACTATGAGGCCATCCTAGGAGGGCAGGCAGCTTTTACTGTAATAGTTGCTTCCCAGTTCTCCATCCTCAGGCCTCTGGCTGCAGGGCAGGAGGGCATATGCTCAGAGAAAAGTCTCTGAGCTCTGACTCCTCCCGTTATTCCGCCCCCACATGCAGAGGGCTTCCCCCTTATAAGCCTGTGCTCAGCTGGAGGTGGGTGGGAAGCCACTTATCTTGGCTCTTGCTGACTATCTTCCCGACACATCCCAACAAAACTCACATCTGAGACACCCCTGAGGTCGGTGCTAGAGAGAGGGTGAGGTCAGTGATTGTAGCCTCCTTGGTATAAACCAGGAAACTGAGGGCCACAGAGTAAGTTGTAAACAGAGCTGGGGGGACCCTCACAGAGCCTCTGGACAAACCTCCAGACAAAGCCACTGATGAAGAAAGGCCTCGAAGGCAGGCAGAGGCTTGCTTAAAGCAGCCTAGGACCTTCCAGGGTCCCAGGACCTGGCTGTTTGCCTGACTAACTTGGGTCTCTGAAACAGAAGTGAGGCCAGGGAGAGTAAGTTATTCTGGGCCTCATGATGACATGTGCCTCCAGAGATCCAAGCCTGGCCTTTTGCCATGGGGTCCCTGGGAGCCTTCTGGCCACCAGCCATGGCACCCTGCCTTCTGATGCCTGGGGAGGGGCTGAGAGAGGGGGAGGGTCAGTGCTTCCTAATGGCTTCCTGCCCAGAAAGCCTCTAGAACTTCCTACTGCTAACTTTCTTTCCTCTAAAAGAACCGACTTGAGGGCATCCAGAGGGTTCAAGTTTAGATTCCAGGCTAAACTTCTAGGCTTAGAGGGTCCTGAGCGTGGGACTGGATAAAGGAGGGAAGCCATCATCTCTTCAGAAGATGTTTAGAAAAGGGCATACACCCAGTCTATCTGAGCTGGGAGAGAGCTGTTATGTCCTGAGGCAGGGGGATGGATGAAATGGCATTTTAGGGCTCCGATTCTCTTTGGGGCAAGACCTGACTTCCTATGGACTCCCAGGAGCAGCAGGAGTTCTGACAAGAACTGTGGTTGTCCAGAGTGAAGTTTCTTTGAGACTTGCCCTGTACCTAACCCCGAACAGATTTGAGACTTAGAGACCTCTAACCAGGCATCTCATTGTACAGCTGGGAAAACTGAGACCCAGGAGGAAGGGGCCTCTCCGAGATGCCACAGTGAGTCAAGAGTCCTCACTTTAGAGGGCTGGAGAATGATCCACTGAGGCAGGGCCAGGGCTCCTGTCTGAGAGGGGCTCCTGAGGCTGCAAGCTTTTCCCCTTCCGTGGACTGCATTCACACCTTGTTCGGTCCTGCTGGGGTCGGGGCTCTCCTTCCTTGCCCCTTTTCCTTGGCATTCTTTCCACAGGCCCTGTGTGGTCTGGGCTCTACCGAGAGGTCCCCAAGGAGAGCTGGCGCGTTAGTCAGCCAAGAAGCAAGCAGGCAGGCAATGCCAGCATGCAGGTGGCGGGGCTGGCAGGGGAGCCGGCAGGCGGGTCAGACACCCGGAGCCGGGGAACTGTAATGTTCAGGGAATTTCAGTTGGCATTGCTGTCCCGTTCCAGCCAACTGGCTAACGGTGCCGAGTTTGAATCAGTGACCCGCCTCCTGGTCCCTCCTCCTTAGCCGGCCTCTCTCCCTCCCTCCCTTTTTCCCTCCCTCAGTGGCCCTCCAAGAGGCGGGAGGCGCCCGCTGTCAAGGCAGCTGAGCCCCGGCAACCGCTGCTCTCAGCTTCTCCCCTCGCGGGGCCGGCTCATGGAGCGCAGGGCCCGGGCTGGCTCTCGCTGAGTCCCGGGCCTCTTTTAGCCTCATCCCCAGAGTGGGAGGGGACCGTGCCCGGCACTGCCCTGCCGGCCCTAGCAGCTCACCACACGCCACCATGCCTCTGCTGGACGTTTTCTGGTCTTGCTTCAGGAAGGTGAAGGTAAGTGACTGCCCAGCCCCAGCCCATCCCGCTGCTCAGGGGGGAAGGAGGCAGATGCGGACCATTGCGCGCCAGCTGGGAAAACGGACCAGATAGGCTTCTGAGACTACCTGAGGCTCTCAGAGTTAAAAGGGATTGGGTTCAAGTCTCACCTTTGTCACTTAACCAGTTCTGTGACCTTCTGTTGCATTCCCATAAAAACAAGTCAGCTAGTTGGTTCTTTTTCATAAAACTTGCCTCTGTTGCTTCCTGGATCTTGCCACAAAGGCAAGATGCTTAACCTCTCTGAACCTCAGTTTCCTCTCAGCTTTAGAATGAGGACCATAGTAACACCAACCTTATGGGGTAATGAGGTTGGTGTTATTGTTTACATAGTAAATGTATGCAAATCCAGGAGATAATGTGTGTAAGGTTCCTAGCAGGATGCCTGGTGAGGAGCATCCACACAAGCAATGGTATCTATTATTATTATTATTATTAATTTCTATCCACATATATCAAAGCACATACTCTGTGCTAGGCACCATTGGAGCTACACAAAGACAAAAAAGGGCTGGACACAGTGGCTTACGTCTATAATCCCAGCATTCTGGGAGGCCGAGGTGGGAGGATCACTTGAGGCCAGGGGTTCGAGAGCAGCTTAGGCAACATAGGGAGACTGCCATCTCCATTTTTTAAAAGAAAGCAAAGAAGGACATGGCTTTTGTCCTCAAAGAGAATATAAGAAAAGTGACAAATATTTACCAGGCACCTACTATATGCCAGACATTGTGCTAAATAGTCAGTTTGTCAGTAAATATTTGTTGAGTGTCTACTATATCCTGGCCATGGGGGATACATGAGCACAGCCGAACTCACAAGGGTGTGTAAAGCATGATTCCACTTTCAAGAACCAAGAAACTAATATTTATTTAGTATCCACTATGTACCAGACCTAGGCACTTTTAATTCATTCATGTGGCGGTGATCTTCAGCACAACCCATTGCTTTCCTGCTTTTATAGATAGGGAAAGAACACTGTGAATAGTTAAGAAATATTTACAAGGTTGCTCAGATATGACTGGCAGAGCTGGGATCTGAGCTCCTAAGTCCATGCCTTTCTTGACACTGTGTGGTTTCCCACAGTACAACCCAGGAGGAAGACTTTCAAACGACTAGCCTGACTGACTGTAAGACAGGATGAAAGAATGCTGGGACCTTTGGGAAGGAAAGATCCATTCCACCGGGAGGGACTTGGAGAGATTTCACAGGAGGTCACATTTGGGCTGAGTCTGAGGCTTAAAGGAAGAGAAGAGTTTGTCAGTCCAAAAGTGGGGGAAGGGCATTCCAGGCATGCCTGGCAGAGGGAACTTCGTAAGCTAGAGTTTGGAGGCAGTCAAATGGTAGTGGGCTGGGGGAAGGGCTTCTTTCGTGATGTGGCTCAAACGTAGGGTTAGAGGGGATAGGAGCTTGAGAAGGGGAAGCAGGGACTACTTCCAAAAGGGTTTGGCATTGATCTGTGGATTCATGGTCCTCACCTAGTGGGGGTCCCGAATGAGATTTTTCAACCATCTGTGGTGGAATGAGAGAAAAGTAGGGATAATGTCGTGCAGTGTTCATAAAACTAAATTAATTCCACTCAAAGGACTATTCTTTATTTGGAGACTGTTGTGTCCTTCCTGTGGGGGTGGGGATTCAAATGATCTTTCTCCTACAAAATATGAGTGAGAAATTTTTTAAATGTCTGCCTTCAGCAAAATTACAAAGTTTGCAACATGCTGATTGTTTCCCTATTTATTTATTTAAGAACGTTTTCCTCATCCATGAAATCTGAAACTCTGGTGACTACTGTTTTGGGGAATAAGGGGCTGATTTCAGTACAATAGGGATATAATTAAGTGGACAGTTTTAGAAAAAGCACTCCAGCAGTAGTGGGCAGGAATGGTGCGGAAAGGCCCAAGCGGAGGTGCAGAGGCCAGGAAGGAGGCAGCTGCAGTGGAAATGAGGATGGGAGAGGAAGAAATGATGGAGAGCTGGATGGAACAAGAACGACGGGGGAAGGGAAAATTAAAGCGCCTTTGAGGTTTGATGCCTGAGAGGCACCTCTGTCCCCTACCCTGGTTGACTGTTCTAGGTGCTTGGCATGGATTTAAATCTCTTTGCACTCATTCCCCCAACTTCTCAGATACCCAGCAAACATGTCCTAACCCCTGTCAGCCTCTTAGAAACTGTTGGGCTAGGTTTAGGGCGGTGGCTCATGCCTATAATTCTAGAATTTTGGGAGGCCAATGAGAGAGGACTGATTGAGGCCAGGAGTTCCAGACCAGCCTGGACAATATAGTGAGATCCTTTATGAAAAATAAAAAAATTAGCTGGGCATGGTGATGCATGATGGACACCTGTAGTCCCAGTTACTTGGGAGACTGAATTGGGAGGATTGCTTGAGCCCAGGAGTTCAAGGCTGCAGTGTGCTATGATTGCACCACTACACTCCAGCTTGGACTACAGAGTGAGATCCTAACTCAGGAGGAGGAGGAGGAGGAGGAATAGTAATTATAGGTATGGTGTCACACCTGTAATCCCAGCACTTTGGGATACTGAGGCAGGTGGATCACTTCAGTTCAGGAGTTCAAGACCAGCCTGGGCAACATAGTAAGACTCTGTCTCTAGAAAAAAAATTTAAAATTAGTCAGGCATGGTGATGCATGCCTGTTTTCTCAGCTACTTGTGGGCTGAGGCAGGAGGATAACTGCAGTGAGCCATGATCGCACCACTGCATTCCAGCCTGGCCATTAGACTGAGACTATGTCTCATACAAAACAAAATAAAACTGGTGGGCTAGGACAGCCCCAAGAGAAGGTTGAGGATCTCTATCCCGGGTCCCAGACGTTTGCACACATTCACTCATGTGCGTGTCCACAGAGGACATACACGTGCATTTGTGCACATTCAGCCCCACACACATATGCACAGGCACACCATTCAAGTGTGCATACACACATACACACATAGAGACGAACACACATATACCGTGACACAAGCAGGCAAATGCACATGTACACACAAACAGTGCACATTCCTAGCATGATGTAGACTCACACACATATGCATGCATGCATATACAGAGGTAGGCACACAGGCACATCAGATACATACCCTCCTACGCACAAGCTTGGGGGACACACAGAGACACAGCCAGGCACGTCTCCAAAAAGCCTGTAGACATACAAAAGCATGCACACGGCGTGAAGGCCCATGTGCATGCGCATGCATACACACAGGTCTGTGGTTGCGCATGTCCTTGGCAGATGTGAATCAACACACGGCTGGATCTCAGGGCTAAGAGGCAGCCTGCCAGATCCACACACACACTTGGACTGCGTGCTCCCTTTTCCAATGCTGCTGCTTCAAGGCCCCAGTCAGAAAGGCAGGCTCTCTGGGCTCGGGAGCTCAGTCAAGGGCACAGGCTGCTGTGAGCCACCCTCCCTCTCTGAGCCAGGCCCCCTGAATGTGGGAGACTGAGGGGTTTGAGGGGTGGGGAATGCCCAGGACAGATCCTGTCAGAGCTGAAAGGGCCCTCTCAGATCATCTTATTCAAACTTCTCATGGTCCTGATAGGGAAACCAAGCCCCTTGCCTCCCCCACCATATGGAGCCCCCCATCAGCTGAAGAGGTATGAGGAAGGGTGAAGCAGACAAACTTAGGTTTCAATTCCACCCCACACCCACAGGCACACATACTAGCTGTGTGCCTTTGAGCAAGTCTTCTCCGAGCCTCAATTTCCTTGTTTGCAGAATGACACTAATCAGTGCCTGCCTCATAGAAATGCCACGAACATTTGGTGGGTGGGTTGTGTATTTTTTTTTTTTTTTTTAACTGAGTCTCGCTCTGTTGCCCAGGCTGGAGTGCAGTAGTGTGATGACTGCTCATTGCAACCTCCACCTCCCGGGTTCAAGCAATTCTCCCGCCTCAGCCTCCCGAGTAGCTGGAATTACAGGCGCCCGCCATCACCTCCAGCTAATTTTTTTTTTTTTTTTTTTTTTTTTTTGTATTTTTAGTAGAGACGGGGTTTCACCATGTCGGCCAGGCTGGTCTCAAGCTCCTAACCCTAAGTGATCAGCCCGCCTCGGCTTCCCACAGTGCTGGGATTACAGGCCTAAGTCACCACGCCCAGCAAAGTTGTGTCTTTAAAGTGCCTGACATGGAGTAGGTGGTCAATACACATGATTTGTTGGAAGCTGCTTCCGAAACTGTGTAGTGGAGGCATCACAGCAAAGAACGAGGGTTATTCCATATTTGAAAATTCCAGGGTTAGGGTCTCAGGTCTCGTCTGCTCCTTTGCCACAACTCGTCCTCAGCCCTTTACTTTGACTCTGCCTAGGTCTAGGAACAGAAGTGATCCATTTGGGAGATGAGGACTGACACCTCAGAAGCCAGGGATGGTGGGAAGGTGGCAAGAGGCCAGGTCAAGGCTCAGGATTGCTTTGAGCTGCTCTTGTGTTAGGGGCAGCCAAGGGACAAGACATTTAAGTGTGAGATGAATCCAGTATAAATAGTCCAATATGTGTCTTCTGTGTCTTTCCCTTGAGGCCACTCAGGGCCCAGAAGGTATCCATGGCCGCTTGGTACAACCAAGCATGCATATGAGTCAGTTTCTCACCCGCTCCCCCTCAACACACACACACACCCCACACTCACACTCCACACACACACAGCACACACACCAAATACACACCATACACACACACCATACACATGCCACACACCCCCCACACACCACATCCCACACACACACCCCACACACTACACATACACCACACACACACACCCCACACACCACACACACAC
>NC_037689.1:85405666-85426085 GCF_003255815.1 Theropithecus gelada | reverse complement strand
ACACACCACACACACACACCACACCACACACACACACCACACACACCACACACACCACACACACACACACACCACACACACACACCACACACACACACCATACACACCACACACACACACCACACACACCACACACACACACCACACACACACCCCATACACACCACACACACACAGCACACACACACACCACATACATACAGAACCATTTCTTTGATATGTCCTTTGCCCCCTTCCAGCACTTAGCATGGTGTTATGCACATAAGGGGTGCCAGGAACACAAATCCTCCCTCATGTTACTTGGCTTCAGGTGGGCATATCAGGTCCTAGAGGGCACTGACTTGGGAGGTGGGAAATCTACCTAGAGTGCCATCTCAACCATGACCTCTGGATGACCTTGAGAGGGTCAATTCTCTCTCCTGTCCCTCAGTTCCCTCCTCTTATAACATAGGTAGATAATCACACAATATCAGAGATGAAAAGGCCCTTGGAGGTCATCTATTCCTCCTTCTGTGTTCCTCTCTCCAAACTACCAGTGAGGAAACTGAGGCCCAGAGAGGGAGAAATATGGCCAAGGTCTCAGAGGGCGTCAGGACACAGCAGGATTCCAATGTGGTCTGTGTAATATACCATAATCTCCCTACTCATTCTGTGACAAAATCCAAACACAACTTGTCTCTGGTAAAATCTAAAAGCAGTAGTAGGGGGGATGTCTCTACACATGCCACACACACGCATGCAAACACATGTGTGTTAACAACCCTGCCGCACCTACCCATAAAGCTTCTATGGGAGTTAAAGCAAATCATGGACAGACAGTCGTGTGGACTGGGAAGGCTCATAGAGGTGAACCTCCCAGTCGTGGGCCAACATGGGACCCCATGCTTTTCCCTAGGCACCATACTTACATACTTAGGTCTCACACATGAGTGTGTATGTGCACAAGGGCTTTCCTGAGCTCGCCCAGGCACACATTCTCAAGCACCATCTCCTGTGAATGCTTTCGTCCAAGTATGCATGAGACTTCCATGTGGCGGCTCTTATACCTGGCTTCCCAGGCACCTGTTCATATGAGTGTGAGCTTTCACGACCCCCTGTGCAGGCTCACATTCATGTACACACACACACACACACTTGCAAGTGAGGTGAGCATGCATCCTCCTTATGTGTGCTTGCCCACACCCCAGCCCCTCTCTGCCCCTAGGCCAGCTCTCAGCTTCCCAATCTGCCTAGGAGCAGCCTGGCAGGATATGGGGTGAACGTGTGACGATGATAGGGTGATTCAGCAATTTCACTCCCAGCCTCCAGGATGTCTCTCCTTTTTCATTCCTTTGCCCTTGTCATCCCAAGTAAATCCAATTTGCCACATGCAGTGTATATTTGTTGTGGAAGGGGCAGGGGGAGTATAGAGAATTCAGGGGTGCACATGAATGTATACAAACTCCTGGGGCTGGAAAAGGGACCTCAGAGACTCCTCGATGCCATCACTACAGAGTTGCCTCTATCACATCTTACCAAAAGAATGGCCAGACACTTGCACACCTCTAGTGATGTGGAGCTCACCACTTCCTCAGGTAGTCTCTTTTATCTCAGGACACTGTTGCAGATCCCTTCATCAGTCTGATGTATGTGCGTGTGTGTGTGTGTGTCTGTGAATGGAAGTAGTAATGTACATGTGTACATATGAGACAGTATGTACAGCCAGCCATGTCTTAACTACTTGTTTCAAAGAAATAAATTATGACATAAGACTCTCAGGTCATGGAAAAACCACTTAGAGGGGGAAGGGCAAGGGCCTATACTGCACAGAAGGAAGGTTCACTCGGAGGACCCTCTTGGCAGAGTTCCACAGCCCACTCAAATAACGTGTCAGTTGGGTGATAGGTATTGGCCCCGTATATGTGCGAAAAATTCAGACTGTGGATTGTCCCTGACATGGTTAACTGTAAGATGCCTAGATGCTGGACATATGCTGTGTATCTTTGAGGCACAGGCCCATGGACTAGAGCAAAATAATAGGTTGTGGTAAGGTTATTGGCATAGATGGAGCTCAAGAGATTTGTGAGGTGGTTTCTGGGTGATCTAGGAAGCTTTCTGGGAGCAGTTTTTGGGACCAGAGTAGAAGGCAACTTAGTGTTGCCAAAGGAGTACTGGACACAGAGTGAGACTGACCTGGATATTACGTCCACCTCTGCCACATCTAGGCTGAGTGCTCCTGGGCATGTCACCTCTCCTCAGTGGATAAGACTTAATGGAGTTGCCAGCGAGATGATGTCTATAAAAGCCTGTTACGAGGTAGATGCTCCATTGAATCTGAATCTGAAGGAATGACCTTTGGAAGAAAAGGGCAAAGAGTGTTTTCAAGGCAGAATGAGGTTGGAGACATGTGAGGGAAGAGTCACAGATCCAAGGGACTTATCCTCAGTGGAGGTGTTGGGAGTGAATGGAAATGGGAGGAGGGGGAAGAACAAGAGACTTTGAAATTTGTGTGTGGGACTTTGAACTTTGTGTTCTTGATGCAGTGAAAAGACCAAAACATCTACATGGAGTCAAGCCCTTCACCTATCTGAGCCATGACTTGCTAGCTGTGTTGACCATGAGAAAGTTACTTCACCTTTCTGAGCCTTAGTTTCTTGCTCCCTAAAATGTAGATAACAGTAGTACCAACCTTACAGGGTTATTCTGAGGCTTAAATCAGTTAATATGTATAAAGCTCTTAGAAAAGGGGCACATAGTAAGCATTGACCATTTTTATTATTTGTACACTGGGAAGAATGATAACTCCTACCTTATAGGGCTATAGTAAGGATCAAATGAGATAATGATCCCAAAGCCTGTTGAAATGTTTATTTGTTGTTATCTTGGACAAAATGTGAGGGGGTTTCCTTAGGCTGAGAATAACCTTAAGTAATTCATTCCTTCACTAGTTCAACCAAGCAATATTTATTCAGGGCCTACTATGTGCCAGACACTGTGTTAGATCTTAAGGAGACGGGTAATGGTGAGCAAAACTGCTGTAGGTCTTCATCTCATGCAGCTTACTGTCTAGTGGATATGAGTTTTTCACACTCAACCCCCAAGTGCCCTGTTGGTGGGCATGATTGATTTAGTACAGAAAATTTCAGCATATGAAACTGTTCAATGCGTTAACAGTTCTAGTTAATCTAGTACCTGTGATTGGAGATCCCACCTAATCTTTAAGGCAAAGGGATAGCCATGCTGAAGTCTGAGTAACTCCTGTAACAGCAAAGTCTGGAACGATCTTAGGCTCAGCCTGGGAATGGGGATGGGGACCCGCTGCCAAATTTGCCTGATCCGAAGCTCCTAATCCTTGCCCCATCATCGCAGCTGGTGTGTTTTCCTCGAGTCATGTGAGATTGGATAATATTTGTTCTCGGGAGTGGGAGAGATAGGGGCGAGCATTGGGAAGGTGAGATGGGAGCAGGAGGCAAGGCTTCAACTCTGACTTAGGTCTCTTCGGATACAGATTCTTACCTTGCTTTTAGCTTCTTTGATGCCAAAAGGCGTACAAGTGGGAGATCCCGGCGGGGTGGAGGATATACCTCCTATGGCTATGGTGGAGGTTGGGGGAAGCAAAAATGAATGGAAGGGGCTGCAGATTGGCAATACCAGACTTCTCTTTCATCCCCAAAGACTAGAGGAAGTTAGAACTAATGCTAGCTAATATTTGCACTTGATCGTAGCCAAGAGGTCGGGAAGCGATACTAGCTAATATTTGTAGAGCACATACTATGTGGTGTACACTGTTCCAAACCCTCCGCATATATTAACTCATTTCACCATCACAATAATCCTGCAAGGCAAGCTATCATTGTCATCATCCTCATTTTACTGAAACACAGAAAGGTTTAGAAATTTATCCAAGATTACACAGCTATTAAGTGGTGAATTGGGGATTTTTAACCCAGGTAATCTAGTTCCAAAGTCCACTATGTTCGTGTAATCTGTGCTGCGTTCCTCCACTTGTAAAATGAGGAGGCTGGATTGGTTTATCTCTGAGAGTCTTTCCAGCTCTGACAGTCTCCTTATATTTCACATATACTTCTATGAACTTCCAGGCCAAATGAAAAAAAAAAATTCTGCTCCCAAATGTCAGTGATTTCCACTAAAGTCCCTCAGGAGAAAAGCGGGGAGCCCAGGCTCAGGGAAAAGAGCCGACACTGGAGCTTGGTCTTCCCAGCAGCCTCCAGGGCCTGAGAACAGCTGGGGGCCTGGGAAGCTCTGGGAGCCAGGGCCTGGCCTGCATTTCCAAGTCACTGGTAACAATAACAAGGAGCAGCAGCTCAGGCAGCCTCTGCTGGGATTTGGGGTCAGAGGTTTCACAGTGGGTGGGGAACAGAGCTCCTCAACTCCATGCCTCTGGGCAACCCTTGAGCTGTTGCTGCTGCTGCTGCTGCTGTCAGGGCCCTTAGAGTCCAGGTCAATCAGTAGTTCCAAGGCTGAGGCTGCCAAGGGGCAGAGAGAGGAAAGGAAGTCCTGCACTTGGGGAACGGGAGTTGAGGCCCTGGATATGGATGAGGCTGACTTTCCCTGGCCCTTTCTTCTACCTTGGATTGGGTACCTTCTGGGAGCTGGAGAGAAGAATGTAGTACGATGATATAATGTTGTAGATGGAAATAGGACACTGATCTAGCAGCCCAGGTTCTGCCTCTTCTTCTCTTCTCTTCGCCTCAGTTTCCTTATCTACAACATGGGGAGAATATTCCCCATTTCATAATTGATTGTGATGATGACCTATGTGAAAAGGCCTTCCACACAGTGGGTGCTCAGTAAATATGAGTTGAATGTAAAAATAGTTGATTGATTGCTCTAAGTGACCCTGGGCCCATAGGTTGGACCCTGTTTGTTCATCTATAAAATGAGGAAAAATTTTTACCTGCCATTCCCTTCATTCCCTGGCTGAGGAGAGCCTAGAATTGGGGACATCCTGTGGAAGTGAAAGGACAGTAGAAAACACAGATGCGACTACCCTGAGGTTGAGGAAGTGGGTTGTTTAGGCAATTTCCTCATTCCTCCTATTCTGGCCCCTGCTCCCATCCCTGGTCAGACTAGTTCAGACTCTGGAAAAGAAGCTCCATCCCACACTGGAATCCCCATGTCTCTCTCCTCCAGCCGCTTCCTACACTCACCCCTATAGGGCGCCTCTCCCGGAAAGACTCCCAAGTTCTGGGCAGGAAGGAGGGTCCCTGTTGGCTGGTGGGAAAGTCAAGTCTTTGGGATATTACATTCCTGAGATTATCCAGAGAACCCCTGGGGGTTGCAGCTGCTGCTGACTCTCCTCCCTGGCCCTACTCTTGGCCTCTGTGGACGTGTGGACAGTAGGGCCCAAGGCAGGAGAAAGATTGGAGGAAAGGCTCAAAGGCAAAGAGTCAGGCCTGGAGCAGCCCTGCAGGCCAGGTGAGGAGTCAGGATGGGGCAGCAGGAAAGGATGTCCTGGCAGCACTGGCAGGAAGGAATTAAGGGGAAAAGCATCCAAGGCAGTAGGAATTTTTGCCAAGGGGTGACTTATAAAACCATCAGCATTCTTGAGGCTATAGGTTGGGGGCCCTTTTTGGGGGTGGATGAGTAGGTATTAGATCACAGTCGTCCTGGGGGGTAGAGATGGAAAATCAGGCTTTCTGAGAGGCCTTCTGTGAGGCCCACATACTCCAAGCCAGTGTGGGACAGCTTGCACCCTCGGAGGGAGACAGACGGGAGACAGGCGCTCTGGGGGTTCCTCAGGAGGCTGTCCCAGACTCTGAGTTCTATAAAAGCCTTTTAGAATTTATTCCTTCCATTGCTCTTTCCCGACTGGGAATGTTCCTCATTCTCTTCTTTGTGATGGCAGACTAAGAATTGTCAGGCACCCCCCTCTCATTAGGTAACAAGTCTGAAGCCCAGCAAAGAATTGGTCAAAGGTACAGGGTCAAGCCCAGAATACCTGTGTCAGTCAGTCCTTCTTGAAACCAGCTCTCCTCTGCCCTTTTCGGGGACAAGATTGGCATCCTTCAGGGCTGTAGCACTCCATCCCCAGCAGACCTCACATCCCGAACATGAGCACATGTCTCCAGGTCATTGACATGGGGTTTAAAAGTGGCACCATGACACCAGTACTCCAACTTAGGACCTGGAGGTAGGCTCAATTGAGCTTCAACCCACATACCATCCTCCATCTCTACTCAGCTGTCTCTGAACTGTGAGCTGCTCTAAGAAACCAGCCTGGGTCTAATCGACCCCTGTGTCCTGTCACAGTCTGGCTCAACACAGCCCCTATTCTAGGCCTAGCCTAGAGAAAGTTTGCCAAGTGCATAGAACACACATGAACTCTCATGCACGTACAAGTGGCCAAAGCCACTGTACCCACCTTCCAGCTGAGAGACCCCAAGAGAGAGGAGTCAGCTCCAGAGTGCTCAGGAGAGCCTGCTTTCCACAGTGGCCATGGTCTGTGCTGGCAAAACTCAGGATAGGCCTGGGGGTGGTGAGAGCCCACTATGGAAGAAGGGGGGGCTAGGCTGTGAATAGGGCTCTGTGTAGCCAGGCTGAGAAGGCTGGGGGAGGCTGGAATGTGAAGAACGTGCTCTCATGACTGTGGCCCTAGGCCTGAGTCTATGGCACAGGGCTGGCTAGGAGTGACGGGTGGGGGTGTTGGAGGTGGTTAGGGAAGGAAGGGAGAGGTGGAGCAGAGAAACCAGGCAAGACAAGGACAAAAAGTCTCTCCAGACACACCTCAGATACCAGGGCAAGGGCTGGTCCTAGAGCCTGGAGGCTGAGCGAAAATGATGCTGGGAAGAGTGAGCTCCATCCCAGCCACTTGTGGCTGAGGATGGCCCAGTTCTGGATAAAGCTTGTCCATAGCCTTTGCAGCTTGTCTCCAAACTACCCCTCTCAGACCTCCCTACTTCTCATCCAGCAACCATCTTTCTGTTTTTATTCTCCTTTTGGCTCTGGTTTTCTCCTTTGCACTCTTTCAATGTGTTTCCCTTTTCTCTGAAAAAACTCATGATCTGCTTTTTTTTTTTTTTTTTTTTTTTTTTTTAGCTGGCAACTGTATCTCCCACTAGACTGAGAGCTCCTCCAGGGCAGGAATCACATCTGCTTTTGTTCATGTTTGCATCTGCAGGTCTACCCCAGTGCCTAGTGGACTGCTCAGAGCAGATGCTCCACAGACCTTTTTGAATCCAACAGATCTAAGGGAAAATTCATTACGACAGAAAGATTCCCCCCGTATACCCACCAAATCACTTTTTCCTCTGTTCCTGACCTCAGTTAATAGCATCACCATCCACCCAGTTGCCAGGCCAGAAACATTGGGGTCATCCTTGACTCCTCTCTTATCCTCCCACGTCCTTTCATTTACTTTGGTTCTACCATGTAAATTGTCCATATATTGGTTCCCTTCTTCCTATCCTAAAGACCACTGCCCCACCCAGAACCTTACCATTAACTCTCGTCTCCCTTTCTTTTCCTTTCTTTCTTTCTTTTTTCTTTCTTTTTTTTTTTAGACGGAGTTTCACTCTTGTTGCCCAGGCTGGAGTGCCATGGTGCGATCTCAGCTCACTGTAACCTCTGCCTCCCAGGTTCAAGTGATTCTCCTGCCTCAGCCTCCTGAGTAGCTGGGATTACAGGCATGTGCCACCACACCTGGCTAATTTTTTGTATCTTTAGTAGAGACAGGGTTTTTCTATGTTGGCCAGGCTGGTCTCGAACTCCCGACCTCAGGTGATCTGCCTGTCTTGGCGTAAGTGCTGGGATTACAGACGTGAGCCACCGTGCCAGATGTCTGGTCTCCCTTTCTCTGGTTTTGCCTGAGCCCCACATTCCCAATCCATCCTTCACTCAACAGTTAGAGTAACATTCTGAAACATAAATCTGACTACATTACCTCTCTGTTTAGGCCCCCTCAATGGCTCCCCATTGGGCTCTAGATAAAGTCCCAAGTTCTTAAGATGACCTACAAGGCCCTTCACGATCTGGCCCCTAAACTGCTGCTTCAGATTCATTTCCCACTCTCTGTCTGGCACTCTGCTCTCCAGCTAGACCAAGGTCCTAAATGTGACAGTTCCGGGAAATTAGGAGATAAACTGATGGGTAGGACAAACCACAGGCTTTGATACCTCCTCATCCTTTTCTAGTCTCCCCCTTCTACCTGCCAGGCTCTTTGCCCCCTTGTCTTCTTGATGAACAACTGCTTAGCTTTCAAGACCTGTTCTAAACGCTACTTCCTTCATGAGGATCCTTATGACAATGTGCCCCCACTCCCAGCAACAACTTACTCCCTCTGCTCAGTTCCATAAAGCTTTATACTTTCCAATAGCACTCACATTGAATTGTGATGATTTGTGCATGTAATCGACTTCCCCTCTGAGCTGTGATTTCCTCAAGGGCAGGGAATATGTCTGATCTATATGAATCCCTGAGTACCTAGCACAGGGCTTAGCCCTGAGGAGGTACCTAGTGAATGAGTGAATAAATAAATGAATATATGAATGAATGACCCACTAGATGAGAAGATTGTCACCACTAATCCTGGTCTTCTTCTAGAGTGGCTGTCTTTGTAACTGTTGGATTTTTGGCTTCTGGGTTCAGAAACTCCAAATCAGAGGGATATGTTCTACAACAAGGAAACAAAAAGGGCCTTCACTTTGTAGCAGAACTCTTTGATGCAAAAGTTCATAAGCTATCTTCCCCTGTAAGTCTTTCAGCTACCAAAATAGCATCAAGATTAAGGTCAAGAGCAGAGTGGGACTCATGGGCCTGATCCAATCCAGGTTATTCTGGACCTCAGAGAGAAAAAAATAGAATGCCATAAAATTGGGAGCCCTATTGACCTCAAGCATAGACTGTTGGTTCTGACACTTACCTTGACCTTGAGCAAATCATTTCACTTCTAGGCCCCATTTGCCTTATGTGTCTCATGAGGATAATAAAATCTACCATGCAGGATGGTTGTAATGGCCAAAGTAGGTCACTAATTTGTAACCTATAAATCCCTAAATTTAAGGCCTAGTTATTTCCTGAACTATCTGTAATTCTGCTACAACTATGATGGGTTGGGCTGGTAGGGCGGAGAAGTAGGAGATTTAATATGACTAGAGCATAGAGTACAGTCTGTCCCATCCATCAGTTCATCTCTTAATTTCCAAGAACTGTCACATTTAAGACCTCACAGGGGCCTGCTTTGTCCTTCTCTTCTACCTTCTCATCCTTTCTCATTTTTCTTTCCTCCCCCTTTGTCCACCACTAAGAATTATATTGACTTGCTTAATCATAGTTCCACTTTGTAGCTTTGTAGCAAACTTTCATATCTGTCGCTATTGGTCTTTCTCTTCTAGTCACGCCGATCTCATTCTAGAACTTTTTGTCTCCTTCACACTGACATCCCTCGAGGGTCTTGCCAGTGAACACTTGGGAGGACATTCCCCATCCCTCCTCTCTCCTGTGGCCCACTGTGGGCTACAAGGGTGGATCAGACCTTTAGTCATTTTAGGGTAATCTAAGGCTGAGACAAATCTTTTAGGATTAGGAAGCATTGTGGTCAAGTGTCTGCAGCTGGTATGGCAGTCATTGTGCAGAGGGTAAGAGATAGACACATACTATGGCAACTATTTTCCTGGTAACCACTTGGTTGGTTTAGAGGCTGGCTGTGTAAAAGGAGAACAGGCAAGAAGACCCTTCTACCTCTAAGAGGTACCCTTCTTTCCTTCCTTCTTTCTTTTCTCTCCTCCTTAACTATTGAATGAATGTCTCTACAACTACCATTTTAGCCCAAGCCACTGACATTGTTTGCCTCAACTGCTGCAAAAGCCTCCTAACAGATTTCCCCACTTCCACCCAGGCTCTACAGTCCACTTCCTACCCAACAGCCAGAGTGACCTTTTGAAGGTAGAAATCAGATCTTGCCATTCTCCTGCTCTATATTCCCCAATGGCTGCCTATTATAATTTGAATCAAAGTCCAAATCCTTGCCCTGGCCTTCAAAGCCTCTCATAATTTGGCCTTCGTTTCTCTCTTCACCATCTTCCTGAAATGCTCTTCACCTAGCTCTTCACACTGCTGGTAACTTCTTGCCATCTGGGTCTCTGCTCAAAGTTGAGCTCCTTAGAGAGACCCATCTGGTCACCTCTGTATTCCCCCTACTCAATCACTCTCTACCTCATCCTGTCTTTAAAAGTTTCTCCTTCTTGGTTCTTAGTGATGCCTGAAATTTCCTTATTTCTTTGTTTACTTATTTATTGTTTGTCTCTTCCTACTAAGAGTTCAGCCGCATGAGGATCTCATCTGCCTAGATCACTGCTATATCCTTAGCATCTAGCATAGTGCGCCAAAGGGCATTGGTACTGTATAAATATTTGTTGAATGCATGAATTTAGAGTGCTTAATCTTTTTAAAAAGTGTCTTTATGTATGTTAATTTGTCACAAAGCCTGTGAAGTTGGGATTATTGCTCTCCTAGTCTTATAAATGCAGACACTGAGGCTAAAGAGGTTACGAGTGATGTTCAATGTCACATAATCAGTAAGCAGGGGAAGGTGGCCCTGAACTTGGGCTCTCCAATTCTAAATACTGCCCTTGCCACCAACACACCCTGCTTCTAGCCTTGTTGATGCTATACCAAGGATGGTATGTGCCAAGCAAAAGTTAACTCATTCTTTGATAATCTTTCTTATCAGGCCTTGGAACAGTACTGTGAGCTGTGGCAGAGTGTCTCCAATCCCCTGACCTGGGGGCCTTCTCCATTCAGGGAGAGTGAAGTGAACCGGCGAGATCAGCAGTGGGGTAGCAGAAAGTACAGTTGTATGGAGTAGGCATCCAGGAGTCTGTGTCTGGGCTCCACTTTGTTCCTTACTTCATTTCCCTTTTCTTTGGACCTCCATGTGTCTTTCCGTAAAATGGGTGGATCGAGCTTGCTAACTTTAAGATCCCTTTCAGTTCGGATATTGCATCTCAGCAATGCCTTAACCTCTTCTCTGTTTCTTTTGCAGTGTTTCCCATTGCTGCAGGTGAAGAAGAATGCTGGTAAGTACACGAGGGGGGCATCACAAGTGGCATACAAAGAGACTGAGCTTCTCAGTAGTCCTCATGGGGCAGCCGATCAGGTCCCTGGGCAGCAGAGCCAACAGCTGAGATGCAAAAGCTGGAGACATCCTCTGTCTCCCTCCACTGGGCATTTGCTGTCTTCCTTGGGCCCTGCTTTTTGGCTCACGTGCAGAGCCTCTTTATTTCTCAGCTGGAGGTTTTGCTCTTGTCAGCGAGCCAGGGGAGGACTTCCCTCCAGAGCTTTCAGCAAGTGGCAGCCACCCATATACTTCCCTTGTTCTCAAATGCCTTATTTCCACTGGGAAATGTATTAGGGGTGGGAGATGCCTCAGAAGAGAAAACAAGTAAGTGGAGGGTAAGGGAAGGAGACTTGGCATTTGGGGTTCAGTGTCTGTTATACTCCCAGCACTTGCTTTATCTAGAAGGCTTCCAACAGGAGGTAGGCTTTGGAGTTCATTAGACTGAGGGGATATATGTAGCTTTTTCCTTTTGCTCTCTCACAAGTTTCTTTGAGCCCAACTTCCTATCTGCCTGGTGCCTCTGGTGTCCTACTTGGGTGTGGATAAGTGAACGGCATACTGGGAGCAACTACCTTCCATTGAGAAGGACACAGTTTTCTAGAGAGGGATAACAGCTTTGTGGAGGAAGAGAAAGAAGGCTACTGGCCAGGGAAGAGTTTGGTGCTGGAGCCTGAACTCCTGTATCAGCTGGGCTTTGCTGAGGTCATCAAGGCCATCCTCCTGGCTCTAGCCTGACTTCAGTCATTCCCATTGGCTCCAATGTTTCATCAGGATGAGCTCATGACTTGAATGAGCATAGCTGCTGGTGACAGGATTGGGGCTGCCAAAACAGAAAGGCATCAGTTAACAAGTGTCATGCTAAGGGTCTGTGCAAGCCATCATGGGAAGACGTTGGAAGAGAAAACCAGAACCCTCACTAATAAGGACCTTCCAAAGTATTTGGAGCTGGTTTGGGCAAATCACACCAGGACAGAGAGAGGGGATTCTAGTGACTTCCCAAGGACGTTTCCATGTTATGACTCTGAGTTTTTGGGTGGTGGCTGCTACAAAACAAGAACTGATAGGGTGGGGGGTTTATTTGCATTGCCATGACAGCAGATAAGAGAGGATTTATTTTGAAACAGGAACACTGCTTTGATCAGCATACAACATACATCTGCTTCTCCACTTCCCCACCCTGCCTTTCCCCCTCATCATCATTCCAAGGCTTCTTGCTGGGCAGTTTCTGCTTTGCAACAGAGACTTCTGGGGGCACAAGGTCTGTGCACTGCCCATACTAGGGGAAGGACACACTTCTCCATTTCAGAGACACCAGCTGCAAAGGCTAAAAAGAAACCCCTCAGGCCCTGAAATAGTGACCCCCTCAGACGAATGCACTCACAGCTGCCAAGTTACCTCTTTAGAATGTCTGTGCCAGGCAGAGGTGCCAGCACTGAGCTCTGGGAGGGTGGGCACCAAGTGGCTGAGTGGTCTGTGGCTTCCAGAGGAGACAGGAGTATCTTTTAGGGGGTGGGGTCAGGCAGAGGAGGTTGCCACCTACGAAGTTGAGATGGGACTGGTCTTTCTGCTATTTCTTAGGTTAAAGTTTGAAAATGTCTATTTAAAGGCAAATGGGAACACGTTGTCTCAGGCTGATTCAAAAACAATCTGGCATAAATTATAAGTTTATGTGGATGTGGAAATGGTAGCAGCAAGGCACTGGGAATCAAGGCACCTGGATTTTAGCCCAAATTTCATTATAGATTCACTGTGTGAGCCCAGGAAAGTAGCTTCCTCTGTCTGGACTGGTGTCCACATCTACAAAATGGAGCTTATTGCATGGGACTCTCGTATGGATCACAATAGACAGCACATTAAAAATGTCAAAGTGCTGAACAAATGTGATTGATTGTTTCTGAAATTTAGGTCGTGGGGTGAGCAGAATGCTTCATTGTTTTGTTACGTATTATTTGAGACATAGGTAATATCTTCACAGGTTTCAAAATTCAAGAGGTACAAAAATACAAAGTCTCTTCTCACCCCAAGTCCCCAGCCACCGAGCAAGCCTCTTAGAGGTGATCAGTGTTAGCAACTTCTTGGCCCTCGATGAGTTTAGAAGGTCTGAATCAAGTGAGCTGTGTTAGATGGGACTGCGATGGGGGCTGGCACTGCCTGACTGGCCTGGGGGTGGGGCTGAGGGGAGCTGCAGAAAAGGTCATGGAGCAGGAATCCTGGGGCAGGAAATATGGGCTGGTAGAATCAGCATTCTTTTGGGACCCAGTCTTGACTGTGCCACTCATGGTGGAATGATACCAAGTAAGAGCCTTCCCCTCTCTGAACCTCAATGTTCTCATCTATACATTGAGCCTGTCCCATTCTCCTATGCCATTTCTCCCAAGTGCCACCAGAGCAGAACAGAAGTGGTAGAGGAGAGGACTAGCCAGGGACTTCTTAGTGACAAAAAAGCCAAAATACTGACTCCAGGCTGAGAGTTGTATATAATTTCTTTCTTTCTTTCTTTCTTTCTCTTTCTTTCTTTCTTTCTTTCTTTCTTTCTTTCTTTCTTTCTTTCTTTCTTTCTTTCTTTCTTTCTTTCTTTCTTTTTCTTTCTTTCTTTTTCTTTCTTTCTTTCTTTCTTTTTCTTTCTTTCTTTCTTTTCTTTCTTTCTTCTCTCTTTCTCTCTTTATCTTTCTCTCTTTCTTTCTTTCTTCTTCTCTTTCTCCTTCCTTCCTACCTATCCTTCCTTCCTTCCTTCCTTCCTTCCTTCCTTCCTTCCTTCCTTCCTCCTCCATCTTTTCTCTTTCTTTCTTTCTTTCTTTCTTTCTTTCTTTCTTTCTTTCTTTCTTTCTTTCTTTCTTTCTTTCTTTCGCCTTCCTTCCTTCCTTCTTTTCTTTTTCTTTTTTTCTTTGAGACAGGGTCTCTGTCACTCAGGCTGAAGTGCAGTGGTGCAAAATAGCTCACTGTAACCTTTATCTCCTGGGCTTAAGGAGTCCTCTCACTTCAGCCTCCTCAATAGCTGGGACTACAGGGCTGCATCGCCACGCCCAGCTCATCTTCCTTCTATTAGGATGAATCAAGCAAAGATTTATCTGACACATCATTGCTTTTGTTCTAGTGATCCCACTGATAGAGGAAACCTTGTAAGGGCTGTCATAGGATCACTTGGTACCACCTTATAGGAGAGCATTAGGAATATCCAACTGGCTTCAACACATGTGGTGCTGCCCAGGCCCAAGAGAATGACTTTCAAAGGTGAATTACCTTTGAAGTCCCTGCTATGACAGCCCAAGAAGCCACTAGTACAGTGTTTCCCAAATGTCACTTATTTGTGAACCAACTTCAGAATTTTTGCCATCACATCATCCATGCCATTAAGTACTTAATATTTTTCTTTAAATCAACCTGATTTTAAATAATAACCTCACCCTAAGCCATAAAATCTATAAAATTAGGTTTTGAGGCACTAGTTACATTTTTCCTGATATGTAGTAAATTAAATATATATCTATCATGATGCAGATGCCAATGTACCACCCCAAATCATCCTATGTCAACATATATATCAAACATTGAGAAACACAGAGCTAGCGGTAGTAAAACCAGCAGCTCAGGAGGAGGTTCAGGCCTTAGGGACTCACTCTAAGATGTGCTACGTGCTCTCAGGCTCCCATCTTCACTTCATATTTCTTTTAGGCCTTCACACCCTGTTGCTTGAGCGCAAATTGCTCCTAAGATGGAAAGGTCCTGGAGCCTAAAAGGAACCCGTTTCCTCCAAATAAAACCCACAATTCAAAACTGCCTCTTAAGTGCTGAAGTGAGAATACTTGACTGGGGCCCGAAGCTCTAGGTTCCAGTTTTGGCTGTGACCTTTGCCAGCTGTGTGTCCTTGGGCCTGTCCCTTTCCCTCTCTGGGCCTTAGTGACTCTAACTATAAACTGAATAGCTTGCTTTAAATGACCTCTAAGGTATCTTGCTGCTCTGAAATTCAATGACTCCTTGACTTACAAACCCCATACTCCGCGGAGTTCATTAGCTCGCTTCCCAGCAGCCCACAGAGGTGAGGAGGCTGCTGACCTTCCCTCCCACCGCCTTTGCGCCAAATCTTCCCCAAGGTCCCCTGCTCCCAGTGCACAAAGCTCCTTTTGTTGCCTGGAGCCATTTGAGGCTTCACTCCAGGCTCCTGCTGAAGTGGCTGAGGTGGCCTGGTGGGGTAATAGTTTGCCTGTAACAAGAGCCCCTGCTCGCAACCCAACTGGCTCCAGTCTGGCTGCAGGCTTGGCCTCAGCATCAGACTCATCCATCAGCTGCCCCAGACCCCTCCCCCAAGCTCTGAGGGAGCGGGGAGACAGATTTGAACAGTAGAAAATAGAAACAAATACATTTATTTAACATGCTATTGGGTGTCTGTCACCTCCAAGGCTCAGAAGGGCAGTAGAAAAAAATACTAAGCATATGAAAGTCATCAGAATAATAATAATTCAATCCACATCCTTTCTTTTGAAAATGACCAAATCATTTTGATAACTAAGTCTTGACAGATCTGGTCATTTAACATTTGTTATTTTACAAAGAACATTTGCAGGGCATGGCTTATCTAACATTTGACAGATATTTTACCCAGCAACTTGGAATAGTATAAAGATCTACTTAGTTAGGGAGCATCTGGAATTTATTATCATTTGAGACAGGAAATCTTTTAACCATGATCTACAGTGAATTCAGCCAAGGTAAAAATGCTGGACTGTGACTTGAGAGACCTAGGATCTAGTCTCATGTCCATCATTAACTCCTTCTGCGACCTTGAGTTAGTCACCTCTGCTCCCTGGGCCTCAGTTTCCTCGTCTGCAAAATGAGAATGTTGAACTAGAAGGTCTCAAGATTTTGATTTTGCGCCCCGGCCCCCTCTCTTCCAGAAGTCAGGCTGAAAGGAAAGGGAGGTGGGGGTAGGGTCAGTGGAAAGGGCAATTTCAAGATGTTCTTTGGCATGGGGGAAGGGTTTCCAGGCCTGTGGAGGAGTGTAAGGGCTTCCTTTGTGGCCCAAGGGGCTGGGAAGCCCAGGTTCTCAGTTGCTTCAAGAGTGCAAGACAGAATTAGGTCTAGGGTTAGAGAGGCAGGTCAGGTATATCTCTCGAGGTATAGCCTAGATTACCATTTTCACAGTGTAGGCCACTCCAAATCAGGGGCTGGAGAGGGCGTGGGAACTTCAGGTGGAAAGACAGTTCTGAAAAGGACCTGGGAAGTGTTATTGGACTCTTCCACCAGAAGGTCCTGTGGATCCTTCAAACTCAACACTAAAGATCATAGTTCTTTATAATTTCTCTGGAAACCTCCTCTTTCTCCAGAATCTGCTTTCTTGGGTAAAGCAGCCCCATGCACCCAGCCACTCGAGCAAGAATCACGGGCGTTACCTGGACTCCATCTTTCCAATTTGCTGCCATTTAGTTGTGTGCATGGGACCTCTTCATAAGGCTTCCTAAATCTACGCCTTTTTTTTGTCACTCACACTAACATAGCCCTCCATCTGGGCCCTAGCAACTCTGGCCTTGATGGTTGCGACCACTACCTAACTGGTCTTCCTGCCACCATGCTCGCCCGTCCAGTTCACCCTCCATACTGCTGCCAAAGTTCTCTCTTTAAAAGAAAAACGTAGGTATCCTCAAAAATCTTTGGTTGTTTCCTACCTTTGGTCAAAGTCCAACTTCTTTGCTCTGACATTCAAGGTCTCTCAAGCTTAGGCAGCCTATCTTTCTTGCTTCCTCTCCCACCTCGTTCCTATATTTCTGAGCTCCATGGGACAACTCACTATTTCCTAGACAGACAGTGAATTCTCATATTGGACTCTCCTCTGAGTGTGTTGTTGCCAGCCCCCTTCTTGGCCTGTCTAACCATGCTCTGGCCTCCCTTCCCATCTTGTCTGTAGCTATTATATTATAAAACATCACACTGTTCTGCATTGGCCTCTTTTCTTTCCTCTCTCTCCCATAGACCATGAGCTCTTGGTGTACAATGGCTACATCTGACTGACCCCTGGATTCCCAGAACTAAGCATAAGGTCTCACATAAACAATGAGTCTGCCAAGAACTGGCTTTTATTTTTGATGGCATAGCAAAAGAACTTCTGGTAATCAGACTGGTGACTTCTTCCTTTCAGCAGACTTTCTTCCCTATCATTTCAGCTCTGAACTAGCTATTACAGATCAACATAGAGCCCCACTGGCTCCAGATGACAAAACCTCTTGCGACAGGGCCTTGAGGATCCAGTGGTTCCAGCCAATGGTGCAGATCCATGTAAAACACATTTTCACCAAACTCTTGAAATTTGGAGGTCGCCCACATCTCAAGGCAGGAAGGACACTTAAGGACTATATTAACCTGTGCTTTTGAAACTGAGTACTGAGGAACCCTAGTGTCCCCAGAGATTCCTTAGGGGACATGAGAGAAAGACAGAGTTATGGGATATCTCATTCCTGCTCCATTCAACTTAATCTATTTGACTTTTCGAAGGTTCCATGAACATTTCATTTGGAGACTGTAGTTGACTGCATTAAAGTTTCATTTGGAGACTGTAGTTGGCTGCATTAAATGTTGGCAATCATAGCTCAAATCTAGTGTTCAATTTTCCCTTTTTTACCTTTCCTGCTACATGCCCAACTTGGGCTTTGACCAAACTCTTCAGGTATGGTGAAGCATCCTTTTTCATTCTATACTGTTAAAAGTTCTTTATATTGAGCCAGAATCTGCCTTACAACAACTTCCACCCAGTAGCCTTATTTTCACCCCTTGAAGTCCCTTGGAAGTAGTGTGTTCCTTCTTCCTTAAGGCCAATCTGCTAGCATTTAGAATCTCCCAAAATCTAAGGTAGGAGGGATCTTATAGCTCATACAGTCCAATGTTCTCGTTGCAGCTGGGGAATGAAGCCCAGATAAGCTAAGTGATCTGCACAACAGCATAGAGCTAGTTGGCAGCAAAACTGAGACTAGAACCCAAGACTCTACTCATCTATAATGTCCTCCCCAGAATCTGTCCTTTCCTAGCTCCTAAAATCATTTCTCAGAGTCCTGATCACTCTTCCCTGCACGTACTCCTGACTGACAGTGACCAATGACTGAACATCAGCAGCTGAGTTTGTGAAAGCTCCATGGCTCCCAAGCCTTGGTCTGCCTGGGGAGAGGGCAGAGGCAAAGCAGAACAAACTGGTGTCAGAAGCAGAGCCATTCCCTCACCACAGCCTGAAAGTCATTCTCCTCATCCTCCTCTTCTTTCCATAAAACTAAATTCCATTCAAACAGCCCTCCCCCAATGGCAGGGCAGCCAAGGGGCAGCTTTCAGAGGCCCCTTCTGACCTGTTTGCTAAAGGGTTCCTGCTGTGTGACCTTCCACATCCCAAGCCCAGAAACAGGAAGAGTTAGTTTGGTTTGCGTTTTGAGAAGAAAAATGAAAACATAGGAAGTAGGGCTCCTGAGAACAGAGGCTTCCAACTCTGTGTCCATTTGTCCCTGGAGCAGGATATTTCAGGGAATACATTCCACAGGGGAAGGGAACAGCCTCCCTTACTAAAAACAAAACACAAAACCCTTCAAGGTTTTGAAAAAGAAAAAGGCCAAAAGGAGACTCTTAAGGAGGGGAGGGGGTAATTGTTTTATAATCTCCAGCCCTTCACTCCCTTGGCCACTTGGAGCTGTCATACTTCGATCTCACTACCGTTATCAGCACATCTGGCCCCCAGAGATGTCCTGCTCCCTTTAACCTATGGCCCAAGAAAGAGTCCAAGTCTCCTTTCTTGTTTCCCTGAGGATGGCCAAAGTAGGCCAGCACTCAGAGCCTTCAATTAAAACCAAGAAAAAACAGACAGAAATTAATTACACAACACGCAAACAGCAGAACAACATTCAGGCCTTACCAAGTACGTGCTTTTTGTTTTAAGAAGCCCAGCAAAAGCAGGGAAGTGCTTTGTCAGTCCCCAAATATATCCCAGGATAACCACTTCATTGCCCCAGATGCACTGCCATAAGTTTGCCTGGCTTTCTCCCGTCTCAGCTGTCAGTCACTGGGAGGCAGGTGCCATCTTGTTTCCCTACCACTGTTGTTAGAAGGACCAATACAACAGGTCTTTTACCAACAACAACAACAACAAAACAACCTTCCAGGACCCCTACGGTTCTTTTCAGTTCTAGTTTCCAGGCTGAGGAACATGGCTAGTTCACAGATAGTTGCCAGGGTAAAAGTGTGGATCATTTTGTGGTGCCAAAGAAACATATAGCCCTGCAAGGAAACCAGCTGTGCCTACAATCTGGAGCTTCTACAGGTACACATGTACATGTGTCACATGTGTAGTGTGCAAACACACACATAGTCTATTTGCCAAAATTTTAGTTTCATGAAATAACAAGGCCTTCACCATACACAAACATACCATTATCTCCCCTGAGGTTATGGGTAAGCAAAACCTCTTTCTAGAGGATGGTTCCAAGAGCATCTGCCTGGAATGGCTTGTTTTTTCTATAAGATCTGGGGGCGAAATTTTCATATTAAAACAAGCATATAATTGTTGTGGAATAGCATAAAAAGTTCACATGAATTAGCTGGGCACGATGGCTCACACCTGTAATCCCAGCACTTTGGGAGGCCAAGGCGAGTGGATCACCTGAGGTCAGGAGTTCAAGACCAGCCTGACCAACATGGTGAAACCCCGTCTCTACTAAAAAAACAAAAATTAGCTAGGTGTGGTGGCGGGCACCTGTAATCCCAGCTACTCGGGTGGCTGAGGCAGGAGAATCGCTTGAACACAGAGGCGGAGGGTGCAGTGAGCCAAGACTGCACCATTGCACTCCAGCCTGGGCAACAAGAGCAAAACTCCATCTCAAAAACAAAACAAAACAAAACAAAACATTCACATGAATTCATAAGATAAAAGTGGAGACTTGAAAAAAAATTCTCACTTGTGGTTGGCTGTGTGAGATTCTCCTCCAGTTCCTCGGGCCTGTGTGGGGAATAAATTCTTTGTGTTCATTGGAGGTACTTTGGGGATGCAAAAGTCTGAGAGTCGCAAAGTAAAACAGTAGGCTCCTTGAGGGTAGAAATGTCTCATTTTTCTCTGTATCCTGACGTCTGAAACAGAGCCAGCCACAAACAGAGTGCTTGGGAACTATTTGCTCCATCCATGCATCCACCTATCCATTCATCCATCTATCCATCCTTACCAAGAAACAAGCTAAAAAGGTAGCCTTAGAATGGTGGAAAGAACACAGTTTCTGGAAAATTCATAAACCTCTGGGTCTGAATTCTGACTTTGTCACTTATTAGCTGTGTCATCACATCTCTAAGCCTCAGTTGTCTCAGGGTTTTTTGTGTGTGTGTGTGTGGTTTTTTTTTTTTTTTTTTTTT
>NC_037689.1:85289059-85405299 GCF_003255815.1 Theropithecus gelada | reverse complement strand
GTGCAATAATGCGATCTCGGCTCACTGCAATCTCCGCCTCCCAGGTTCAAGCGATTCTCCTGCCTCAGCCTCCCAAGTAGTTAGGATTACATGCATGCACCACCATGCCTGGCTAATTTTTGTATTTTTAGTTAAGACAGGGTTTAGCCATGTTGGTCAGGCTGATCTTGAACTCCTGACCTCAGGTGATCCACCTGCCTAGGCCTCCCAAAGTGCTGGGATTATAGGCATGAGCCACTGCTCCCAGCCTAATTTTTGTATTTTTAGTAGAGACAGGGTTTTGCCATGTTGGCCAGGCTGGTCTCGAACTCCTAACCTCAGGTGATCCACCTGCCTAGGCCTCCCAAAGTGCTGGGATTGCAGGCATGAGCCACTGTGCCTGGCCCTAGTTTTCTCAGTTTTAAAATAAGAATCCAAATACCCAACTCCTGGGTTGTTGTGGAACCTTAAGTGTGATAACGGGAGTGGGAGTGCTCTATAAGATCCCAGACAGTACAGAAATTACAGTTATTTCATGACTATCAAATTACCACCATGACTAGCCCAGGCAGTAGGGTGAGGGGAGGGGAAGATGTTTTCTCCAGCCAGAAGTCTGATTTGAGATTAAGAAAGCAGGAACTGAGACCTCAGGAATGAGCCCCCGGGCCTCTGGGATGGAGAGGGCAGATGTTGAATCCTGGCTTCAGCTCCACCCCCACTCCAGGAAGGCAGTATGCAGGCCAGAGGGGAACTTGGGGTGGAGTGATGGAAGGATCAGATGTGCCTCATACACTTCAGGTCTCCAAAGACCAGATGTGCTTTTCTTCTCGTGTCTGCCAATGAGCCCCTTTGAGGCCCAGTTTGCAGCAAGGGTCATTCATCACTGGGGCTGAAATACAACCAGGCATAATGTTGTAGAGGCTGCTAACAGACTCTGCGTCCTTGGGTAAGTCCCTTTTCCTCTCTGGGCCCCAATTACCCTATCATTAAAATGAAGGGATTGGATTGGGTTGTCCTTCAGGTCCTTTGAGCTCCTACACATTATGTTTAAGACTTTTTCTGGCCTTGATTTTCTAAAAATGTGAACAATGTGATTTGCCAAAAATATAATTGGTCTGATCATCTGATAGTTGGACACTGAATCATGGATGGGTGAAAAAGTTCAAAGCAATTGTGGGGCAGGGGATAGGCCTGGCTGGGGCTCTCTTCTGTTTTTAAGTCTACTGGTTCCTGTGGCTCCTTCTGTACGTGTCTGTGTCTGGCCAAACTGGCCCAGCTCGGCTGGACATCTCAGAGCAAGCCAAGGTTGTAGCCCAGGTAGACGGCTTATGGATACAGCAGGTGTTTCCTAAGCCCCGGGATCTGGCTCAGGTACCTCACAATATAAAACGAGGCAAGGAAAGAAAACAGGAAATCCTACCCACTATATCAACTAATTGTTCAGGAAGAATTCCTTCTAGGCAAGCCCGTTGTCTCAGAAGTCAGCAACAGCTGCTGGGTTGGAATGGCTAACTTGTGCAGTCTCTGAGATCCTCAGGCTCCCTCCAAACCCCATCTCAATCTATTTAGACCTCTGCCATTCTCTGAAGCTCAGCTCAAATACTGTTCCCTCCCTCTTTCAAATCCCCATCATACTGTGTATGTCTTACAGCATGAATCATGCCTTGTATTTTGAGCTATTTCCTTTTACATATGGATTAAAAGTAAAATACATGTTTTGAGTGAAAATTCCAACCCATAATCTTTCATTCTCACTTTCCAGAGTTAGCCACTCTGAAAAGGTTGTTGTTTTTTTTTGTTTGTTTGTTTTAGCTTTCCAGAAATCTTCTATTGCCAAAGGTATTGAAAATGTGAGGTTGGGCGTGGTAACTTATGCCTGTAATCCCAGCAATTTGGGAGGCCAAGGTGGGAGGATCATTTGTGTCCAGGAGTTTGAGACCAGCCTGTGCAACATAGGGAGACCCCGTTCCTACCAAAAAAAAAAAAAAAAAAAAATTAGCCAGGTGTGGTGGTACATGCCTGTAGTCCCAGGTACTCAGGAAGCTGCGGTGGGAGGATGGCTTCAGCCCGGGAGGTTGAGGCTGCAGTGGGCCGTGATTGTGGCACTGCACTCCAGCCTGGGTGACAGAGTGAGACTCTGTCTCAAAAAAAATAATAAAAAAAAAATGTTTTGAACAGAGCGTTGGTTCTGGAGTCTAAGCACTTAGATTTAAGTCTCAGCTTTCCGCTTGCTGGTCAGATCAGCTTCAGCAAATTCTATCACCCCTTTGACCCTCAGTTGTCTACTCTGTAAATGGGATAAACATGTCCTCTCCTCCTGTCTCACAGGGTTGGTGTAAGGGCCAAATGAGAAAAGAGATTGAAGGCACCTTGGAAACTGTAAGGTGGGCCCTATTTATCTCTATGCTTGTCACTGCAACTTGACTGTAAGCACCTTTGAAACAGAAACTTGGCCCCTCGGGGGCTGTGTCCCCATTGCCTTTTGTTCCAGTTTGTCCAGAATGGGAAGGTGGTGATGCCAGGAGTATGGAACTGAATCCCCAGGGTCGTGCTACACCTGGAGGTGCTGATGCTCTGCTCCTGCCCTGGTTCTGGGCACACACCTCCTTGACCTTCCTTTGAAGCCAAACCCAGCTGAGAGGACCATTTTTCTAAAGTTACTTGGCTTGCAAAATGCTGCTCCTCCACCAAGTGGGCATTGGCCCAGCCTCACTGCCCCAGTGTGCTTTAATTACTTTGAAAATTCTGCAACTCTTGTTTCACCCCCTCTACCTCCTTCAGCTCCTAGTTCCTCAGATTCTGGCTGCAAGTAACGATTTCAAAGTTCCCCGTGCCCCCTACCCACCCCGCAATGTATTATACATATATAGAGAGAGAGGAAGTAGAAAGATGTGGCCAAGAAAATTCAATGTTCTCAATGGATCAGATGGAAGAGTGTTGGAAATTACAGCTGGAAAGCTCCACAGATAGCATTTAGTCCAACCTCCATCACTCCCCTTCAACCTTTGACAGATGGGAAACTGAGACCCAGAAAAGGGAAGGGACTTATGCAGGGCGTCTGTGGCACTGACCTCCAACTAAAGGTAGGAAAGGCAAGACTCTGCAGTTTGCCAATGCACTGCTGAAAGGGTTAAAGTCAAGGAAACTAGCCTGGGGAAGGTGGGTGGGGTCCAAGAAGAGATGAGTGTGGCCAGAGAAGAGAGGATCAATCAGGAGAAACAGTCGGGACCAGCTGCAAAATTCCCCTGGAAAGTGGAAATAGAAGAAATATGAGGGTTGTGGTTTAACAAGCTATTATGAATCTCGCTGAGCAAAGAGAGGGAATAGAGAGGAAGAGAAAAGTAGAGGAGGCCGAAAGAGGAGTAAAAAGGGAAGGAGGAAGGCCAAACCAGACGAATGGAGATTGAGAGTGATAGGGTCAGTGAGTGCTTAAACGCAGCAAATCAGTAGAGTCCTGTCCCATGTGGGGCATCCAGCTACCTTATAAGTTACCACAAGCTCTGCTGCCTGGTTTCTTCTTCTAGGCTCCGAGCACATGAGCCAGTCCTTACTTTCTTAGCAAACTCAGCCCTTTTTCACTGTCCACTGTTTGGAGAGGCAGTTCCAGACGGTAGGCTTTTTACCTCAGTAGAGTTGGCACACCAACACAAGGGCACCGTGCAGCCCGGCCTGGCCGCCAGAGCAGGCTCTAGATCGCCCACTCCACAGTCATAACCTGATTTTAGTCACACAGTCATACTGTGAGTTGAACTCAGCCCATTTTACGGATGAGAGGTACAATAATTTTCAAATGAAAACAACAGCAATAAGAATAAACCTAGATATATATTGGCAAATAATACATGTACCAATTAAGAATGAGAGCACTAGAGCCAAATAGCCTGTATTCAGATCCCCATTGTGCCCCTCATTAGTTGTGTGATCTTGGACAGGTTGCCAAATTTCTCTGTGCAGGTTTGAAAGGATCAAATGAGTTGATCCAAGTATATAGCCTTTGAACAATGCCTGGCACATAGTCAGTGCTCAATAAATGGTGGCTATTCTTGTCATTGTCATTAGTATGTGCCAGATGCTGTTCTAAGTGTTTTACCTGTATTATGTTATGCAGTCATCACTCAGAAGGTAACTGAGGCTCAGGTGCAAGAAGAATATATCTGGTTCATTGGCTTTTAAAACTTCATTAAACGCAGACTTCTACCTCCAAAATTAAATCCTATGTGACACCCCAATATATAAAACAAATAAAAACAGCATGGCTCTGATTGAAGCAAGGTGGGGTAGAAGTGGGGCCTGGAGACTCCTGGCTCAGTGTTCCCTGTTCTCCCCTCCCCCAGCCTCCCTATGATAGGCTTTGAGGCTCTTCCCCAGCCACTGATCTAGTCCATCTAACCTTTTTATGCTCAGATAAAGATATTGTAACTCTGAGAGGGCAAATAACATGCCCAAGGTTAAACAACAAGTCGAAGGCAGAGTAGGGTACCAGGCATGAAGGGACAATCACTTGGTCAAAGAGAACAGCCCCCTTGGTTAAATTAGAACACAGAACATCCCGAGCTTGGGCAAAGAAGAGCTAGGAAAGGACAGTGAGCAGGAGGGAAGGGAGGTCCCCGATGTGAGCAGCCCCACTGACTATTCATATGCTGCTGAGGCCACCCCAGACGTCAAGATAAGACAAAGCCCTATCCACATGGGGCCTCTCACTGCACAGGGTTTGGGGTTCTGTTGTGACAAGGCATGTAGCCTACTCTCCCTTAGGTGTCCGTTCTGTGGGATGCAGCTGACTGGGGCCAAATCCCACCGTCCAGGCCTTCTGATTGGGCTCCTGGCCTGAGCTGGCATTATCACAACTCTCCTTCTCCTCCAGGGTTCTGGGATGGCAGCCTGACTTCCAACCCATTGTTGTTGGCGTGGGGGAGGTAAAATGGGGAGACTTGACGCTCCACCCTTTTCACAGCTTCCATGTATGTGTGCCCCTATCTGTTCAAGGCACGCCACTGCCAACGCTGTTTATCTAAGAACCTGTGCGTCGCCAACTTTTGTTTCCAGGACTTTGGCACGGGTTACCTGGGGACACCACCCTGAGGAGAAATTATAGGATAAATTTTTCCAGAGAACTTCTTCGGGAACTCAGGACTTCTCTGGAATCCCTTCTTCTGACTTGATCCCGTGAGCTACTCAGGTTCCGAGCAAGCCTTGGAAGACAATCTGCAGGGCCGAGAAGGGGAGGGGCAAATGCTGGAGGACAAAGCTCAAATGCAAGGCCCTGAGTTCCTTGCTTCTGTTTGGATGGGCTTCAGGGTCTCCATCTGTCCCATGTGGGGCGGGCATGGATCAAGATGCTCTCTGAGGAGCCACCAGCTCCAGGCTGGGCTTGCGTGGAAGCCCTGACCACTCGGTGCTCTCTCAGGCACTGGCCTAGAATCCGAGAGGGACACACCAAGTGATGGAAACAAACAGGGCCCCCTGGCTAGTCACAAGAGGGCAAGGATGAGGACACAAGAGGCAGAGTACTGACCTCCAAGCTGCAAAATGCTCCTCTGACACCAAAGTAGCTTTTCTTTCTGGCAAGGCCAGTTTGCATGAATGGACAGAGCCCTGGAATCCTGAGCCAGACTGCAAGGCATGTGTTACCGTGTGTTGGTGCTATGCCCTGCCAGGTGACAGGAAGAGGAAAAGGGGCTTATGCAAGTTCTGACTGAGGGGAAGGTGTGTGTACTAAGGCCAGGAAGTGGGGGGTGGGGACAGTTGTGGGTGGGTACTGTGACTACTTCCCAGATAAAGGCAAAAGGACTTAGTGAGCATCAGATCTGAGCGGCCTACGTGATACAAGGGCAAGAAGAAAGCAGCGAGGCAGGGTGAAGGGGTAAGTGGTGACTTTTCTGTTGACAAACACTTCTTTCCACCTAACAGTTCAGGGAGGTAGGTGTTACTGTCACCATTTAACAGGTGAGGAAACTGAGGCTCAGAGGAGTTCTATGACATGTCATCTAGAAAGTGTTGAAGCTGATGTTCACATTGAAGGCTGCTTTGAGAGTTGCAGTTCTTAGGGGCCCCTTCTGTGAAGCTGGTAAAATGTGCACACATGTACACTGTTTCTGCTATCCAGCAACCTAAGACTTGGCCGCAAAGGGCTAGGAATTATTCTTCCCATTTTACTAAAGCCCTGAAAAGGTGAATGATTGGGCCATAGTCATCCATAGCAAGGTAGAGACAGGCAAAAGGCTGAGACTGGGGGCCCTCTGTTGGAAAGCTGCTGTACACTGCTAGAAGTAGCACTCCCACTGTGGTTCCGCCTGTGTCTGGTTATTTTTCACTTACGAAGTGCTCTAACATCCGTTATCTTGAAGTTTACAGGGCAGAAAAAATAATCTTCCATTTTCTAGGTGAAGAAACTGAGCATCAGTTACTTGCCAAAGGTTACACAGCTACTGAATGGCAGACTCAGGACTTGAGACCAGAGTTGTGTCCAAACTCCCCTTTACTTTTCTGCCAAGTGCATGTGGCCAGCAACGGAAGGACAGAGTAAGTTCACTGAAACATAATGTTTGAGACCAAAAGCAACAAACCCCAACTCCCTGGGGGAGATATCTAAGCCCTTCTCTCTTTTCCATATGAACCTCTGAATTGCAGAGGCAGGCTTGCGGCCTTTGAGGGGGAAACAGAGAAGCCAGTGAGCTCAGTTCTCCAGAGCAGACCCCAAGAGTTGCTGTTGCTGGCTTTCGTCGCTAACTAGATGCCTCATTGGCCCAATGGTTTTGTGGTCAGGGTGCCAGGGTTGGTCCAGCCACACCAATGGTGGGACTGGGGGAGGTCTTCTCTCTCTTCCCCTCTCATCACCTGTGGTTGCATTTCATGCTTGGTCATTGAATCATTTTTATGCTCCTTTCCTCAGTAACATGGGGGAAAGAAAACCTCAAATCTCTCAGCCACCATTTGGTCTGGTCAAGGTTGCTCCTGGGCTTTCCACTCACCCACCCACCTACTCACTCACCCTTCAATTTTTTTTTTTTTTTTTTTTTTTTTTTCAAACAGAGTCTTGCTCTGTCACCCAGGCTGGAGTGCAGTGGCATGATCTCGGCTCACTGCAACATTCGCCTCCCAGGTTCAAGCGATTCTCCTGCCTCAGACTCCCGAGTAGCTGGGATTACAGGCACACGCCACCACGCCCGGCTAATTTTTGTATTTTTAGTAGAGACGGGGTTTCACCATGTTGGCCAGTCTGGTCTCAAACTCCTGACCTCAAGTGATCCACCCATCTCAGCTTCCCAAAGTGCCGGGATTACAGGGGTGAGGCACTGCGCCCAGTGCATTCAATCTTTTAATGAATATCCTCTCAAGTACTAACGCTGTGCCAAATCCCTTCCTGAGCAATGGATATGCCATTAATAATAAAATACAGCCCCTGGCTGACAGAATTCAAACCCTTATTGGGCAGGAAGACATAGATAATTAAACACAATATAGAATGATTGCTGATGTAACTGAGCTGTGGAGTCACCCAGAAAGGGAACAGCTTATACTATTCATAGGAGATACTGTACTAAAAGGGTATGTTGGACTTTACCAAGTACAGGAGATACGGCAAATAATTTAATCTCTTCGTGTCTTCGTTTCCTCATCTGTAAAATGGGATAATAGTACCTACAGGGTTTCTGTAAGGACCTTATGAGTTAAAATGTGCAAAAAGCTTAGAATAGTGTCAGGCACATTGAAAGCACCATATAAATGTTTGTGAAATATGTAAAGGAAATAAGGATGAGCATTCTTGTGAGAGAGAAGCACACATGTAACACATTTGGTGGGTTAAGGAGGTGTGTTCTGGGAATGCCACCTGCGTTAACCAGGCAGGCTTGTGTGGTGCTTTGAATGCCAATCTCAGAAGTGTGGACTTGTCCCTGTAGATGATGGACAGCCATTTCTAAAGCTAGATCTTTGCCACAGAGGGTGGCAGAGGACTCCTGTGTGAAATGCTAGTGCTGTATCCACCAGCTCAACAGGTGCTAGGCCCAAGAGACTGCCACCAGCCAGGAAACAGTCAGTTGCCAAATCTGAATGCTGGACCAGCCCTGTGCATGGCCCAGTCCCAGGCTTAGCACTGATATGGGGAAAGGGGCAGTAGGGAGCCCCCTTGTCTCTGCCCTCAAGGAGCTGATCTTCTAATTGGAATCAGGCCTGCTTCTGCCAAGAATCAAATCAATCATCCTGGTGGGAAGTGGTGGAGGTAGGTAGGTAAGAGAAACTCTCATGTGACCTGAGAGGCAGTGTGTATAGTGGTTACTAGCTAAAGCTGACAGTTCAAACTGTATGACCTTGGGCAAATTATTTAACCTCTCTATGCTACAGTTTTCCCATTGAAAATGGTAGCAGTAATAATTCAGCCTATCATAGAGTTATATACGATGATTAAATCATATGTACAAAGTGCTTAGAATGCTGGCTCACATGACAAACACTCCATAAACCTTAGCTATTCTCAGTGACTAAGGGCCTATCTTTTACTGAACCAGGTGCCTGCTACCCCTGGGGTGCAAGGCCATGGCCTGGAGGCATATGAAGGTACTAGACTGGTATGTGCCCTCTTCCTGGAGTGTACATTTTCCTCAAAGGCTTAAGGAAGAAAAAGATTAATATTAATATGAAAACAAGGATGCATACTAGAGTTAACTGAAAATTCAAGTGGATGTTTAAGGTAAGAGTTGGACTTCAAAGACGTTCCCACTTGGAGCCAACACTTCAGGTTTACATCATCAGCCCCCCAAGGTTTCACCACATTCTTCCCTCGTAGCCCTTAAGGGTACTTGAATACAAAAGTTACAGTAACACAAACACTTGTGAATTCAAGTAACTCTCAAGGGGGTCAATCATTCTCTGGGGGTAAGGATGATTATTACCATTATATATGGGTGAAGATGGAGGCTCAAGGTCCCAATCCTGCCACTGCCACTTATGAGCAATTTGGATTACCTTTGCTGCTCCTGAGTTTCTCCATCTGTAAACTGGGGTGATGATGATGATATATATACTTCAGAGCATTGTGGTAAGAATTAAATAAGCACTTAGAACAATGTCTGGTATAGCTTGTGCTCAATCCACATCAGCTTTTATTAGATCCATTCCTGCATCCCCTCTCACAGCACCATTGTCAACTCTGTGTCATATTATGTCCATTATCTGGAGGAGAAACTTGAAGCTGTGAAGGTTTAGTAAGGTGCCCCCTCTCCTCCTCTTTGCTAACAGCAGGCACTCCTGCCTGGAGTGGGGAGGAGGCGGGAATAAATAACCTCGAAGTTCCTTCCCAGCTCCAGGGCTCTGTGATTCAAGTGAATCTTCGGAGCTCTGGCTGGAGCTGAAGCAGCAGAACTCAGGAAATAGGAGCGGAACTGGACAGGGCGGGAGATGCCTTAGCAGGGTGGGAAGTGACTGCTGCCGCCCTTCCTTCTAGGCTGCCGCCGCGGCTGCCTGGGGCTGTGTCCCACACTCCCGCCCAACCGGAGAGCAAAAGGGAAACTCCTCTGCCTGGAGGAAGCTGACTGAGGCCTCCTTTTTCGTGCGCGGAGCGGGGGGCGGGGAGGGGGGCTGCCCCTGTGACAGGCGCAGTGCCACGAGTCAACAGAGTGGCAGCAGAAAGTTGGACCCAGAGAGGGGCATCCCGGTGACTGTTTGTCCTGCCTGGGCTAGTCCAGAATGGGGACTGCTGATAGGCCAGAGGGTGCTGGGAGAGAGAAATGGGCTTCCCATTGATTTATGGTCATTTGAAGGAAAAAGAAAAATAATTCCGTGAAGTAGAAATGACCTAGTGGAAGGAGGAGCAGAGTCAGATCTGCCTTGGTTCTGAAACAACTCACTGTGCGACCTTGGACAAGTCTTCCCACATGAAGAATGCATTCATTCAGACAGTAAATATTTTGTGAACACCTACTATATGCCACCATTGCCCTGGGGAAAAGGGATGCACGACATGAAGATCAACATGTTAACCGCTAATTTCCTTCCAGCTCTGACACTGAGTTCATGAAAAGTGGGTGCAAATATCATGCAAATAAGCACAAATCAACTGGAAACTGCACTTCCTTTTTCTAGCTTATCCCTCACAAATGGATTAGCTTAGCTCTAGATTCCAGGAACAAGGTATGGAGACAGTAGAGGGGAGGGGCTGTGACCTTCACCCATGTACCCCTTTATCGTTCACAATGCACATTCATTATTCCCATCGTGTCATAGGAATATTACCCTCATTTTACAGATGAGGAAACTGAGACTCAGAGAGGAGAAATCACCCAGGTTATGCCACAGTTAGTGCAGAGGCCCTATTAGAATCTTGGTCCCTTTACTGGCCACCAACAGAAGTAGAATGGAAATGACCTGGTCTGAGAGCTGTTGGTAACTTTTGGCCTTATCTCCATTGTAAACAAATTTAGACAGGACCCCCCACCATCCCCAAGTCAGGTAATGCAAGTTTGCTTGCTGTGGTGGGGATTACCTATTAGAGAAAAGGTTATGTACCTTAGAGTCCTGGTCCAGGCTTTTTTTGTGGTACATGCCCGGAGGCTAAACTCTTTGAGAACAAAAGCTAATCTTTCTTGACGGAGACTATACTCCGTGCCAGACACCATGATCAATCCTTCAGATCCTTACAACAGTCCTGCAACACAGAGATAACTGCCCCAGCCTAGATGAAGGCCAAGTCATTTGCATTCTTGGGCCTCAGTTTTCCATCTGTAACATAAGGGAGTCTATAAGGACTGTTTCCACTTCAGGATATTCTTGGTACTAGAAAGATTTCAAAGTGTCGTTGGTGGAATCCAGCTGGTCAGTTGCTCAGGCCAGCCAGTCAGAAAACGGGGTTGCGGGGAGGAGTGAAAAGCAGGGGGCGGTAAGGGACACCGAGGAGTGAGTCAGTCTGCCAAGATGGCCAGAGCCATTGTTTCCTTCTCCATCTGGCTCTTGCACAAGGCCTTCCTCCACGTCACATGGTTGGTGAGATTTGGGGGCAGACAGGAGGTGGAGGGGCTGATCCCATAACTAGGAAGACACCCGCACTATCTTGCACTGAGGTATGAGAACAGAAAGGAAAGTAATCAGTGGAGAGACAACTCTCGAATGGGGGCCAAGTTGGAAAAGGCTGGAAAGAAGGTGACTCCAACCTGGAAGAAGGCGTCCAATGGTGATGGGGAGCCGGAACCGCTGAGTAGATGACTGGAGGCTAGAGAAGGGGGAGTTCCTGCTCAAGGTGGGGGCGTGGAACTTTCTAGTCGCGACTGAGGGGGCGGGGAAACACAGCCATCATCCGCTCAGCCCCTCCCTCCCCGGGCTCCCCGCGGGTTCGCTCAGTTCTGGCGCAAAACTACTCGAGGCGCCAGCGCTCCGGTTCGCCAGCTCCCTCTTGGGCTGCTGAGTCGCCTGTCACCGCGCGGCGCCCGCGGACACATGGCCCAGGAGCGGGGTTGGGGTCCGGTGTTGCGGCTCCCGAAGCCACGGACGTGGACTCAGTGGGGTGTGAAGGGCACCCAGTGGGACGCGCCGCGCTGGAATCCAGGTGAACTGAGAGCCAGGCAGCCCCGGGCGGGGAGGTCAGGGCTGCGCTGCGCTTCGCGGGGAGCTTCCCGCACCGGCTCTTTGAAGCTCCCTGCTCCCCTCTGCCTTCTTGTTTGGTTCCAGCCCGGTTTTCATCGTTGAGTCCTATGTCCGTTTGTCTAAAACCTCACTCCTGGCCGGTAGTGCCCCCTTTTGAGGCTTTCCACCCCGCACGCCTTCTTTCTTCTAACTCTTAGGCAGCTCTGGCCCCGCCCTATGGGTGCCCCATCCTCTTATCCCAGTAGTCTATCAGGTTTCGTCCCCACCCGCCTCTGTCTACATCCTCTGCTCAAAAAGAACACCACTTTGGTTACTAACACATGGTAGGCATTTAGTAAACAGTATGTCCCTTTACATCCATTCCTCCCGCACCTTTGTCTCTGCCTTTGGTATCTGTCTGTTCCCTCTCCTGTCTTCCTGTCCCACTATATGTCTAACCCTCAGCCTATATTTTTTCCTTGTCATTGAGTTGTCCGTCTGTCCTTTCATCTCTTATTTATTTATTTAATTAATTAATTTATTTATTTATTTTTGATCTCCAGATCCTTAAGTGTTATCACCTACACAGTACATCCCTACATCCCCCTATCACTCCAAGGGCCCCTTAGGTTCCTACTCTGTACCCCAGGTGCAGGACACAGCCCAGAAACCCTGGCAGCACCTTTATAACCAACTCGCATTGCCTGAGAGCTCCATCCCAAGGAATGGGACTCTGAGGGATCTCCCAAAGTCTCCGGCACTTTGTCTTTTTAAAATTGAAAAAAAAAGTTTTGGGGTACTTATATTTCCAGGCTCTGCCCACTACTTCTGAGTAATTCTCATACTCACTGTCTCTCTCTTGAGATTCAAACTTCTGAACTCAAGCAACCCTCCCTCCTCAGTCTCCAAAGTAGCTGGGATTATCGCACACAGCTCTAATTTGCTCTTGATTCCACTCAAAGGGCAGGGAGGAAATAGCGAACTGGGTTGGGTTTCTCATAGATTTAACATGGAATTGAGCACGCTGAAACACAGGACCCTTGGAGATTCTGAGAACAGACTCTCTGATTGTACTTATGTGGACACAGAGAGCCAGAGAGGGCAAGACTCTCAGCCAGGTCACACAGCTCCTCCGTGATAGAAACAAAGTAGAAGCCAGAGTGACAGCTGCCTGGCCCTGACCCAGGAGCCTTGGGTGTTGGGGGCTAGGACCGTTTCCTTGGGGGCCTGTTGGTATAGAGTCATCAGGTCCCATCCACCCTGGGAGCCTGGCTGCCCATCCCTCCCTGTCCTCTGGGAACTGACCTGGCTACCCACCTGCCTGGGATGGGTGTTCTGTGTCAGGGGCTGCCATTGCCTCCCCCACTGACATGGGAGCTCCAGGAAGGCAGGGACCCAGGCTGTGGGCCTCCCCGCCCCACTCTCTGACCCTGTCCCTTGCCCAGTGCCTAGCACAGACAAGGTCTGGGTAACCATGTTACAGGAATGGCTGATGCATGTGTATGGGGAAGTTCCAGCCCTGGCTGAGGGCAAATCAGAACTCTTGCTTAGTAAGTGTGTGTGTGTATGGAGGGGAAGGGGGGGAGTTGCGCTTTGAGGAAAGGCCTTTTGAGAGGGTAGATGGGCTGCAAGGCCAAGCTGAGCCCAGAGCCCTTTGCTGAGTGGCCCTCAACCATCCAAACACATCCCATGCCCTCTCCGATGTCATCCTGGGGCCTCTGAGGGCTGCCCTTCACTGTCAGGAGACAGGGGTGTGGTTTGCCAGGGGCAGGCTAAGCCAGCCTGAATTGACATTGTCAAGCCCTAGAGACCCCTCTTCACAGGGCTGGGCCAGGCCAGGCTGGGGGCAGGGTGTATAAAAGCCACACACCTCTCCACAAGCAGCCCTCCAGCTTCTAGGGCGCCAGGTCTGGTGGCAGTGTGGGGTCAGGCCTTGGCGGGGGCTGACGATGGAGCCTGTGAGTGAGAAGGAAGAGTCTCTCTTTCTGCTTCCCCGGATCCTCCTCCCCTTCCCAGGTATTTTCCTTGGGAGCTGCAACCCTGGAGGGACACTTGAAAGGATCCCAGGCAAGGAGGCAGGGTCCTGAGGCCTGTTCAAGGACTCTGGGTACCCATAGCCCCAGAGTGAGCTGGGAGCAATGCTGGGGGCGGAGACCAGGGCTCCAGGAGTGGGATGGGTTAGCCTCAGCCCTCCCTTTTCCTGCCTTTCCCCTCAGGCTCCCCACCCTTCCTTTTTCTCACTTTCCTCCCCTGGCCCCAGGTACCCCCATCCTCAGAGGACTATCATGCCACCCCCACCCCTATGCTCTGCAGAAGCCCTGTGCATGCTGGACTTGCAGATGCCCCACCCCCATGGGAACACACAGAGGAGCTCACAGAGGCAGAGCATTCTGGAAGGAAGGGACCCTAGAACCAGGGCCCACCCCGTTTTTTTCCAGATGAGGAAAGTGGGCCTAGCCAGGGAGGAGCAAGCTCCAGGGCTGAGGACTGAGACTAAGCTGGGCGGAGAGGAGTGCTCCTGTCCTCGCCAGCTGTGTGTAGGGTGTGGGGTTGTGTCAGAGGCGGTCTTGTCTTTGCTCATCTCCCCTCTGCACGTTGTGACCTTCTTCTAGAGGGCAGGAATGCGGTGGGGCACTGGGGGGACATCCTGCTCTGAGCGTCTGTGCCACCACGGTCACCAAGTGCTCTGTCCAGGGTGACCCCACCTATTTGTTAGGGCTGGGCAGGCAGACTTCCCGGAGGCATATGGGGGGTGCTCCATCTGCCTGTAGCAGAAAACCTCTGGCCCCTTGGAGACAGGCCAGTAAGGTCAGTCCGGAGGCCCATCCTGGGTGTGAAATGGAACCTGTGGCACTGTCATGGCCCAGGGTGTCTACCGAGTGGATGCTGGCGCCCAGCCTTCCATCAGACTGGCACACTGCCTGGTGTTGGTTGAGGGGAGATGACAGGCCCCTCATGTCTGGGAGAGAGCCAGGCCTGGGTTATCCAGCTCCACCTGCCCGGTCTAAGTGCCTGGAGGCAGTCATGAGCCTCCCCGCACCTCTGTGTCTGAGCTTAGGGAGGGCGAGGGCAGAGAGGTTAAGTGACCCTTGAATCTCACCTGGTCTGGGCCTGGCTTGGCCTGTGCTCCAGAGTCCCTCACTGCCAGCCCAGGGCTCTGAGCTCAGCACAGAGCTCCTCCTTCCAGGGTGCTCCGGGGTGAGGGTGGAGGCAACCGTGAGAGTCCCCCAGGCTGTGGGCTGCGAAGGGGTGCTCCTTCCAGGATGTAGCTTTCTGTCCCCCATCCACACTCGGCAATGTATAGACAGTGAGGTGTCTGTGTGGCCCTCACCTTTTCAAACCCTTCCCCACCACTGTGTGCCCTCTGTCCACATCTGCCCCTGCTTGGGCTGTCTTCTTAGTGCAAATCTCCCTCCTATGGCTACAGCTCCTCAGGAAGGTTTTTTTGTTTTGTTTTATTTGTTTGTTTGTTTTAATGAACCATGAGTATTCTATGTTGTGGGACCTGATCAATAGCCCCCTTTCATGAGGCTGGCCGGGGGCCCCGAGCCACCAGGGAGCAGGCTTCGGTGAGGCATGCAGGAATGCACGTACAAGTGTCAGAGCCTGTGTGTGAGGCCACCCGTGCTGATGTGCTGGGTGGGGCTGGTCTGAGTGCAATTCATTTTCCCCTCACTGCCCCAACCCCTTTTCTAAAAACTTCCCAGCTGAATTCCCTGAAGTGATTGGCTGCCGTTTCTTTAGCTCCTATGGAAAAGAGTAGTAGAAGAGTCTATCTGGTTCCTTCTGGATATTAACCGAGCCATTCCAGAGTGGGGGCATGGGTCTGCTGGCAACAGCTTGAGCAACTCCCATTCCCAGGTAGGGAGGGGGTGGGGACTGCTGGGAGTCCTTAGGTAGGCCCTTACTGGGACCCAAGCGTCTCAGAGTGAGGCTCAGGGGAATGGTATATGGAACTGCTCTTTGCCATAGCCTAGGATAAAAGGGCTGATAGGTCCCCCAAAGGTTAGCTCTATAGCACCTTCAGTGCCATCCTGCCACCTGCCACAGTCCTTTACGGTATACTTTCACATTTATTGTCTCCACTCTACCCTGTGGGTATTATACTCTAGTCTTGTTATTTATAGGTGAAAAAACTGATGGCTGGAGTAGCACAATGACTCGTCTTGGGTGGCATAACAAGAAAGTGGTAGAACTGGGGCCAGCATTTAGCTCTACTACTTCCTAACCCAGGGTTCATTCTACTATTGCTCAGTGCTTCTCACCATATCTGACGCTTGTAAGCACTTACTACGTGCCAGCCATTATTCTAAGTGTTTATTTAGCCTAGTGGATCTGCTCTGCAGCAATTTAAAGTCAGTGTTGTGATGATCATCTACACTTTCCAGATGAGGAAACTGAGGCAGAGTCACACAGCTAGTATGTAGCAGAGGCCATTTGTACCCAGGCCATCTGGCTCCAGAGTCCTTTATACTCCCTCTTGTGGGACTTACGTAGTCTGTGGTGGTGGTAGAATGAGGAAAGCCCCATGCCTCAGGCATAGAAACACACACACAAAAACACACACACAGATACTTTTTTTTGCCAGCCCTTGACCTGCTTCAAGCACTCTACATTCCCCTGCCTGATGACTGAGCTGGCATCCAAGGTAGCAGCAGTAATGGTACTGTAGGACACACAGGCAAGAGTGAGGTCTTGAGGAAAAGGGGAAGTCAAGAACCTAAAGCTTCCAGTTACCTCCACAGTCACTCAGGTTGCAACCTAGAAATGGGCCTGTGAAAAGGTACTCTTTTTCTCATCCATTCCAGGCATGATTGATCCTTGCAAGACTCAGGGACAGGGAGCAGGGGTTGGCAGGGGTATTGAGGGGGATGAGCTATCTTTGCCCTGCTGAACAGGCTGAGCTCTCCTGGCCAGAATAAAAGAGGGAGATCAAAAAAGACCAAAAGAAATAGCCCTGATATCGCTTGGGCCATTTCAAAATGTCACAGTGTGTGTGGCAAATATTATGATTGTAGCTTTCCCTGACAGTTGTGTTCACTGTCATTCGACAAGCATTTTTATTGAGCATCTACTCTATGCCAGGCACTGCAAAATTCTCCTTCTAAGTATTTATAGCAGTGCCCCATTTTTTGGTAGTTTTTGTGCTATACTCCCCTCCTTTTTTGTTTCCTGGTTTGATGGCTTTAAAAAAAAAAACAGCTGGTGTCTCAGAACCCACGATATCTGATTCAGTTAAATGTATCTACTAAAAGATAAGTTGACTTTGCTCATTAGTCATATGATTGTCATTTATTTTTGGTTGTGCTTTGAATATCTTTCAACATTTGTTCATTCATTAGCAAACAATAGTGAGGAAAGTACTGTAAGCACTGTGCTTGGTGCCTTGGAGTGGATGGAATTGACTTTGACAGGGTTTCTTGCCCTTAGGAAAATGATAAAATCATTGCAGGACCCCACTTTTTGTCCTTTTTAGCACTGTGCACAGGCCAGATGCATTTGGCTGCAACTCAGAGCCTTAAGGATGCTTATAATTGTTAAAGCCTAGCCTCAGGAAGGAGGTCATATCCCTTCCCACCCACCAGAAGGATTTCGTTTCTGGGACTAACTTCTGGTGTACAGGCCTCATCCACAGATCCACAGGGACTTGGCTCACCTTGAACAAATTGCTAGAGGATACGAGCGGCAGTCCTGCCATCAAGAGGAAAAGAGGGATACATGGGATACACACAGTAGTGGTAGTGTCACTTTATCATTGCTCCTCTGACTCTCATCAGGGCCAGCAGGGAAGGAATGTGGGAAAATTTCAGTTTGGCCTAGTGAACTGAAGGCTAGACAGCAGAGGGGCACTTGGAGCTGGGTTAGGTCTGGCTCTGTCTTTGCCTGGGTGACCCTGATAAAGTTGCTGCCCTCAGAGACAGATACTTTTGCTCTCATCTGTATTGGATACTCTAACAAGCAAGTTAGATGGACGCAGTTCCTGCCTTCTAGGAATGGTATGGAGAAAATAACCAGTGTACAGGTATTGACCCTGCCATGGATTTTCTGGGTAAATCATTTGAGACCAGGAGTGTGAGACCAGCCTGGGCAACATAGCAAGACCTCAGCTCTACAAGAAAAATTTAAAAATTATCTGAGCATGGTGGCACACACCTGTTATCCTAGCTACTCAGGAAGTTTAGGCAGGAGATTTTCTTGACCCCAGGAGTTCCAGGCTGGGTAGCTTTAAGTGAGTTATCTCTGCTCAGTTTCTGTCTTTGTAAATGTGAGGGATAGCAGTTGAACTGCATGAGGTCCTGGATACTCTCAGTCCTAACTAATAGGAATCCTCAATTCAACAATGAAATCAAGGTTGTGAACTTGTGTTGGACCCTTGCGATGAAAGGCCAGAGAGAAATCAAAGCTGAAGGCTCTTGTTTCTTACTGAATTTGAATGGGCTTTCTGGTGGTGCTTACTATCAGAACTCCTGGAAGCCCTCCCCTGCCACGATTAATGTTCATGCCCCAAGTTTTCCATGCATTTCTCTGCGGAGGTAGAGTTTGGACTTGGGGTAGGGGACAGAAGCCTGGGGTATTGGAGAAGTTGCAGAGCCACTGGGGCCTGAGCAAGGTAGGAATGGCAGCTTCCTGCTCAAATTCCTAATCATCGGGTTTTCCGCTACCAGTTGGAGATTTCACCGAAGTTATGTCTTCTGGACATCCCATAAACTATCGAGCAAGTCACTGAATTTTCCCAGGCACATGGCATATGTGTTTAAATCCCCCAAACAGTGCCAGACTCATTCATAACTCAATACATATTAGCCTGTATGCCTGGCCAAGTCGCTCCTTGAGCCTCAGTCGTTGGGCTTGCACCTTCTCCCTGGCAGCGGTGTGACCCCAGGGAAAGGCAGCGGCGAGGGCATTGGAGGACCGGTAGGCAGTGACCCGCCCACCCAGATTTGGGCGACTTTCTGGCGAGTCCGGTGGGCCAGACTGCACCCCCATTGGCCGAGGGGAGGTGGGCGGGGCGTCCCTACAGCCCTGCTCGCCCACGCTCCCTCCCCACCTGCGCTGAGTGGACTCGGGTTGACAACGCCTTAAGCAGCCGCGGCAGCTGCTCTTCTGGCTGGCACCGTTACCCCTGCCCGACCCCAGGCCCCGCGTGTGCCCCAGACGGAGCAGTCCCTCCTGGGCTCGCTTCCTGCCGGTTTGCTCTGTGTCAGCTCCCGAACCCAAAGGGGTGGACGCGGCCTCCAGGTAGGAGTAGGGGCGACGGCAGAGGGAGATCCGGACAAACTGGGGCGCCTGGGCTCCCTCTCCCCGCCTTGCCTCTCTGGCGCGCTCCGGCTCGGCCCCTCTCCTAGCGGTTCCGCCGGGCGGCGTACGCAGGAGACAGGGAGGAAGCGAGCTGAACCACCTCCGCCCCTGGGATTGAGGGGTCAGAGTCGCCGAAATTGGGGGACCCCCGAGCGCGCCAGCCGAGCGTCTTCCAGCGAAGCCTCGCGAGTGGGGCGGTGGAAGGCAGCTGTCCGCCTGTTACCGCCGGGCCCGTGGGTCTCGCAGCAGTCGCTCTGGGGCTTTGGAGGAGGGTTGCAGCTGGGCGGGGGCGGCAGGACTTCAGGCCCTGTGGCCGGGTCGCGCCGGTTCGCCTGCCCTCTCCTTTCTCTGCTTTCCGGGGCATTTCCAGGAAGCCCCCGTCCGGCTGTATGGGTTTTCCCGTCGGCCACTGCCTCATTGCTTTCCCTTCTGAGAAACGCCCAGGACTTCTTGGTATTAAGGTAGCTGCGGGGACCAAGCGAAAACGTTTGGACACGTCTCATCTTCATAGGTCTCATTTTCCCATAAAGTCCAAACTGGGTTTGGATTAGAGGAAAGGCTTTTCAGTGGAATTTTTGGGATTTCCAAATTAGGTAGTGTGGGGTTCACGTTCCTCCTGACACTTGTAAAAGTTGCTCGCTGAATTACGACTCAGAAAACTGGGGTTCAGCCAGTCCATGTGACCTTAGGCGAGTCATACTACTGTGTGGGCCATAATGTTTTAAGCCACACCTCGGGTGGCAGCTTGATTTCAGTATCTAAAGGGCCCGGTCTCTTTCACCCTGACATTTGGTTACTTGGTACCTGGGGTCAGGCTCCTAATTGGCAGGTAAAAAGTTGTCTCTGAGACGCTCCGGGTGGCAGCAGCTATGCACACGGAGAGCTTTGTGGTGAGTATGCAGCTAAGCCAGCTGGAAAACTAGAGTGTGCGTGGAGGGGTGGGCGACAGCAGCCAGACCAAGGTAGGCAGAGGTGGGAGTTTTCTTCCAGAGCCTGGGGCCACAGAGGTTGGGGTCCTCAGAGATTGGGCTGGCTTGGAGCCTATGCTTACCCCCAAGTCCCAGGGCCCTGGCTTCTCTCCCAGTCAGAGCCTAAGCGGGGAGGAGGAGTTAATGAATCACACTCAGGGCTATTTTCAAACCCTGACTCCTCGGGTGCGACCTGCTCCCTCCCCACTCCGGGGTTTGCCGCCCCCTCTCCTCCCCCCTACCCCCGCACACCTGTATTATTGCCCTCTGAGTTTTCCTCTCATTTTCATCCTCCTGGAATGAAAGGGGGACAAATCTTGTCTGCGGATGGGATGGGAAGGTGGGCAGCCCAAAGGCGTGGAGAAGAAGGCTGCAGGTGATTTCTGGGTGGCTTTCACAGCGGGAAGAGTGTGATGGGAAGGGTGGTGTTTCGCTATAAGAGTATAGGGGTCGGTAGTGAAACTCTTTCACTCTAAAGGTACAGCTGCCATCTAGCTGGACATTCTGGGCTGGTTTTCATTTTAGGGACGTGACTTTTTGTTAATGTGCTGGACTTTGGATTTTGGATTTCTGCTCCCTAGACCTCTATATTTAGTGCTAGGAAACACCACACTGGACACTGCCTCTCCTGTTTTTGAAGTATGCTAAACCTCTCTGTGCATCTACAGCTCCCCTCTCCCACCTGGAGAGGAGAGGCTGCCTAGAGATGATATCTGGAGGTGTTTAGAGCAAGTAGAGGGGCTGAACTGAAGGTGTGCAAAGCAAAGGGGCTGTGTGCCCTATGTGCTTGCTTGAGACAGGGTTTGCAGTGAGTCATGTGGGGAGGATGGCAGAGCCTTCCTTATTCAAACACAATACCTCCTGAGTTCCAGCAGAGAAGCAAAGAAAGTGGCACCAAGAAGGCTTGAATGTTGTCCCTCTCTGTCCTCTTGAAGTTTTAAAATTCCATTATTGGGACTACAGATTGGAGAGGGAGCAGAGGACCCCTATGTCCAGGTTTAGAGGATAGCAACAGGGACACAAAGGCAAGAAGGTCCCAAAGGGAGGAGGGGATGGAGTCTCCAGTTGGGAAGCTGTCACAGCTGCAGCTGCTTTGCTGCTAGGAGACTCCTGGAGTTCCTTATTTGAGCCACGGAAAGTTCAGATTCAACAAATGGCAGGTTTATCACATGCAGGCTGTGCCCTCACCTCTTTTCTGGCTAGAAGAAAGAGTTGCCTCTACCATGAAAAGAAGAGAAGGACCTTTTCCCTCAGGCTCCCAGTTTGGGTAGGATCAGGTGTCATGGCTATGAGCCTTAGGAAAGCTGTTCAGCAGATAAAATAGGGACAGCAGATTTCAAAGATGCAAGGGCTTTAGGGTGGGAAGTATGAGCTCTCGGAGATCTAGGGTGAGTTTTCCGTTGTTCCCCACCCCACAACAGGGTAGTTGAGCACTGGGCTGGGCACACAGTTGCTGGTGTCAACTGTTTATTAAGGGGTCTTGGTTTTGTGTGTGCACACTTGTGCATGGGCATGCATTCGGGAAGGGTCCTGGTAGATAGGAATCAGTGGACTGGAGGCCACAGCCTGGGCCCTTGTCACAAGTCTGAAGTGCTGTGTTTGTGGGTGGAGTTTCCTTTTCCCCAGTCCTGCAGGTTGGTAACTTGCATGCTAAACAGCGGCTGTTCCTGTTTACATCGACCACACACAGGAATTTTAGAACTGAATGTTAAGTTCCCTAGGAGTCCAGGGTGGCATGGAGCAAAGAACAGGGGATTGGGAGTTGGACATGGGGAGCTTTAACTCCAGGCTCTGCTGCCCCCTCAAATTCTCCGACTCTGGGTTTCTCCTCATTTTTTCCACTTCACTGGATTAAACTAGGGGATCCATGGCTAAGTGCTTTGTAAACTACCACGTGCTGTATAAATTATTAGTCATTAGGTTTCAGCTTGGTGCTAGGTCTTGTGGAGGACACGGAGTTAAAACCCCCAGCTCCAGGGAATCTACCATCTAGTTTGGGAGTTAGTGGCATAAATAATACATGCCACTAATTATTTATGTATTAAATAATAATACCTTGGTGATGGCTTTTAAAAAATTATTAGGAATAATTTCAAACATATATAAAAATAGAGACAATTAGTGTCCTAAGACCCCGTGTACCCATCACCCAGTTTCAACAGCCATTAGCCCACGGCCAATCCTGCCCTGTCCGCACTCCTATCTACATCATGCCCTTGTCATTTTGAAACAAATCCCAGATACCTTATCAGTTCATGTATACATATTTCAATACGTATTTCTAAAAGATAAGGATTCATAAAAACAGCCATTATCACACCTAAAATAATTTCTTAATATTATCAAATAACCGGTAAGTGTTCATATTTCCAATTGTTGAGAAGGACTTATTTGCCCTGGGCGTCCATTCTGCCCTGGGAATCCATTCCAGGGAGTGATTGCTTTTGACTGAGGGGAAGGTGACGGATAGAGGCAGTGACATTTGAGCTGAACCTTGGAAGAGAGGCCCAGGAAAGGTCCCAGTCCAGATGTTAGCCGCCTCTAGGGCTCCAGATCTGGAGGCTGACCCATGGAGGCTTCTTGCGGAGACTTCCTGCCTTTGTTTCTCTAGCAGTAAATGACATTCTCACTCTCACACTTGCTTCCTCAGTCCAGGGCACCCAGGAGTTTGGGGTCCGCAGGTCTAGGAGAATTCTGGGAGGCTGCTCTCCACCTAGGCCCCTCCCCTGTGCCTGACCCCCGAGGCCAGTTCAGAGCAAAACAGGATGTATTCAGGATGAACGTCTTTCCCAGCTTGTCATCTAATCACCAAGGCCCAGCTTGGAGCTTCCTCTCTCATTCATGATAAAAACCCTCACTGTCTCTCTTTTCCCTTCCGCCCCAGTAAGGGTGTGCTGACTTCCTCCATATCCGGGCCAGCCCTCTACCCCCATGCGGGGCTGAGGGAGAGATTCCCTCAGTGCAGGCCTCTGCCCCTACCCACCTCACCGCAGCCTGTCGGAGAAAGAGAGAGAAAGACCCCAGGAATGTTCTCCCTGACTGCAGGTTCCTGCTCTTGGGCTGTCCTTGGGAAAAGAGCGGCCTCCTTCCAACAAGCCTGGGGTCCTGCCACTGCTTGGTTAATCATTGAGCCACATAATAACCACCTTGGAAAGTCATCTTTAGGGGATGGTCATTAACTAACTCCCTGTCCACCCCAGGCCTTAAAGAGACCGTGTCCTGAACCCTCACCTTCCCCCAAGGGAACATTGACAAACATTCAGTCACGGGACCTTCTGGGGCCAGTTAAAAGTCTGCCCCTTCGTCCTTTACTTGGGCAAACAGAAGCAATTATTCACACCATTTGAAGGACATAGGTTCAGCTTGGATGGTATTGAGAAGGGAAGGGGAGTGAATTGATGGGGATTTGGATGGGCAGTGGGGTCCAGCATCAGAGTTAAAAAGGGGTAGGGGTGTTTCTAGGAGTAGTTGATCCCCTCATCTCAATTTGAAAGTCTAAAAGAGCAAGAAATGCCCACCCAAAGGGTCTGCCGATGCTGGGGATGGAGTTAGGCTGTGTGAATGTGTGTCTGTTTTCAGTACAGCTGTGGGTCCCTCCACACCAGGCTGCAGTGGGAATGGGGACAGCCAACCACATGGTTGCTGCTGAGAGGCCGAGGGGCTCTGTAAGTGGAGGAGGATGCCTTCCTCTGGGAGCCTGTATCTAGACAAGCAGTGGTACCTGGGAAGGGTTGGGCCACGACCCAGACCCAGACCCAGACCCAATTTAGAAAGCTCCAGACCACATGCAGTTTTCTGCAGTTTCAGTAGGAAGAGAAGGAACCACCCCGTGGGCCTGCTACAGAGTTAGGAAACGGCTTCTGGTTCTGCCCCCTTTATAGCTTTCTCTCAGTGAGTGATTTTTGCTTTCTCTGGGCCTCAGTTTCCACGACTATAAAGTGGGTAGGGCAGGTGGCAGGCAGACTCAGTGGTCTGTCAGCCTTCCTTTCAGCTATGCAAGTATGCCTCCCCACTCGAGACCCTTTTCTTGTCTTCTGGGCAATGGTGAGCTGGCTTCAAATTCATCCAGGCCCAGACACTGAATGTTCTCAGCCAGCTGGGTCAGTTTGAGCTGGCCAAGCCCTGAATTGCCACAGCTTGAGTTCTCCTTGTGCATGGGCTTTTCTGCAGTTTGCTCTCTGGCCCCTCCCCAAGCCTGTGTCTGTCCCAAGCGGCCAGCCACTCTCTGACCCATTCAGCACAAGTTAATGAGTGAACTGCTCCCCCTCGGTCATACCAGCCCAAGGTGCTCCTGGGATCCCAGGTCCCTGTGGGAAGCAGCCAAGGGCCTAGCCAGCTCCAGTCACCTTTATGCTCTCTCCCACAACCCCTCTAGAGGTAGGTATGCAGGCAGAGCTCAGGGGAGAAGGACCTTTAGAGGGTACTAGGTCCAACTTTCCTTCTGAAACTTGGGGCTTCCCGACAGGTACTCGTGCAGTTCCTGCTCATTCATGTTCAATACGTGGGAATGTGGTATGTTTCAAGCAAGCTGCTTTCGTCTTTGGAATGTCTGAAAGTTTTTCTCATGTTGAACTTAACTGTGCCTCCCTGAGGCGTCTAACCCTGGGTCCCGACTGTGCCCCTTGGGACCACCTGGACCCTGTCTGCTCTCTCTGACCTTCAGGAGTCTGAGGACGGAACCCAAGTGCACCTGTGTCTTCTCTAGGCCAAACAGCCTTCAAGCATCTGTGCTGCTCCTCAGACCTGGAGCAGCACCCTTCCCAGCCTCATCACTGTCCTCTGTCCTCCCTGCCTGCTACTGTTTATGGCCCCCTTAACATGTGGAGACAGGAAATGGGGCACTGGAAACCCCTCACTCCCCTTAGTTTATTTATAGTCTGAACTTGTTCAGATGACTTCTCCATAATCCTTTTCTAGTTACCCCAGTGGGTAGACTCCTAACCCCTAGAATCTTGGGTGCAAATACCTTAGACAATGCTGATTTGTTTATTGTTCAGGTCCAGCCAGCTCTCATGATTGGAGAGCCCTTGGAAGGTAGGGCCTTCTAATTGGTGCCGCCGTAGTGGAGGACAAGCCTGGTGTTAGTAGGTGTTCCCCTTGATTAGTTGAATACTATGTAATATGTGGGGGGCTTCCAGCGTACCCTGCTTTCCTGCCACTCAGTTTTATCTTTGGAGTTGGTGAGGGGTGGAGGGAAGGGGATATTTTAGGGAGTACTGAAGCCGGAAATGAGTATGAGCCATGCCCACAGTGGGGCCTAGAAGAGTGAATCAGACAGGGAGAAATACCAGCTTAGCCATTCCTTCCCCTGGCAGTTGATGATGACGACTATGAGTCCTCCCATTTCTTCAGTTTTCAAGGCACTTTCACTTCCATGATCCCATTGTGTTCTTCGAGCAGCCCTGTAAAGTAGATGGTATGATTTCCCCAGAGTGATCTGTGGTGGTCTCCACCTGAGGCCCAGGGAAGGCAGGAACAGTCTCCAGTGAGGGAGGATTTGGAGCCCAAGTCTCCTGACCCTCAGCCCTCCCTGTTTTCCCCAAACCACACCCAGCAGCCATGGCAGCCGGGGCTGACTCGGCAGCTTCCCCACCACAGAGGAACTCCTGCCCTGGCTGCAACTCTGTTCCTGTGAGAGAGTGAGCTCCAGGGGAGGTGGCCTAGGATTTCCTGTCCTTTATCTGGGCTGGCCAAAGGCTGGCCTGTCTGAGGTGTGAGATAGGCACCTGCAGCCAGCCTTTCTGCTCCAGGCTGAGGTCAAGTCAGGCTGTGGCAGAGGCTGTTGAGCTTGTGGGAAGAGCTTGTCCCCAAACATCTGTCCTGAGCAGTGCCCACACCAGCACGGCCTTCTAAATGGGAAAAACAAAGAGGAGAATGTGGAAAAGGGGTCAGAGTGGAGCAGAAGTAAAATACATCCTGAGCTGTACACAAGCTCTCATGTTCACAGTGCTGGGAGACTTTGGGCAAATTACTTAACTTCTCTGAGCCTTCATTTTGTCAGCTCTGAAATGGAGATATGTACCCACCTCATGGGGTTGTTGAATATTAAATCCAACAATATAAATAAAATTATTGCCATGATTGTTGCTTGGTAGCACCTTCTGCAGTCCTGTCATTTTGCTGTTTTTCACTGACCTGGGGTTGTGCAGTCCTCAAACCTGCCACCTCCTGGGCATTCGGTCTGGACTTTGCAGTCATTTCAGAGTCCACCTTACCCAGAAAAGCCCCTTTGGCCATGCCCACCCACAGGGCTCCCTTCCTCTGGCCTTCTTTAGTGGCATTCACGACACTGCAACAGTTTTCAAGGCAGTGTCAATAATTTAGAAGAGTTCACTATTATTATTGGTGTCACCAATTTTATTATTATTGGTCACACCAATAATAATAGTGAACTCTTCTAAATTATTGACACATTTTAACTTCTTTAGCATTCATGGCAATTCTGTAAGGTAGGTACTGCTATCTTTGTCTCTATTTTACTTGTGAAGCAACTGAGGTAAGTAGAGGTTAGATAAACTTGCCCAAGGTCACATATCCAGGGAGTGATGGAGCTGGGATCAGGACCCAGCTGGTCTGACTCTACCTCCTGACATCTTTAATGACTGGGCCATGCCTCTCTCCAGATGCCTGGCCAGGAGGCAAGAGCTGAAGTTCGGGTCTCCTTCCCCTCCTGAGTGCTCATCACACCCACCAGTGATTAGTCACTTCTGGGCAGGCAGTCCCCAGGTCCTTGCCTGTCTGCTCTGTGCACTTCCCCTCACCCTCCATCACCAAGGTGGACAGATGGATAGGAGGGAGGACATGGAGGAGTGGGTATTTATGCTCTAAAACAGAGCTGCATTGGGGTGGGGAGGGTGTATAGGAGGGAGTTGGGCGGTGGGGGTGGCAGTGTGGTTCTGACACCAGCACCAGGCCTGCCTGATTAGCACCTTCTAGTACTGGGGGTGGAGAGCAGGGTGCTGGGTGGCATCGGGGAAGAAGAGACATTTGAATATGCCTTCTTGACAACCAAGCTGCATTATTTAGAAGGCGTGGGTGGTTGGGGCAGGCAGGAGGCTGGCTGGATTAGCTCCTATGATCACTAGCTGGCGTGTCCCATGCTAGAATTGGGTGGGAGGAGGTTGTCCGGAAGCTCTAGCCCTCCCCGAAGTGCTTCCATCTCAGGGTCCTGGGGGCTGCAACCTTCCTTCCCTCAGGCTGTACTAGCTGTCAGCTCCATTGCTTCGGGGCTTATGCCCCTTTATCTTGCTTCCAAAGCAAGCTCCAGGGAGTGCTACGAAGGCCAGTCCATGTGAGCCTCTGTCTCCTGAGAAGGATGGGCCTGGCAGCAGCTCTGGCCAAGTGCTGCAGGAGAGTTCAACTTTTTTTCTCTTTTCAGACCTTAGTACCCAGCGTAGGGCTTGGCACCAAGTAGGTGCTTGGGTATTATTAGTTGAATAAATTCACAGTTCATGGGGAGTGGATTCTAAGGGGAGAGCCGAGGGAGGGAACAGGTCAGCAGGAGGGCTGTGGGTGTTTAGGTAGGCTTCTGGCCCAATCTGTAGTCCAACAGAAGCTACTTGACCTAGTGTAGCCTCAGTTCCCCATTTGTACCATAGGCATTACCTGCTTTGGACGAGTTCTTGCGGGGACCAAATGACATACAGGATGATCAAGTGCTTTCCCGGCTGATGGGAAGTTAAATTCAGGCTAACCACTCATACTGCAAAAACCCTGGTAAATGATTTTGTGTCTGCTGTGTGCCAGGCCCCAGCCTAGACAATTTCTTTTCTTTAATGAGGAAGATTCTAACTTGGTAGCTCTGACTTTAGAGCCAAACTGCTTGGATTTGCATCCTGGCTCACCACTTCTTAGTTGCTGACCTTGGGCAAGTTACTCCGTATCTCTGGGTCTCAGTTTCCTCCTCTGTAAAATAGAGATATTATTGGAGCACTTAGCTCACAGGTTTGTTGTGAAGATTCAGTAACATAATACACGTTAAAAAAAAAAAAAAAAACCTAAAGAAATGCCTGGGACATAATAATGGCTCAGTACAAAGTCCGTGGCCCAGGGCACGTAGTTAGTACTGTATAACTATTAGTGTCTGCTATATTTTATTAATAATTACATTCTGTATCACAAATATTGCTGTGAGTAAGAAGTATAGAGCCAGGACCAGGGGCGGTGGTGGCTCACACCTATAATCCAGCAATTTGAAAGGCTGAGGCAGAAGGATTGCCTGAGCCAAGGAGTTTGAGACCAGCCTGGGAAATATAGGGAGACACCTATCTCTACAAAAAATAAAAAAATACAAAAATTAGTTGGGCGTCATGGTGTGTGCCTGTAGTCCCAGCTACTCTGGAGGCTGAGGTGGGAGGATTGCTTGAGCCCAGGAGGTCGAGGCTGCAGTGAGCTGTGATCGTGCTACTACACTACAGCCCTGGTGACAGAGTGAGACCTCATTTTAAAAAAAGAAAAGGAAGAGGTACAGAGCCGTGACTAATAGGCTACGCCTTCAGGTGACTAGCCTGTTAACTCCTCCCACTGTACCCTGTAACCTCTATGCCCATAGGACTTACAGAGCTGTAAGACCACCGTTTGGGGTTCTCCTTCCCTTGGCCCTACCATGACCTGAGCATGCACATCGTCACCCTTGCCCCCAGAGCCATAGGCTCCGCCCCTTGCTATGTGCTCAGCATCACAGCCCTCCCTCTGACTCTCCTTGGGGCTGGGGGAGGCGTTGTGTCTGCTCCCTTCCCAGGGAGGCCACTTCTCTCAGGCCCATTTCCTTTCTATCAGAGACAATTTTCTGTGGATCTCAGGGTGGGGCCAGGCTCCTTCAAGGCATTTCCTGTCCAGGAGTTTATATTTGGCCTGAGCAAAAGGAAAGGGAAGTAGGCAAGGGGGTGGGATGCAGACGTGATGGCACAGGGTCAAAACAGACAAGCGCCAAGACTTTCCAGGCCAAGAGAGGGAGGCAGGAGGTAGGCACGCCCCTTCTCTCAGGTGAACGTGGATGCCCTCCCCTGAGCTCGGCGGAGTGAAGTGCTCCTTCAGGTCATAATGCCTCCACCATCGAGCAGAGTTCATTTTCTGTTCTCACATCTCTGAGCCTTCGTTCCTGGCTATGTGGTTTCTGTCCTAGGGCAAGGCTTTGAGGTAAAGAGGTGCTCAATTCCATTTCTAGTGGTGTGGTGATACCAGACAAGGGAGCAGAGTCAGAGGCCTGTATTCTGTGTAGTGGGAAGTAGGGCTTCCTGTCTGTGTGTTGCCAGAACATTCGGTAGCCCTTAACACACTTCAGTGGCAACACAAAGACCAAAAGTACCCAGTGCAGAGAAGTCCCCAGTTGAATGGGGGATAGACTCACATGCTGCTGAGATGATCATGGAAATGTGTTAGGGGACTGCTTAATTGAACTGAGCCACTGGGTGTTAGGGGGTTGGTGAGAGGTCAGGGGAGGCTTCGTGGGAGGGGGTGTTTGATCTCCAGCTTGATGAATAAATAGTAGTTTAAAGCTTCAAATCAGGCTGTGTCTAGATTGTGCAGAGTCTTGAGTGCCAGGGAGCAGTCAAGGCTATCTGCCCCAGGCTGTGGAAGCTCTTTAGGTTGTAGAGTAGGGGAGCGGCCAGGTTAGAACTGGGCTCTTAGAAGAAGCAGCTGGCAGGATGGCCCCTTGAAAGGAGAAGCTAGAGGCTGGGAACTTGGAGGGCTGAAGTAATCCAGGCAGAAGAACCTAGAGCACAGTTGGGCAGGAAAAAAGCCCAACCATTTGATGGAAAAGTTGGTAGAATTTGGTGACTAAATACATGTGGCGAGAAGAGAGCAAGAATGACTTGAGGTTTAAGCCTAGGCAGTGGGCACACTGGGAGGCAGAAACATACGGAGAGCTGGTTTGTGGGGAAAGATGGGTTTGGTGTGCGTTACACTGAGGATCCTTGCTTGGGTCCTCAGAAAAGAATGTGAAGGAAGAAAGCTCCCCCCACTAAGACAGCCACTACCCATCACACACACCTCTGCTGCAGCTCTAGATTTTGGGGAATGGTCATTAGGAGATGGGGAAACTGAGGTTCAGACAGAGGTAATGGCTTGCCTGAGGTTATGCAAGATGCTAGTGGAGCTAAGGCCAGAAGGTAGTTCACCTGACCGTTAGTTCAATACTTTCCACTCAAACCAAAGTGGAGAGCAGTCACCACTGACCTAATATCTGCCCCAGACCGGTTAGGCTGGCATCATTTACCTCTAGGCCAGGGACTGGAGATGACGGAGTAGCACATGGCTCATTAAAACAAGTCTCTCTTTCCTAGGCACCATGACCTTGTCAGAGCACCTGGGACTGGGTTGGGGGCAGGAGGCCCTTGGGGGCAAGAAAACTAATGGAGCAACTGCAGCAGAGCAGGTGGCAGCTTTGACCTTCCTTGTCATAGGGAAACCCAGTGCCGGGCAGGAATGTCAGCTGCCTACTTTGGTCCTGCCATACCAAGCACAAGCCCGGGAGCCTACAGGCTGGGCTGCCTCTGGACCCAAAATCTCCAGCAGCCTCAGTGGGCCTGAGGTCTGGTTTAACCTCAGGGTGCTCATGATTCTCCCTCATTTATTGCTGCACACAGGAGCTAAGGCCACTGCTTTGCGGAGAGGAGTGGGGAACCACAATTGGGGGTTTCTTGTGTAACTTCCATTTTTAAATAAAATGCCAAACCAGAATTGCCGCCTCTTCCTGGCCGATCCTGCAAGGTGTCCACAATGTGCAAAGGCTAGGGACCGCCACTGAATGTTGTACCCATTCTTCACTTCAGCCCCCAGGACATCCTGGCGGGAGGGTGGGCTGCCCAGAGGGGCCCGAGGCCCCAGATAAGGCAGAGGCCAACCCTCAGGGTCTCATGCTTCAGATCTGGGGTCAACCTTTCTTTGTCTGGGGCTGTCTGGTGCAGTGTATGATGTTTAGCAGCATCTCTGGCCTCTACTGAGTAGATGCTAGTAGCATTTCCCCCTTAACCCCCGCCAGTTGAGATGACCAAAAATGTCTCCAGACGTTGCCAAATGTCCCCTGGGGTAAAAATTGTCCCTGGTTGAGAATCCCTGTGGTAGAGACTATAAATTTTTTCTGGGGTGTGCAGTGTTGCGAGAGGGATGTTATATAGAAGGTAGAACCACACTCCTGAACTTACCACTGGCCAGCTAAAAGATTCAGTGACTTGTTTTTCCTGCCATCCTGTCCTAGGGGCCCCTCCTGGGCTGTTTGCTTTAGTGGTGCCTCATTTGTGACAGGGAGGCTCCAGAAGTGTTGCTTGTATGGGCCCAGAACTTGGCATCCAGCTGTAGCCCCAACCGAGACCGAGACTGGCATCTGAACAGGTGCAGCAGGGCGCTGAGTTCTGCCCGGTGACCTAACAAGCCAGAGGCCAGCCAGGGTCCAGCACTGCCAACCTAGGCTGGGTGAAATACAGAGGCCCTTCCTGTGGTGCCCCTCCTGTGAGGTTTGGAATGTGGGATGAGAGCTATTTTGGTCCTGTCTCCTTTCCTCCCTGTGCCTCCTCCTGTAAGAATCAAGTTAGAGTTGTGATTTCAGTGAAGAGCAGCAGGAGCAGAGAGAGGCGCCAGTGAACTGGACCACCCCATAGATAGGGCATTGCAGACCCCCTTGCATGTCTGCTTCAAGGTCAGGAGGGAAAGTCTTGGTGGCCCTGTAATCCCTGACAGCTCTTAGTACAGGTCCCTCTCCCACTGTCCCCCAGGGAGAGAGGTGGCAGAGCCAGCCAGCCACTCATTGCAGCACTTCTGCTAGGGGCACTGCCAACCTAGAGGGTAGCTTTGTGCAAATTCAAATGAAACAGTGCCCCTGAGGGATGCAGCCCTGTGCCAGGGCTCAAGGCTTGGTGGGCAAGCTTATTTTGGCCTGGGTCCCTTAGTGTTTCCTTTAGGGAGGGTATAAGGAGCTGCTCAGAGCAGTTGGGGCCACATGCTGAGGATGGTAGCTTCTGAGATACAAGCCCTCTGCCAAAAGGCCAGCACCTTCTCCTTGAGAGAGGTCCCCCTCTAGGGTTGGAGAGCAGGCAAAGGAAATGCACCTTGTAGCAACCAAAGGAAATGGGCCTTGTAGCAACCAAAAGAAATGATCTGAGAAGCGGTTTGCCGGGTCCTAGCATTTCTGAGCAGCAGTAGCAGGGCCTGCAGTGGTAGGCGACCCCCTGCCTGCCTCCTAGCCCTGCCTTGAGGGACCAGCCTCACAGAGCCTGCCTTGGGAACTGGGGTTGTCACGTAGATAGTGGCATCCCAGGTCTTTCTCCACCACTCAGGACACTGGCTTTTCCTCCTGCACTCAGTGAAGGTGGGAGAGACCGACATGGAGACAGATCCTGTTTTGGAGGCCCCTGTCCTCTGGTGAGCACCATGGAGGCGATGCTTTTCCAAACAGGAAGCTAAGTCAGGTAAAGGAGGCCACCGCATGTTTAAAGGCACCTTAGGGAGCAGGTCAGCTAACTGAATGACCTTCACAAACACCCACTGCCTGCCTTCCCTCAGTCATCATAGGCATTCACATTGATGCTGGTCTCTCCTGCTCCTGCACTCAGGTCGAGAGAGAACGTGGGCCTGTGAGCAGAACAGGCCTGTGACTCGGCTCTGGGTAGAATTTTCCAGGGACCTATACCTGTGGCTTTCTAGCAGGCCTTTTCTGTTTAGGGTGGTGGTCTTTATCACGGGCTGTACTTTAGAAGCACCGGGAGAGCTCTCAAAAATAAGCAAACAAAAATGAACCCTATCCCCAGAGAGTTTAATTTAACTAGTCATGGGTGGGGCCTATTAGTAAAAGCTCCCCAGGAGATTTTAACGTGCAGCCAGATTTGAGAGGTGAGGGAGGAATGGGACGGGACACCCAACAGCTCCAGCAGTAATAAGGGATGCTTTCATCTGTGTCCCTGTGACATCCATCCATTGCTTGTCTTGAGCCTGTATCTTCCTGCCTGGTCCCCATGCCTAATATTGTCTTTATGGTTAGGCATGAGTAGGCTGAACCCAGGGCTGGGGCAGCTGTCTTATAACCCACTGAGTGACCAGAAGGTACAAGGACTGAGGTTGCCTAGTAGTGGTGTGAAGAGGGGATACCCAGCCCGAGAGTGGGGTTGGTGACACTGGCTGGCTGAGGCCTTACTTCCTGTAGTCTAGATTAGATGCCTGTTGCCTTCTCTCTTCCTCCTGGCTCTTTTCTCTCACCTCTTTGCAACTGGTACACAATCTGAACTGTGACTTAAAGACTAGATGGGTACAAAGTTCAGCTCATCTTAATAAAAATAGCCTTCGTTAATGAGAACTTTTATATAGCCACTTTCAAAACCAGCAAAAGCCTGATCAAATCTATAAGGTAACCACAGTGGTAGACAGGAAAGTCGTTAGTCCCCACTGTATAAATTTGGAAACCAAAGCTTAGAGAATGACACAAGTTGTCTCAGATGACTTAGTGGCAAGCATGGAAGCTGGCTTGATTGGAAAAAAGCTCTTTTTCCAACTTAGTGATCATCTGTGGGCATTATTGCATCTCCCAGTGAGAAATGTTGCTGCCTCTTTCCTGGGTGCATAAGCCCTATGCTTGAGTGTTTCTCAAGACCAGAAGGTCTGCTTTTTTCCTGGTTGCATCCTTCTCAGCATAGAAAACTGCTCTGTGCTGTCTCTGGGAACGGTGGCCTGTGTAAATGTAGGTGCGGATACCATCATTGACCTCAGAAAGCATGTGCTGCTGCTCAGCCTTTCCTACTTTGACGCTCCCTCCAGGAGACCTGTGGGTTTGGCTCTGAGGCCTGATTGGACTCTGAAGCTTTCTAGTATGCCCTCTCCCCTGACTCTCCCAGCCTGGATCATCTGGGCCCCTCCCCCAGGGAGAGTCTGGGCTTAAGTCTCAGTGGAATCCAGTTTGTGCCAGCTGACTGCTGTTACTGACCTACCCTGGCACATCACCTAAGCTTTGGCCAGAGCATACACCGCATGCAGAATATAGCCTTTAGAACTGCTGGTAGCCATGCCTTGGAATCTGCACATCTGGATATAGAGGTAAGGCAAGGGACCACAAACATTCCTACCTCACCTCAGCCTGCCCGTTGTCACTCTCCCCCCCAGATACATAAGCCAATCCTCAGTCTGGGCCACCTGGCTTCAGCCCCAGGTGAATTGACTCTACTAGGGGTGGAGGTGGGGTCGCTCCTGGCCTCAGCCTGGGCAGGCTGAGACGAGTGGGAGGGACAAGGCAGAGCAGCGCAGTTCAGCCCTTAATCACCAAGACATATGTCCCTGACTGATCCATCTGGGAGGGAGCCTCAGGGCCTCCCAGCCCTCCATGAGATGGTGTATTGTGGGGAGCCAATGTCCCTGACATCCTGTTTGGTAATAACCCATTACATTCTCTAGATTCCTGTTAAGGAGAGGTGGTGGGGAATTCAGTCTGTAGCCCTACTCCAAACTTCTTTGCTCCTTTGTCTTTGGAGCAATTGCAACCTCTTTGAAACTTCTGCCTCCTTACCTCACTTCCCCCAACCATTTGGCCTCAATTCTGACAGTGGTCTGGGCAAAGCCATTGTCCAGACCCACAAGGGAATGCAGTAGCTGGGCTTCTTTCTCTAATTTCCTCTTTTTCTTTGGGACCTTTCAGAGTCAGAGTTGGGGTGGAACACATTTGTTGAGTGCTTGGTATTATGTGCCAGGGGCTTTTGCTTTCTCCAGTCTTTTATTTAATGCTGTCAGTAGCTATAAGATGTGGATGCTGACTGGGTGTGGTGGCTCACACCTGTAATCCTAGCACTTTGGGAGGCTGAGACAGGGAGACAGGAGGATCACTGGAGGCCAGGAGATGGAGACCAGCCTGGGCAATGTAGTGAGACCCCGTCTCTACAAAAAATAAAAAGAAAAGTAGCCGGGTGTGGTGTGGGGGCTGCTATTGTAGTCCTAGCTAGTCAGGAGGCTGAGATGGGAGGATCACACAAACCCAGGAGTTTGAGCCTGCAGTGAGCTGTGATAGCACCACTGCACTCCAGCTTGGGTGACAGAGTGAGACCCTGTCTCAAAAAGAAAAAAAAAAAATCCAAAAACATGAAAAATAAATAAAATAAAAATTGAAAAAAGATGTGGATGCCGTGGCTCCTGTTTTACAGAGGAGGAAATGGAAACCTGGAGAGGTTATACAACTTGCCCAAAGTCGAAGAGCTAGTGACTGACAGCATCAGGATTTGAACCCTGGGTTGTGACTCCACTAGACCGGAAGGAGCAGGAAAACAGCCTGGGGGGCTGGGGTTGGTTCCTGAGTCTGAGCTCCTTGCTTGGCTGGCATGAGGGCAGGTGGCATAATGCAATGGCCAAGAGCGCTGAACATGGAGTGAAAAGATCAGGGTTATAGTCTCACCTGTGATACTTTACCCTGTATGACCTTGGAAAAGTCTCCTGGACCTCAGTAGGCTTTATACTGTAACTTTTTAAAAAATACCAATGTGGAGAGTCCTACCACAGATCAGTTAAGCCAGCCTTCTGGGCACTGGTATTTTTAAAAATAACACTTCCTAGCTGATTCTTATTTGCATCCAGGGGTGAGAATCACTGAGCAATGTGATTCAGACCAAGACTTTTCAAACTTTAATGTGTTTGCCTGAGGGTCTTCTTAAATATAGTGGTTCTGGGTGTGGGGCTTGGGATTCTGCATTTCTAACAAGCTCCCCTGTGATGTTGATGCTGCTAGTCTGGGACTACACTTTGAGTAGTGAGGGGCTACAGGGCTCTAGGTAGTCATGAAAGAACTTGGCATTGGCCTGAGTGAGATGGTCCTCTTCTGCCAACCCCCAGCTAGGGCCGATGCCTAGCATCAGGGGAGGGAGGTGCCTCTCCTATCCTCTCCATTAGCCATGAGTAACTGAGGGCTGCAGTGGGATTTTAAGGGTGTGTTCCTGGCATGCAGGCCTACCCTAGAGATTTGCTCCCTTTCCTGGGGTGGCCATACTTGTGACCCTTTAGGGGCCGCTGTCTGCTCCTGTGCTCGCCTCTCTGGAAGTCCTAACCTGGTCCATCTTCTGGTACCTTCCTTTTGTCCTAATAACAGGAAAGCAGAGCTGGCTGCCAGGATGGGTGCTGAGATGGGGAAAGGGTCTCATCCCAGGGGCATGACAGGAACAGGGACAGGGAAGTGGCTGTGGCAGCCACCTCAGCTGTCCTAGCAGCAGAACCATGTTCCTCAAAGGCTCCCTGGGCAGCTGTGCAGTCCCTTTGGACTGGTCTTACATCACCTAGACTACCACTGGCCTGGAGCACAGCATCCTTTTTCAGGCTTGCATTGCCCCCTGCCAGACAGGTGGAGGTACTGCTAGCAGGGCTCTGTCAGACACTTTTCAGGGACCCCTCAGAGGTCCTGGCGATTCCTAGATCTGTATCTTAGGTTAGGAAGTTGCAGTAACATAAAACATACATACACACACACACACACGGAGAGAAAGAGACGAGAGAGAGAGACAGAGAGAGAGGCGGGTGCATGCACAGATTGAGGTGCCTGTGGGTATATACAGGTGCACAGTCCCACAGTGATCCTCATGAGTTGTAGACATGAGCACATTTGGCTACAGCTACATGTAGAGACAGATGCTGTGGTGGACACTGACCTGTTGCATGTACTCACAGAAATGCACAGATGTTCATCCTTGTCCTTACCCCCATTTGCCCCCAAAACCTGCAGGGGCTCCAGGGGCTGCAGAGCCCTCTCTTCTTTCCCTCAAATCCTCATCAGTATGTGACCCTTGAGGAGCCCATTACTTTTTCTGACTGACTTCTAACTTCCCTCACTCTTCCCTCCACTGTCTACTCACCTAGCATCTCTGAAATACTGTTTTGTCCTTCATCTTATCTGTCCCAGCCACTAGGATTTCATCCTGGGTTTCCTTGTGAGTGAGCACTGGGAAGAGAGAGCTCTTCCTGTCTTGGAAAAACCTCACCAGCCTCCTTAGAGTCCTCTGGTCAGGGGGGCCAGGTGAGACTGTGGCCACAGGTGCTGAGGAAGTGGAGGACGTGTTGAGGGCAGGACTCCGTGGCCGGATCAGCTCTGCTAAAACCAGCTGACTTCCCCCACCATCCCTGCGATGCCAGGTCCCATGGCCCCAGCCCCACTCATCTTGGCATCACCTGGGTGGAAAGCAAATAACCGCCTGGGCAGGCGCAGGGCTTTACTGCTGGTATTTGGCCTACCCTGACTAGAAGTGCCTCCTCTGTGGCTTCAGTCCAGCTGCACATCTCCGCTGGTGCTGGCAGGGGTGCCCAGCTCTGTGCCAGAACTCCCAGAGCAGAGGTGACAGGCTGACCTAGCCCTGTTCTTCCCCCAAGACCCCAACAGGCCAGTACTGTGTCTTCATGACACTCAACACTGCACTATGACACAAATAGGCCAAGAGAGCTGGGGCAGTACTGGGAAGCTCCCTGAGGAGGGAGGACTGGAATGAGCATGGGGATGCTGCTGTCAGACTCAGCTGGGATTCCAACCCTGGCACTGCTGCTTTGTCCACTGTGAGACCATAGGCTGAGCCTGTTTGTATGTCTGTAAAATGGGGATAGCAAAGCCATCACCGGTTATTGTGTGTGTGAAATGAGATTTGGCTGTCAAAGTGCTGAAGAATGTTACATGTGATGATGAGAAAGAGAATGATAGGAATGGTTGAGCATTCCTATTTCCTGCCTGGACTAGGCTGGTCTACCCAGGGCCTTGGAAGGGGGTAGGTTCCTCAGAAAGGCTTGGGGGGTGGACACAGCTCTGACTTCTTATCCCAGCAGGCCTCCTTGACCCCAGATGATCCTGGTTCCTGGGCAGGGGGTGGGAGAGTGGGAGGGGTTTGGAAGAGGCAGGGAATGAGACTCAAGAAAGCCAGGGCCAGGATGCCCAGACAGTAGGGTTTGGGGAGCAGAGGGCCTCCTGGTTGGCTATGACTTGGAGCAAATGTGCTAGGACCTCTGGCCTTCTCTTGCCATTTCTGGATCACCAGAATGAGATATGCCTGCCTGCTGGGGTTGGGCAGCATACACCTAGGGCCCTGGCGTCAGCACCCTCCTAACCCCATTTCTTTGCCTGTTTCTTTCCCTTATTCTGTTTTAGAAGCCGAGGCCAAAAGAGCATGTGAGTGGCTTCGAGCAACAGGATTCCCTCAGTATGTGCAGCTTTTTGAAGGTAAGGCCACTCAATTGTTTACCCTCCCCCGTTACATACTTCCCCTAGCCCTCAGTTTTTTGTCTGTTAAATGGGGCAAGTCAGATTCTCTCTCCAACTACACACAAGCAGTGTCTCCTGGCCTTGCTCCGATTTTTTTCTGACTTTGCTTCTGCAGTTGTACCTTTCTCTCCCGCATCATCTCTACGAGATTGCTCTCACAACTGCCACAGACTCTGCTGTTGCCCATGCCTTTAAGGTACCTTGTCTTGACCAGGGTCACCACGTGGTACCAATCCTGAGGATGCCATGTCGGTACACATGGTGTGAAGAATGCCACTTGGAGTTGTACACCCTGGTGGCCCAGCCTTGGCCTCACTTGCCCCACAGTGGTGGCCTCATTTCTCTGTTTTCCTTCATTTCTCTTTTGTGTTTTTCTAGAGTTCTTCACATTTGCTGTTTCCCTTCCCCTTTTCTGCCCACACCCCTACTGCACCCTGGCTTCACATCCACCTCGCCTGGTCAACTTGCCTGGTCAGTTCACCAGTGACGTCCATGTGGTCACACTCAGTGGTCACTTCCCAGTCCTCATCTTGCTCCATTTCTCAGCAGCATTCAGTGCCACTGGCCACTTCTTCCTTTGGCTTCTGGAACACCCCCCTCTCCTGGCTGCCTTTCTGACTGGGTTCTGTCTCCTTAGCTGACTCTGCTTCCTCTAACTGATATCTAAAGGTTAGGATATCCCAGGGCTCGGTCCGGGGCCCTCTTCTCTCTCAACATTTCTTTCTCATGAGATCTTTCTCTAAGTACCATCCATATTCTGATGACTTCCAAATGTCCAGACCTCATCCCCAAGCTCCAGATTCATATATTCACAGCTGCCAATTCAATCTCTCTACTCTGATGTCTGATGGGTGTCTCGGATTAAACAGGTCTAAAACCAACTCCTGATGGTACCACCATTTACCCACTTACTCAAGCGCCATACCCAGGAGTCATCCTTAATTTAATTCCTCCTTGTTCCCATCTCCTATGTTTAACCTTTCAGCAAGACCTTTTCCCTCCAGAACGTATCTTGAATCAATCCACTTCTTACTATCTCCACTGCCACAGCCTGGTGTGACCCAGTGTCACGGCTCACCTGGGCTAGTACAGCAGCTTCCTGTGCTCTTGCACTCTCATCTCTACACTGCAGCTGGAGGGCTCTTGTTGGCCATAGGCGTGACTATCAGTCCTGCTCCAAGCCCTCCGATGGCCTTCCAGCACACTCAGAATGAAATACACACAGACGCTCTGTTCTGGCCTGTCACACTGCATTCTCCAACCTCCATTGATTACTCTTACCTTTGTTCACAGGGCTCCTCTCTATACTTGCTCACACCAAGCTTTTTCCCTCTTCAGAGCCTTGATGCTGATGTTCCTCCTGCCTGGAACTCTCTTTGCAGTTTCCTTGCACAGCTGGCTGCTTCTCATCTTTCAAGACTCAGCTCAGATGTCACTGCTTCAGAAAGCTCTCTGCTGACCACCTCTCTACAAGCAGCCGCCACCCCTACCAGCCTCCCTTTACACTATCATGCTGGCTGATGTCTTCCATGACATTTGTAACTGCACCATCTTGGTTTTAAGTGTCGTTGCTTATCTGTTTCCTTTAAGAGCGTAAACTCCATGAAGGCAGGAACCATTTTTGTTGTGTTCACTGTTGTATGCTGTATGGTTTGCTCAAGTGCCTAGCACAAAGTAGATGCTCAATTGGATACTCATTAGTTGAATGAGTAAAGGAACAAATGGGCTTGCTTCACCAGTAAGGTAGAGAGCTGTGAGACTTCTCAGATTCTCTCTTCCATTCCCCCAACTCCTTTCTTTCCCCTCTCCCCTCCCTAAGTCCCAGGGAGTGGGCTCCTACTGCTCTGGGACACAGGGGGATGCAAGGTATTGTTTGGCTACTGTGCTGTCCTGTCCCTTCTGTCCTTGCTCCTGCCCTACTCCCCCAGGTTCACCTTGGGCCAAGGAGAAGTTTCCCTGCCTGAGCAGCCCAGGATTCAAAGGGGGATGGGGGAACCCATGTTGGGCTCTTGGCAGTCACCTGGGGTCTTGGGCCTGCTATCTCCCATAGACCTGCCTCACTGACTGACAGAATTCTTGGGTCCAGCTCAGCCCTCTAGGCCTCTCCCAGACCCTTCCCCTGAACTCCCTGGGCACCCTCCTTTATTCCTGACGTTTTTCCCTTCTGCTTTGCCTCTTGTCTTCCTGCTCCCCCTCCTTCCTGGCCGTTCCCCTCCAGCTCAAGGGCTGCTGAGGCTGAGTTTGTGATATACTACTGGACTCATCTTTGCTTCTCTCTGCCATACAGAAGGTTTGTTTCCCCTGGATATTGGCTCTGTGAAGAAAAACCACGGTTTTCTGGACGAGGACTCTTTGGGGGCCCTGTGTAGGTAGGTGGGCTGAGGGTCAGGCCTGGGAAACCAAAGGCCCGGCTTGAAGCTTCCTCGTGGGAAAAAACATCCCTTGTACCCTCTAACAGAGGAGGAGCCCAGCTTACTAACAAAGCTTATCTTCTGCGGTCACATTGCTCATTCTGTTCTTTGTGTTTGTGATACCCTCAACCACCCAGTCACTCTAGCTAGAAAGCCAAGATCTGGCCTTGTTTCTTTTCTCCTAAAGTTAAAGCCTCCAAATATTCCTCTGCTTCAGTCCCTCTCTACTTACAAGAGCTTGGCCCTTGTTTGAGGCCAAGCCATGGCTTCTCCTTGGATCGATCACAAGGCTTCAGCCTAACTGGCCTTAGTCTTGATAACCCATCTCTCCCCTCCCCTCTCCCCCTTCCCTCACCCCACTCCCAGATCCATCTAGATCCACCAGCCTCAGCATTGTAACAGCTCCAAATGGTTGTTCTTTCTGCTTAAAATTTGTCACTGCCTAAGGATAAAAATGCAGACTTTTTAGCATACAACCCAAAGCCCTTTGCAAGCCGGTTCATTAGCCTTAGCCCCACTGGTCTCATGCCCACTGATCTGTTTGCTGACTGTATACCTACAGTGTCCTGTGTAAGCTTGGGTAAGAGTCCCTGTGTCTCTCACTCTCAAAATCCCACTTGCGTCCTCCAAGATGCCTTCTCTGACTGCATCCCTCCTTCATGGAGGTTGCTTGTCTCTCCCTGTGTTTGTCTGCTGTGCCTTCTGTCTGCTCTGTCTTTGAACATGTCCCATTTCTGTAGGGTTTATTTCCACTCTCTGTAAGCTCCTGGAGGGCAGAGGCCATAATCTTGGAGCATTGTCTCTGGTTCTTAAACCTTAGGAATATTGGAGTTTGCGAGAAGTTTTGATGGCTTGGGCATGTGAAGTGGTGGGTGCATCTTGGTAGGCTCTGCCAGGCTTTGGGGATGTCCACCTTGGGTGGACACTTCCACTTTATTACAGGAGGCTGATGACCTTGAACAATTGTGCCTCGATGAAACTGGAGGTTCATTTTCAAAGCAAGCAGGTGAGTCATGGCAAAGAACGGGTCTGTGGTCTTGTGGCGCCATAAGGAAACCCAGGGCGTACGTAAACCATTTGTAAAACTAGCTCTAGTATCCCAGGAGTCTGAGATGTCCAGAGCAGTACCTTTCCCCAGCTAGGGGTAGAGATGGAGGAGATCTATGACCCCATTCTTTCCTGGGAACTCACTTTCTTGCTTTTTTTTTTCTGGGGCTTTCTATACCAGAGACCTGTAGTCAGGTGGGGCAGCCAAGTTACCAAAGCCCTGGGCTGTGAGACAGGAGGCCCATGGGGCCTGGTCTCAGCTCTGCCACTGATTGCTGAGGGACCTCAGGGAAACCTCTTCCCTTCTGGGCCTCAGTTTCCCCATTTTGCAAAGAAGGAGATGAACTAGAAAATCTGAAATTCCATCCACCCCTGTTGTGATTCTAATCTAAGACTACAGCCCAGAGCTTGGGAAGGTCTGTCACTGACTTAATGTATGTCATTGACCTTGGGCAAGTGGCTTCTGGTTTGTGGGTTTGTTCCCTATCTGTAAAATTGGAAGGGGGGTTAGATTAGTTACTTGACCATTACCATTACCATACATCTGGGCTCTGTCTGTGACTCCTGGCTTCCTCTGGCACTCCCAGAGCTAGCTCTACCCACCTAGGCCATGTTCTCAGCCAGAAAGCAGGGCCCTTCATCTCAGAGTCCCCCAAGAGTTTGGAAGCAGAGAGTGGAGTACAAGCAAGGACTTGTGGCCTGGGCTTCTCTGACCTGACCCTGCAGTGCCTTTCCCAGAATGAAAACTCAGAAGAGGAAGAGCAGTGTACCATCAGTAGCCACTGGGCCTTCCAGCAGGAAAGTAAGTGCTGGTCTCCTATGGGGTCCTCTGATCTGTTGGCCCCACCGAGCCCTGGCCTGCCAGTGACCTCAAGCTGTGAGAGCGTTCTCACCGAGCTTAGTGCCACCTCTCTGCCAGTCATCACCGTGAGCCTACCACCCGAGCCAGTAGTCTTGCCCTTGCCAGGCTGTGCCCCCAGCTTGAGTGACCGGCCCTTCCTCAGCCCCACCCAGGGCCAGGAGGGTCCCCAGGACAAAGCCAAGAAGCGCCATCGTAACCGTAGCTTCCTCAAGCACCTGGAGTCTCTGAGGTGGAAGGAAAAGAGTGGCAGCCAGCAAGCAGAGCCCGAACGTAGTCCAGCCGCCTCAGAGAAGGTCTCCAAAGCCTCATCTTTCCGCAGTTGTCGTGGCTTCCTCTCAGCCGGATTTTACAGGGCCAAGAACTGGGCCGCCACTTCAGCCGGTGGCAGTGGTGCCAACACTCGGAAGGCCTGGGAGGCTTGGCCTGTGGCCTTGTTCCGGCATCCTCAGCGGATACACCGGGGTGATTGCCTGGTGCATGTGCCTGGGGACCACAAACCAGGCACATTCCCTCGCTCCCTGTCCATTGAGAGCCTGTGTCCTGAGGACGGACACCGCCTGGCAGACTGGCAGTCAGGCAGGCGGTGGGGCTGTGAGGGGCGCCGGGGCTCCTGTGGCTCAACGGGCAGCCATGCCAGCACGTATGACAACTTACCTGAGCTGTACCCAGCTGAGCCTGTAATGGTTGGGGTCGAGGCTGAAGATGAAGATGATGAGGAGAGTGGGGGCAGCTATGCTCACCTAGACGACATCCTCCAGCACGTGTGGGGGCTACAGCAACGAGTAGAGCTGTGGTCTCGGGCCATGTACTCAGACCTGGGGCCTGGAGATGAGGAAGAGGAGGAGGCCACTTCATCAGTACAAATAGCCACAGTTGAGGTCAAATGCCAAGCTGAGGCTCTCAGCCAGATGGAGGTTCTGGCCCATGGAGAGTCCCCAGCCTGGGCCCAGGCTGAAGTCCAGCCAGCAGTCCTGGCTCCAGCTCAGGCTCCAGCTGAGGCTGAGCCACTGGCACAGGAAGAGACTGAGGCCCCGGCCCCGGCCCCAGCCCAGGACAGTGAGCAGGAGGCACATTCAGGCGGGGAACCCACCTTTGCCTCTAGCCTGTCTGTGGAAGAAGGACACTCCATTTCTGATACTGTGGCCTCCTCCAGCGAACTTGACAGTAGTGGGAACTCCATGAATGAGGCTGAGGCTGTGGGGCCCCTGGCTGGACTCCAGGCATCAATGCCCCGTGAACGGCGCGATTCAGGTGTTGGGGCCTCACTTACCAGACCCTGCAGGTGAGAGTTTGGGTTGGGATGGGGTGGACGCAGGGACTCCTGTTCTCTGTCTCTGCAGCTGATTTCTCAGTCATGAGACCCAGGGCTAAGTGCTTGGGGGCTGCGTTATCCCCTCACAGCCAGCTCAGGAGAATAGAGTACAGGAGTTGGGAATCCAGAAAGTTAGGTCCAGAACCTGCCTCTTCTGTGGCCTTGAGGAAATGATGCTCTCCTCATTGGACCTCAGTTTCCTCATCTGTAAAGTGAGGGAGGATGCTAGAGGAGACGGTCTCTGGTCCCCAGGTTTGCCCATTCAGAGTTTCTTGGAGCAGCCCCTCCACGGTAGTTTTGGAATGGGCAGGGGGCTTCACTGCTTATTGGCACTAGATGGGCCTGAGCTCTGTGCCACCCTCCCCAAGAACTTCCTGGCCCCTAAGAAGCTGAGTCCAAGCTTTTTCCACCCTGGGGCCTCAGCAGCAGCCCTGAAAGTGGTCGCAACTCCCTGCATGTTTTCTTTGGAGAGAAAAAAGGGGACCAGAATAACACACACCTTTTCTAAGGTTTAGCCAAACCTGCTCCTCTGGGCCTCTCCACCCCTCTCACCGCCCCCCACCAGGAAGCTCCGCTGGCATAGCTTCCAGAACTCCCATCGGCCCAGCCTCAACTCAGAGTCGCTGGAGATCAACCGGCAGTTTGCAGGCCAGATCAACCTCCTGCACAAGGGCTCACTGCTGCGGCTTACTGCCTTCATGGAGAAGTACACTGTGCCCCACAAGCAGGGCTGGGTCTGGTGAGTGGCTCCTGGGCTACGGAGGGTGGGAAACTGCCGACTCAGGTCCACGGCCCCAGGCAGGGTCAGCCCAGGAGGTGGGTGCAGGCAGGCAGGGCCCACAGGCCAGGGGAGCAGTGTGATATGCCAGGAGGCTGGAGGGGCTTGGTAAGGCTGGGTATGAGGCAGAGGACCTGAAGTCCTCCAGCTGTGTCTTCTCCATCCCAACCTCCGTACTGCAACTAGTGAGATTGTCCTAAAATGCAGGTGTGGTTGTCATTCTCCAGATAAACACTTTTCTCTGGCTTCCCATTGTCCAGATTCCCTCCCACCATGACTGCTTCCTGTTCTGGTCCCGCTCCATCCTTCTGGCTCTTTAGCCTACCCCTCCTAAGCAACCCCACCTTACAGACCAGTGGGACCAGTCATCCTTCCGTGAACGTGCTATGATCCTTTTCCTGCCTCTTTGCCTTTGTTTGTGCTGTGCTCTCTGCCTGTAATGCATTTTCCCCATTTCTCCTCTGGGACAATGCCTTCCTATCCCTCAAGAGCCTGCTGAGTTACCACATCCTCTCTGAAGCCTTCCCTAACTCACTAGGTACAGTTCCCCTCCCTCAATGGGTCTTCCCCTAAGTTCTTGGCCTCCTACTGGCCACATGAGTTGTTACTGCCTATTGACACAGTTATCTCCTTGGCCAGACTGAGAGCTCTCTGTGCTCCTCTGTGACTCCCTGGGGCTGCGCCCAAAGCAGGTGCTCAATGAGTGTTGACTCTGGGACAGTGGTGTGTGCCTTACCCTCTTCACCCCACCTGATCCTCTAAGACTGCAGGCAGAGTCTCCAAACTGTGTTCTCCCTATCTGATCACTTGTCATTCTCCCAAACAGGTCAATGCCCAAGTTCATGAGGAGAAACAAGACCCCAGACTACCGGGGACAGCACGTATTTGGGGTGCCACCCCTCATCCATGTGCAGCGCACGGGCCAGCCACTGCCACAGAGCATTCAGCAAGCCATGCGCTACTTGCGCAGCCAGTGCCTGGACCAAGTGAGCCCTTGTGGGGCAGCCTGTGGGGAGATGGTGCAGGGGTGGGCATTGGGCCGAAGGCTGAGGAGCTGGGGAGAGGAACTGCTCTGGCCTTCCCCCTCACTTGGGCTGGTCCACCAGCGGCCTTTGCTGTTCTCAGCAAGGACCAGCAAGGATGAAACTCCTTTCTACTCCTTAGGCCCAGCTCTGTACTACCTTCTTTCCGGCCCAGGCTCCATAGTCCTTATCTTCTGGGAGCCTGAATTTGCCTAGATCCACCTTTTCCTACTCATCTCCACAAAAGCATCTTTTCTTTTTTGTTCTGAAGCTGTAAAATTCCTTCTCTTTGGTTTTCCCATTTGTCTCCTACCCTGCCCCTCAGGAGGCCTGATAGGCTTTGAAGTCTCTGGGGTGGCCTAAGCTCCTGACACCCAGTCCAGGACTGGCCTCACATTCTCCCTCCTACTCACGCATGTCTTCTTCCCTCCCTCCCTCCCTTGCATGGACCAGGTAGGCATCTTCCGCAAGTCTGGGGTCAAGTCCAGGATCCAGAACCTGCGCCAAATGAATGAGACCTCGCCTGACAACGTCTGCTATGAGGGCCAGTCAGCCTACGACGTGGCTGACCTGCTAAAGCAGTATTTCCGGGACCTGCCTGAGCCCATCTTCACCAGCAAGCTCACCACCACTTTCCTCCAGATCTACCAGCGTGAGTCACCCACTCCTATCCCCAACAACCTGCCCCATTCTCAACCTCCCTGAATCCCAGGCCTTGTGGAAGACAAGCCTGGTGCAGGCAAATGTAGCTGGACCTGTGAGCTGATTGGAACAGTTACTGTCTGGAGTTGAAAAGGCCCTTGCAGAGAGACCATTCTGCTTCCCCAAACCCATTATATGGAAGGGTAGACTGAGGCCCTGAGGGGAGAAAGGGAAACTACCTAAGGTTACACTGTGTTAGTAATAAAGCTAGATCAAGCACCCAGAGACCTCACAGAACTGAACTTTTCCCTTCCCTCTCGCCGCTCCCCTCGGGACTTCTGTGCCTTTTGCCCTCTTGGAAGCAGGAGGCTGGCTGCTAAGGCCTCTGGGGAAGTAAGGAAGGCTCTTCTTCCATTGCTTCCTCACAGTCCTCCCCAAGGATCAGTGGTTGGCAGCAGCACAAGCCGCCACCTTGCTGCTCCCCGATGAGAACCGAGAGGTGCTACAGACTCTGCTCTACTTCTTAAGTGACATTGCCTCTGCCGAGGAAAACCAGATGACAGCAGGCAACCTGGCAGTGTGCCTGGCGCCCTCCATCTTCCACCTCAATGTCTCTAAGAAGGAGAGCCCCTCTCCCAGGTGAAACGGGGCACGGCATGTCAGGGCCGGGCCAGGTCCAGACAATTTGGGCCCCATTGGACTTTTGGCTTTTGATGACTGGCACTGCTGTGTCTCGTCCTCACCGCAAGGAGTGAGCCTGACTCCTCAGGGACCCTGGGCTGGTGGGATCTGTGGAGCAGGGCCTTCCAAAAGGCAGCAGGTTGCTTTGTGGCCAAGTTTGGCAAAGTGGCTTCCTGGCAGCTACAAGGCAGCCTGTCTGTCATCTTGTCTTGTGCCCTTGTGCCATCTCTCCTCTCACCACCTCCTGCCCCATCTAGGATCAAGAGCAAACGCAGCCTCGTTGGTAGGCCAGGCCCTAGGGACCTGAGTGACAACATGGCAGCCACCCAGGGCCTGTCGCACATGATCAGTGACTGCAAGAAACTTTTCCAGGTGAGTAACCTCAGGCCATGGTGCCTACTTACCAGACCTGGGGGAAGCATCAGGCCTGACCTCGGTGCCCCAAGTCAGGGATAGGACCCAATTTGACACATACCCCTCAAGCTTATACCCCCAACTCTTCCTCCACAATGTTTCTCATCTACCTTGCTGTGGTAGCTGCACCTCTCTACTGCCCTTAACGTGAACCTGACAGACCCCATGGGGTCTCCTGCTCTCTGGAGCTGCAGCCCAGTGTGTGTGTGCCCTCTCAGGTGCCCCAGGACATGGTGCTGCAGCTGTGCAGCTCCTACAGTGCAGCTGAGCTCAGCCCTCCCGGCCCAGCCCTGGCTGAGCTGCGTCAGGCCCAAGCTGCAGGGGTAAGCCTGAGCCTCTACATGGAGGAGAGCATCCAGGACCTGCTGCGTGATGCTGCTGAGCGCTTCAAGGGCTGGATGAGCGTGCCAGGGCCCCAGCACACGGAGCTGGCTTGCAGGAAGGTGAGTACCACACCACGGGTGGCTGCTATGGGGCTGGGAGAGCATGGTGCAGGCAAGGGGAGTCAGGGAACCCAAAGGAAGGAGCCGGGGAGGAGCTGTCCCCCAAGTCTTGCTGTGCCTCGGCCTTGTCCTTGGAGAATGTCAGAGAGTCAAGAAAGTACCTTAAGGAATCAAGAACCAAATGAGACCAAGGGAACTCTCTCAGGAACCACCTGCCAGAATGACCTTCCAAAAGCCCCATTCCAGATACGATGCTGCTTTGATAGCCTCAACTCCCATCTCTCCCTGCCCCACAGTCCAACTGAATCCTTGCATTTTGCACCTTCGTGCCGTCCTGCTACCTGGACTGCCCTGACCCTGAGCATTACATTTTCCGAGGCACCTTTAGCGACAATGCAATGTGTTCCTCCTCCATTCAGAACCTTCTGTCATGCCCCAGGATGGAGGGGATTTCTCTCTGTTCCCCTCTGGGCACTGGTCATGCTCTTTCTTGGACGTGGATTCTGAGTAAGATTGCAAGCCTGAAGTGTCCTGTGTAAAAAACGGTCATAACAAAACCTCCTATGTAGGATCAGGGTGAGTGCCTGGTACATACAAAAGGCTCTGTAAGTGGCAGCTTTTGTTGTGCATGTGTTTTACTGCCTGTGCTAGATGGCGAGCTCCTTGACAATCACCATCTTCCTGCACCTCCAAGCACTGTGCCCATCATGGTAGGGCCTGAGAGGCCTCTGGGAATGTGTGCCCCATCATCTCTTTATGCTGTCTAACAGACTGAAAAGCAGACATCCAGAAAAGAGAGAGAGAGGGCAGGCAGCATGGGAGCACTGTCTCAGTCTGGCCAGGGTTAGCAGAGGAGCTCTGGAGCCTACCCTATTAAACCTCAGGCGCTGCGGTTTGAGGCCCGGACTTAGGGCTGGAGTCAGAGTTCTCCAGCCCTGACAGCTACCCCCATCCCCACTCCTGTGGCTCACAGGCACCGGACGGGCACCCCCTGCGGCTGTGGAAGGCGTCCACAGAGGTGGCAGCCCCCCCAGCTGTGGTGCTGCATCGTGTTCTCCGGGAGCGGGCCCTCTGGGATGAGGATCTGCTGCGGGCCCAGGTGCTGGAAGCCCTGATGCCGGGTGTGGAGCTGTACCACTATGTCACCGACAGCATGGCACCCCATCCCTGCCGCGACTTTGTGGTGCTTCGGTGAGGGGCCGCAGCTGCTACCCTGCTGTGCTTGGGGGGCCCGAGAAGTGGGGTGGAAACCAGCAGTAGGAATCTGAGCCTACGTGTCCTTTCTCCAATAGGATGTGGCGCTCTGACCTGCCTCGTGGGGGTTGCCTGCTTGTCTCCCAGTCCCTGGATCCTGAGCAACCTGTGCCAGAGTCGGGTGTGCGGGCCCTCATGCTCACGTCCCAGTACCTCATGGAGCCTTGTGGCTTGGGCCGCTCTCGGCTCACACACATCTGCCGGGCTGACCTCAGGTACCAGGCCTGGGACAGCCTGCTCGACCCCCTTGGCCTTGACCCCTTCCCCTGCCTCTGCCCCTCCTTTTTGCCCCATGCTGTTGATCCCTGGGGCTGGGACAAGTCCTTTCTTCCTTCTCCCTGGTGAGGGCTCCAGGGAAAAACACATTGCTCATGCCTGGTTTCTTCTACTTCCCTAGGGGTCGTTCTCCTGATTGGTACAACAAAGTCTTTGGGCACCTGTGTGCCATGGAAGTGGCAAAGATCCGGGACTCCTTCCCCACCCTGCAGGCAGTGGGCCCTGAGACAAAACTGTGAGCCTTGGGCTGGTCCCAGGGTGGCACCACTCAGGCCCCCTGGGCACCAAAAGAGTGAGGGGGAATAAGAGCAGAGCAGCCCCCTGGGTGCTGCTGTCAGGAGCAGAGCCAGGCCCAGGTGGCTCCAGCTGCCTGTCCTGTCCCCTTTCCTAAAGCTCCTCTGCACGTAGAGGGGAGAAAAAGAGAATTTAGGCAACTCTACTCCCCCTTCACCCCCAACCCTGTATTCTACTCTCCCGAAAAGAGAAGAGAATCACATGAGTAGCAAGACTACTGCCGCCAGCCACCTGCCTGTGAGGCCGCCACTTGGCCTGAAGCCTCCACAGCTCCCCACCTGCAGGGGCAAAGAGGTCGACAACAGTGTGTGATCCCAGCTCTCTGCCAGACTGAGAGGGCAAGCCGTCTTGTTTCCTGCAAGGGTGCTTTTGAGATTGGACAGGAGGTTCTGGTCCTGCCTTTGGGGCCAACACTGGCCCTGAAGTGTCTTTTTCAGAGGAATTGGACTGGAGTGAATGGGCACAGGGGTGGAGCGCAGGGCAGCCCCAATCACCATGAGCTGTTTCATTTGTGTAAATATGATGCTGAATTTTAAGGGGCTGAGTTAAGAGTGGGCACTGACAGGCCCCTAATAAGCGACATGACGATTTGGCATAGATTGGGATGTGAGGGTGGAGAAGCTTCCTTTCTCAAGTCTCAAGACGCCAATGAAACCAGTTTTCCCTGACTTGGATTTCACACTTTATCTGCCACCCCATGGGGTCCTGTGTAGCCTTTGTCCACACACTGCCACTGCCCAGGCCAAGCAAAAGCAGAGTGTGGTTAAGAGACAAGGGTCTGTGTCATCGTCTCTTTTGCTTATGGTAGTGGGCTAACATAACAGTCCCTTTCTCAAGCAGAGACCTGGCCCGTGGGCCAGACAGATGGAAGAGCCTATCTTAGCCAGCTGGAGCTTAAGCCAAACCTGTTCTGTCCCACTGGCCAGCCATCTTTGCTCACATGGAAATTCAAATGCCATTCAAAGGCCACTGGTGCTTTATTTTTCTATCTGCTGAGTAAACTGAAATGAGATGGGTCCCAACCACCACTGTAATTTTCAAGCCTATTTTATTTGTACCTGTAAATACTGTACAGTTTATATATATATATATATATGTGTGTGTGTGTGTATATATGTGTTTATATAGATACACACACACGTGTATATATATATACATATATATACACACACACACGCGTTTGCACAGACACACATATATATCAATTCTCATGAGTGTATTATAATCTCTGGTGGGGGCAAGGGTCTGGAAGGCCTGAGGAGCATTTCAGATGAGAATGGAGAGGTAGAGAGCCAGGTGCAGCAGGATCCCTCAGATCAATAAAGCATTACCAGAGATGCACTTTAACTGTGTGGCTGTCTTTGCTGACAATGGGCTAGGGACTGGGGACTGGGGTTGTGACTGAGGCTTCAGTGTTAGGGCTCAGAGCATTGAGCATTCACCCCACCCTCTGCTGAGTTCCAGCTTACTGGCAACAGGTCTTGGGTGAGTCCACAGGAAGAACGGGGAGGGCCTCAGCTCTTCTCTTTGGAGAGGGATTTGTGGCCAGGCATGGTGGGGTGGGGTGGGGGGTGCGCGGAGAAAGGGTGGAAAGTTAGCCAGAACTTGAGCAGAAGCTGCAAACCCCATCTCATGACCTGGCCACAAGCATGAATGACCTCAGGCATCCTAGGGAGAGATGAGCCTGGCTAAGCGGCCATTCCTTCCCCTTCTAAACAGCTTGAATGAAGAGTGAAGTCCCAGCCCCAGGAGGCTTAGGGGGCCCTGTGCCACCCGTAAGCCAACCTAAGAGGTCTGAGTGCCTCAAGGCAGCCTCTGGTATGGCCCCAGTGACCAGCAAAGCCCAGGGGCCTAGAGAAACTTTCTCGTCTTGACTTTCCCAAAGGAAGGGGCTTTCCTCTGCCATATTACATGGCCATAAAATCCCAGGCTCCGAAGAGCAGCTAGAGAGAAAGTCCAGGCTTTGGACTTTTGCATACCTGAAGTGCTCTCAGTAGCCTGGGCAAGCAAGCCCTGCTCTCTGGGTACCTCAACCTCCTCATGGGTCAAACAAGGCCAGTCATATCTTGCCACAAGCCTGTCTCGGTAAGTGTTCAGGTTGCACCACCCAAGTCTGCACTCCGACCAGGCCTGAACAGTGAGGTGCCTGTCCAGTCCCACTGCTCTGTCACCTTCTTCATTCTGTCTTGGGCTCAGTTGTCCCTACATGCCTTGGCCTTTCTTCACTGCTGCCACCTAGGGGTCTTGGCTAGCCCTGGAAGTGAGTGAGGTAGAGCAAAGGACCCAGTCAGCCCCCTGCCTTTGGGAAAACTAAATGGAGGCCCCTTGTGTCTGAGTATGGGCTGGGAGATCACTCCGGCAGTGCTGGGCTTAAGGGATACCAGCGTGATGCTCTGGCCAGTAGTTCTTGAGGAAGGCATCGGGGCCTTCTGGCCCAGGCACTGCCCACCTTCTCTTGGAAGGAGGTTGGTGGTAGGGTACAGAGGATGGGACTCAGCACTCAGATGATGGTTGCTAGGAGACGGATAAAGAGGAGGGATCCTCTTGGAAGGGCCAGAGAGTTCCCCCAACCTTGCAGCTCTGGACTCTGCTACCCTGACCCAGTCGCCCAGTGTCTGGCAGTGTGGAAGAGGTAGCTCCAAGTAGGAGAGCTTCTGTTGGGCCTTAGCATCCTCATGTGTAAAGCAGGGCTCCCATCCCTCATCTCTGCCTACTCCACCGTGCCTCTAGATGTAGGAATGAGTTTCATGATGAGGCTGCCCCGGCCTCTCGTTCCCACCCACAAAGCAAGCACCACCCCTGGCCATTTCTAGCCCTGAGTCGTGTACCTCTGCCAACCCTGAGTAGGCTTCATTTCCCTGGTGCCAGAGAACGTGCCTTCAAATTCCCAGTCCCACTGCCCGTAGTCTCTACTCTTGTGCTTTCCCTGACCCACTGTCTCAAAGAAACCAGGTCGCAGGGGAATCCTGCATAGAAATCGAACAATCTGCCTATGAGCTTTGATTATTGTTTCCTAGTCTCCAGCGCCCTGTTGCCAGAGTGACTGAGGGTAGATGGTGGTCAGACCCAGGCTCAAATCTAGCTATATCATTTCCTGGCTGTGTGACCTTAAGTGGCACATTTAACATTTCTGATTTCTTTTCCCTCTCAGAAAATAAGGGTAAGAATCATTTATATCTTGTAAGGTTGTTGTCAAGGTTAAATGAGCCAAGAGTTGTGAAAGTGGTTGCACAGTGCCTTGCACATAGCAGGCATCAAAATATGGTAACCCCCTGCCTGCCCTGTGTCTTTCCTGCCAGTCAGACTCCATAGGGAGAACTTGGTCCCCTCATCTGGGATCTCCAGCTCCAAGATGGGGAGGAGTGGGTGGGCTTTTCTCCCATCAGGAGAAAGATGAGCAGCCAGCATCTGCCTGTTGTCAGTGAAGACAATGAAGAAACATGTTGCAATGGAGACTTCATGAGGGGATGGCACCATGCAAGTGGGCCCCAGTAGTGTGGATGGAGCAGAACATACTGGTAAAGACAAAGATGATGGCAAGGACTGCCAGGAGCTTTACACCTGTATGTAACAAAGCTTCTGAGCTCCTTGCTCAAGGCCTGGGGGTGTGGAGATGGGTGGAAGAAAGCCCAAGGCAGTCTGACATGGAGCTACACAGGGGATAGGGTTGGGGCTATGGAGATCTAGGGAACTTCAATAGCTTATGGCCTTCACCCAGTGATGGAGAGGGGTCAGCAGTCAGGGCTATCAACAACGAAGGCAAACAGTAGAACTCAGAGACGGGCATGGGGGCTCCATTGCATGAAGCTGCAGCCAATAGGGAAAAAAGTCTCAGAAAGTGGCTTGGGGCTGGCAACCAATGCAATGCTTTCTGGGGAGAGAGTCACTTGTGAGCCAATCAGTAGCATGGTCTGAATATTAGCTACCCACCAGGTGCCAAGGAGGGAATCAAATAAACACTTTTCCCTTCATCTAGGGCCAGATGAACTGGTCAGGAAGCTGGCAGCTTGGCCCCTGCCCATTATGTCCCCATCCTCACTCAAGAAACAGAATGGAATAGCTCGGGGCAGCTGAACTTGCATGTGCATCAAGGTGGAGAGGAAAGCAGATGCCATTGTTGCCATGGCAGTTGACCAAGGGGTCACAGCACCAATGGAACAGAATAGAGAATGCAGAAACAAATCCACACATCTACAATGAACTCATTTTTGACAAAGGTGCCAAGGACATACACTTGGGAAAAGACAGTCTCTTCAATAAATGCTGCTGTGAAAACTGGATCTCCATATGCGGAATGAAATGAGACCCCTATCTCTCTCCATATACAAAAGTCAAATCAAAATGGATTAAAGACGAAAATCTAAGGTCTCAAACTGTGAAACTACTACAAGAAAACATTGGGGAAATTCTCCAGGACGTTGGTCTGGGCAAAGATTTCTTCAGTAATAACCCACAAGCCCAGGTAACCAAAGCAAAAATGGACAAATGGGATAACATCAAGTTAAAAAGCTTCTGCACAGCAAAGGAAACAATCAACAAAGTGAAAACACAACCGACAGAATGGGAGAAAATATTTGCAAACTACCCATCTGATAAGGGATTAATAAACAGAGTATACAAGGAGCTGAAACAAATCTATAGGAAAAAAAAATCTAATCAAAATGGGCAAAAGATTTGAATACACATTTCTCAAAAGAAGACATAAAAACGGCAAACAGGCATATGAAAAAGTGCTCAACATCACTGATCATCAGAGAAACGCAAATCAAAACTAGAATGAGATACCATCTCACCCCGATTAAAATGGCTTATATATAAAAGACAGGCAATAACAAATGCTGGTGATGATGTGGAGAAAAGGGAACCCTCGTACACTGTTGGTGGGAATGTAATTAAGTACAACCACTATGGAGGGCACTTTGGAGGTTCCTCAAAAAACTAAAAATAGAGCTACCATATGATTCCGCAATTCCCCTGCTAGGTATATACCCAAAATAAAGGAAATCAGCATATTGAAGAGATATATGGACTCCCGTAATTGCTGCAACACTATTAACAACAGCTAAGATTTGGAAGCAACCTAAGTGTCCGTCAACAGATGAATAGATAAAGAAAATGTGGTACCTATACACAACGGAGTACTACTCAGCCATAAAAAAGAATGAGATCCAGTCACTTACAACAACGTGGATGGGACTGGAGATCATTACATTAACTGAAATAAGCAAGGCGCAAAAAGACAAACATCACATGTTCTCACTTATTTGTGGGATCTAAAAATCAAAACAATTGAACTCATGGATACAGAAAGATGGTTACTGTTACCAGAGGCTGGAAAGGGTAGTAAGGGGGTGGGTGGGGGGAGGTAGAGATGGCTAATGGGTACCAAAAAAAAAAAAAAAAAAAATAGAGTGAATAAGACCTCTATTTGGTAGCACAACACGGTGACTATAGTCAATAACAACTAAATTGTACATTTAAAAATAACTAAAAGAGTATAATTGGATTGTTTGTAACACAAAGGATCAAAACTTGAGGTGATGGATACCCCATTTATCCTCATGCAATTACTATGCCATGCATGCCTGTATCGAAACATCTCGATTACTCCATAAATATATATACCTACTATGTACCTACAAAAGTTTTTTAAAAATTTAAAGAATGTTTTTGTTTGTTTTATTGATGGGATCACTTAAAACCTGGGGTCGGTGGGGAGAGAGCAAAATTCAAAGGTGCTCTTGGGAATTCATTACATGAAACAATCAGAATTTGTTATCTGGGGCAGTTGCAGGCACCGGACATAAAAACCTGCTTTCCTTTAGGCATTTGAAAATTTAAAAAAAAAAAAAAAATGGCTTGCAGACCACTACCTTTGCCACATCTCAGGAATCAGGAAGCCCAGGTTAGGAATCATCACATCAGGAGAGTATAGGATGGGCTCTGGAGCCAGACTGCCTGGATTCAAATTCAGCACCATTACTTACTATCTCTGTGACTCTGTCATCTTCTCAAGGAGTCATGTAGCTAGTAACCCAAGTGACCATATAGCTAGTTACCCAGTCTGCCTCGTACCAGAGTGTGTGCTCATAACTCCTCCAGTGGGCTTCAAACTTCAGTGAGCATCAGCATCACCCTGGTGGACTGTCAAAACATGGGCTGCTAGGCCCCACACCCAGAGTTTCTGATTCAACCAGTCTGGGGAGAAGCCTGAGAATTTGCATTTCTGACAAGATGTCAGGTGATGGTGATGCTACTGGTTCAGGCACCACACTTTGAAAACCAGTGATCTATAAAGTGAGGAGGTTAATTATGATGACATAAGTTTCATTCAACTGAATTCAAATCAGAAGATGTTTGAACTCCCCCTCAGTCCCTGCAGACCAGGGACTCAGGGCTCAAAGGCATTACCACTTTCTATTATAGCTGCTGGGCTTACTTATACTCACTGAACTTCAGTTTTCTTATCTTTAAAATGGGAATGATACTACCTTATGAGGAGGTTATGAGTAGTCAACTTGATTGTTTCTAGCATTTGGTGGGTACTTTCAAAGTGGCAAATCACTTGCTATTTGTCTTGTTAGTAATACTGCACATCTTCTTTTGTTATGCAGTATAGCGCCCACTGCTAGGTTTAGGCAGAGATGATCTCGGGAAGAGGGGTCTGTGGAAGAGGACAGAAAGGTTGCCTGTTCTGCCATACCTTCCTCTGGCTCCAAGCTATATCACTACTTGGTCTCTGACTTTAAGGCTCTTCCCCTCTGAGACTCTCCTTTCAAGATCTTCCACTGCTCAGACCCTGATGGCTTGTGTTTCATTTTAACAATGCTGTCCATTCTCTTCGTGAAAACTATGGGAATCTCAAACTGAAATTCCTATAGGAACCAGGCAGTTAGCACAGATAAGCAAAGCATACTGGGTAAAGACCATAATGATTGCAGAGTTCATACCCCATCTAAAGGGGGCGGCAGCTATTCCCTTCTCATCCGTTATGGATAGGTGGGAATGTGGGTCCAGATGTGGATAGCTACATCTTCTGATTTTTCCAGGGAATCTAGAAATCCAGATTTGGTTTTGGGATTTCTTTTTTTTTTTTTTTTTTTTTTTTTTTTGAGGTAGGGTCTGGCTCTGTCACCCAGGCTGGAGTGCAGTGGTATGATCTCGATTCACTGCAACCTTTGCCTCCTGGGCTCAGGTGATCCTCCCACCTCAGCCTCCTGTAGCTAGGACTACAGGCTCACACCACCACACCCAGCTAATTTTTGTATTTTTTTTAGAAATGGGATTTCACCATGTTTCCCAGGCTAGCTTCGAGTTCCTGAGCTCAAGCAATCTTCTCACCTTGGCCTCTCAAAGTGCTGGGACTATAGGCATGAACGACCACGTTTGCCCAAATCCAGATTTTCATGTGAAATCTACCCTTTTAAAATATTGGTGGCCAGGTGTGATGGCTCACGCCTGTAATCTCAGCACTTTGGGAGGCTGAAGTGGGAAGATTGCTTGAGACCAGGAGTTCGAGACCAGACTGGGCAACACAGTGAGACTCCGTCTCCACAAAAAATAAAAAAATTAGCCGGGTATGGTGGCATGTGCCTGTAGTCCCAGCTACTCAGGAGGCTGAGGCAAGAGGATCGCTTGAGCCTGGGAGTAGGATCACAGTACTACACTCCAGCCTGGACAAGAGAGAGAGATTCTGTCTCTGAAAAAAAAAAAAAGATAAAAAGTAAAATGTTGGTGAAAAAATTTTAACATAACATGCAGCAGGCTCAACAGGCACACATGAATAGCCCACTGGTTTGCACCCTCTACTCTAGAACGTTTTCAAAATGTAACTTTCCCTCCAGGGTTATGGCCAGGGATCCCGTCCCTTTTGGGCTCAGTCCCTACATAGGCCAGCCCCTCCTACCCCACCCAGTGCTGCCCCTGCCATCACAGCATAGGCACTGAAGACCATGTCATGGGGGCTGTGCTCAGACACAAAGCAGGTGTGCATGCACACCTGAGAAAAGTTCTCAGGTAGGTGGCTGTATTAGTCTGCTTTCACACTGCTATAATGATGTACCTGAGATCGGGTAATTTATAAAGAAAAGAGGTTTAATTGACTCACAGTTCCGCATGGCTGGAGAGGCCTCAGGAAACTTACAATCATGGCAGAAGAGGAAAATGCATCTACAATCATGGCAGAAGGGGAAGACGCATGTCTTACATGGCAGGTGAGAGAGAATGAGCAAGAGCAGGGAAACCTGCCTTATAAAACCATCATATCTCGTGAGAATTTACTCACTATCATGAGAACAGCATGGGGGAAACTGCCTCCATGATCCAATCACCTCCCACCAGGTCTCTCCCTAAACACCTGGGGATTACAATTCAGGATGAGATTTGGGTGGGGACACAAAGTCTAACTATATCAGTGGCACAGGCAATAACCCAGACACAGATGTGAAGCAGCAGGTTCTCAAAGGAGGAGATGCTGTCTATGTTGGGCTTGCCGTTGTGCACAATTTTGGAAGCACTAGAAGAAATTGTTGGAATAAAGAAAGCCCTTGTGAAAGCTGGCGCTAGAGCGTGGAGGGGAAGCGTCAACCCCAAAACAGCCAGGTCCTGGCAGGGCCCACAAGGGGGCACTGCTGTTCTGTGTGGGAAGGTGGGCCACAGGCAACAGGAAGCTGCTGGGACTCAACCCCAGCATCTGCTCCCGCCTCCAAGTCTTCTCAGTGTTCTCTGGTTTCTGCCCCTTTTCCTTCACACGGTCTTCCAGATCTTGTTCCTTCCCCCGTTCCCTCAGTTTCCCCATCCCTCAGATCTTGCCATTCTCCACTACAGAGCCCTAAAATTTCTGTCTCCTTTCCTCCTCCCACTGGTCCCTTAGGGTTGGAGAATTTCTCTCCAAGTTGAGATTCACTATCTAGTTCATCTCCTGATTGAACAAATGAAGACGGGGATGTGACCAGGCACAGTGGCTCACTCCTGTAATCCCAGAGCTTTGGGAGGCAAGAGGCTCGCTTGAGCCTAGGAGTTTGAGACCAACCTGGGCAACAAAACGAGACCCCATCTCTACAAAACATAAAATGAATTAACAGGCATGGTGGCGGGCACCTGTAGTCCTAGCTACTAAGGTTAAGGCTGCAGTGAGCTATGATTGCACCACTGTACTCTGGCCTGTGTGACAGAATGAGACCCTGTCTCAACGGAAAAAAAAAAAAAAAGGAAAAGAAAGAAGGAAAAAAGGAAAGAAAGAAGAAAAGAAAAGAAAGTAGACATAGACCATCAGTGAGAACTGCCCAAGGTCACTAGGAGGGAAGAGGCAGTTCTAAGATGGAATCCAGGTCTGTTGAGATCCAAGGGTGTCCTTTCTAATGGGCCAGTTATTGGTTCAACAAATATTTACTGAGTGTATATTATGTGCTAGGCACTATTATAGATACCAGGGATAGAGCAGTGAACAAAATAAATAAGAATCCCTACCCTCATTGAGCTGGCATTCTAGAGGGATGAGCAAACATAATTCAATGACATAGTGTGTTTCAAGGTGACAAGTGCTTTAGAAAAAAATTAAGCAGGGAAGGGGGATTGGGAGTGCTCTCTGTCATTTTAATAGGGTGATTATAGAGAAAGTGACATTTAACACAGGTGAAGTAGGTGAAGACATGAGCTGTGTGAAGACAGAATGTGTCAGGCCTTGGAAGGCCAGATGTAAAGAAAATCATCCTAGTGAACAGAAACCGAGAGGCAGTGCTCAACTGCCAGGAAGAAGTCAGCCTCAATAAAACTAGCATAGGCCAAGGGTAGTGGCTCATGCCTGTAATCACAACGATTTGGGAGACTGGGGCAGCAAGATCACCAGAGTCCAGGAGTTTGAGACCAGCCTGGGCAACACAGTGAGACCCTGTCTCTACAAAAAAAAAAAAATTAATTAGCTACATGTGGTGCACACACCCATAGTCCTAGCTGGGTGGCTGAGGTGAGAAGATTGTTTGAGTCCAGGAGTTCGAGGATGCAGTGAGCTATAACTGTCCCACTGCACTCCAGTCTGTTGCTATTTTATTTTATTTTTATTTTTATTTTTATTTTTATTTTTGAGACAAGAGTGTTGCTCTGTCACCCAGGCTTGAGTGCAGTGGCACGATCTCAGCTCGCTAAGACCTCAGCTTCCCGGCTTCAAATGATTCTCCTGCCTTAGCCTCCTGAGTAGCTGGGATTACAGGCATGTGCCACTGTGCCCGGCTAATTTTTGTATTTTTAGTAGAGACGGGGTTTTGCCATGTTGGCCAGGCTGGTCTAGAACTCCTGACCTTAGGTGATTCCCCTGCCTTAGCCTCCCAAAGTGCTAGGATTACAGGCATGAGCCACCACGCCTGGCCAGCCTGTTTCTATTTTTAATAAAAAAGCTGGAGCAGTTTACACAGGTGCATGACATGGATGAAACCTTCATGTCCTTCCAACACACTCAGTGCGAGTTATGCGAATACAGCTGCAAATGGATTGGCTTATCTGACTCCAAAGTTTGCTATAATATGTAATCCAGCTCCTGGTCTTCTGGGAAGTGTGATGAGGTCCCATGGATGGGATGGAAATAGGGAAGGCAGGTTAGGGGACAGAAGACTGGATGTAGAAGTCATAGCCAGAGCAATCAGGCAAGAGAAAGAAATAAAGAGCATCCAAATTGGAAAAGAGGAAGTCAAACTATCTCTGTTTGCTGATAATATGATTTTATACCTAGAACACCCTAAAGACTCTTCCAAAAGACTCCTAGAGTTGATAAATGAATTCAGTAAACTCTCAGGTTACAAAATCAATGTATACAAACCAGTAGCACTGCTATACACCAACAATGACCAAGCTGAGAGTCAAATTAAGAACTAAAACTACAGAAAATACCTAGAAATATATGAACCAATGAAGTGAAAGATATCTATAAGGAGAACTACAAAACACGGCTGAAAGAAATCATAGATGACAAAAACAAATGGAAATACAGTCTATGCTCATGGATTGGAAGAATCAATATAGTGAAAATGACTATGCTGTCCAAAGCAATCTACAGATTGTAATTCCTATCAAAATATAATACTAACATTATTTTTCACAGAATAGAAAAAACTATCCTAAAATTTATATGGGACCAGAAAAGAGTCCAAATAGCCAAAGCAATGCTAAACAAACAGAATAAATCTGGAGGTATCAGAATACTACACTTCAAATTATGCTACAAGGCTATAGTAACAAAAACAGCATGGTACTGGCATAAAAGCAGTTACATAGATCAATGGAATAGAACAAGAAAAAAGAAATAAAGCCAAATACTTACAACCAACTAATCTTTGACTAAGCATACAAAAACATAAATTGGGGAAAGGACATCATATTCAATAAATGTAGCTGGGAAAACTGGCAAGCCACATGTAGAAGAATGAAGGCAGATCCTTATCTCCCATCTTATAAAAACAATCAACTCAAGATGGATCAAGGATTTAAATCTGACCTGAAACCATAAATATTCTAGAAGAAAACCTAGGAAAAACTCTTCTTGACATTAACTTAGGCAAATAATTTGTGATGAAGACCCCAAATGCAAATGTAACAATAACAAAAATAAATAAATGAGACCTATTAAACTACAAAGTTTCTGCACAGCAAAAGAAATAATCATTAGAGTAAACAGACAACCCACAGAATGGGAGAGAAAATATTTGCAAACTGTGTATCTGACAAAGGACTAGTATCCCAAATCTACAAGAAACTCAACCAAATCAGCAAGAAAAAAAATCCCATTAAAATGTGGGCAAAGGACATAAATAAAGATTTCTCAAAAAAAAAAAACAAAAAAAAAAATACAAATGGCCAACAAACATATTTAAAAAGTCTATGTTACTAATAATCAGGGAAATGCAAATTCAAACCACAGTGAGATACCACCTTACTCCTTACTCCTTACTCCTGCAAGAACGGCCATTACTGAAAAGACAAAAAAACAATAGATGTTGGAGTGGCTGTGGTGAAAAAGAAACATTTATACACTGCTGGTGGGAAGGTACATTAGTACAACCTCTGTAGAAAACAGTATGGAGATTTCTCAAAGAACTAATAGTAGATCTACCATTCCATCCAGCAATTCCACTACTGGGTATCTACCCAAAGGAAAAGAAGTCATTATAACAAAAAGACATCTGCACATGTATGTATATCACAGCACAATTCACAATTGCAAAGATATGGAACCAACGTAAATGCCCACCAACCAATGAATAGATAAAGAAAAATAAAAGAAAAAAAATATATATATATAATGGAATACTATGCAACCATAAAAAGGAATGAAATAAATTCTTTTGTGGCAACTTGGATAGAACTGGAGGCCATTATTCTAAGTGAAGTAACTCAGGAATGGAAAACCAAATGCCACATGTTCTCACTTATAAGTGGGAGCTAAGCTATGGTATGCAAAGGCATACAGATTGGTAAAATAGACATTGGAGACTCAGAGATAGGGAGAGTGGGATGAGTGAGCAATGAAAAACCACCTATTGGGTACAATGAACACCACTTGGGTGATCAGTGCACTAAAACCCTAGACTTCACCACTATACAATTCATCCATGTAACAAAAAAACATGTGTATTCCTAAAACTATTGAAATAAAAAATATTTTTTAAAAAAGAGTGGGTGTTCAAAGAAAAGCATGGCTTGGGGTGTGCACTTCCACTTTGGGTGTGTAACTATGTATATCATTTTATGCTTGGCATCCAAGGTTCCATCTACCCTCTTGTTCCCCAGACCCCCACAGCCTCAGCCTCCACCATACTGGACATACCTACCTCTTCCCCAGCCCTGAGACATCCCAGTGGCCTCTTTGCACCCTAACTAATGAATTGTTTTTCACTTTACTTCCTCCTTGAGAATTTAGCCCCATGGCCATATCTTCTTTCTTGAACCCTTCCTTCCTCCACGCTCCAAGACCTTGTCTCAATTCTTTGATCACAACCCCATTGGTCTTCTTTCCTTGCCTCCTGTCACTTCTCTTCTCCTTCAGCCTTGCCCCAACCTCAGGAATTCCTCAAAGTTCTTCTTTATTGTTCTCCTCCCTGCTTCACCTTGGTCATTAAGGACTTTGTTGATAGTCATTGTTTCAGTTTTACGCCTCTGTGCTGATGCCTCCCACATCATTACCCACAGTCTCCATCTCTTTGAGCTCAGGCCAGTATTTCCCACTACATGAGTGGGCAGTTCCATCTGGAGGCCCCACATGCATACCAAGCTCAACAGACCCAAGCCAAGCTCATCCCACACACAATTTGCTCCCCTGCTCTGTCTCTGTTGGTGGTGCCCTTATCTCTCCAGCTGCTCAGCTGAGATCCCCAAATCAACCATAACTCCTCACTCCCTCTTGCCTTCCCCTACAACCTATGCATGCATGCTTCCATCCATTTTTCCATTCCACAAGTAATTATTGCATGTTTTCTATATGTCAGACTCTGTGTTGAGATGCTGAGAATACAGGGGTGAACAAGACAGACAAGGCTCCTACCTTTTTTTCAAGTCCCCTCTAGTAGATGGATGAGTTGGGGAGGTATGTGATAAATAAACACACATACAAGCTACCTTCCACTATTCCCAGAGCTCCGAAGGCAACAAAGCAGGATGAAGTAGTAGTGATTGAGTGGTTATTCAATCAGGTGGTCAGGGAGGCCTTCTCTGAGTAACATTTGAGCTAAGGCCTGAATGAGAAGAAGACATCAGCTATGCAAAGATCTAAATAGTGAGCATGTGCAATGGCACTGGAGTGGGAACATGATTAGTATTTTCAAGGGTGAGCAGTCAGTGTGCTTGAAGTGCAGGGAACAAGTGAAGAGCAGTAGGAGACGGGGTGGAAGAGGTAGGTAGGACCAGACCATGTAGGCCCTGATGAGGAACTGGTCAAGTCCTGTCTACTCCATCCCTGCAGCATCTCCTCTACCCAGCCTCTGCCCCAGTGTCTCCAGCACCCTAGTTCCCATTTCATTCCTTTCCACTCGGATGTCAGGGAGAGGCTCTCACCTCCTTTCTCTCTTTTCCTGCTCATTTCCAGCTATACTGGTACCAGGTGAATCTCTCTAATGATAAGTATCATTGTATGTCTTTCTGCTTAAAGCCCATCAATGTCCCCACCTCCCCCAACTGGCTACTAAATTGTGGCGTTCAGGACCCCATTATGTGGCCTTGGCCTATCCACCAAGTTTCTTTTCTTCATATTCCTTCTCCAGCCATGTCCTGAATATGCTCCTTTAGGTCCCTCTGCCAGGAGTGGAGGTAGGACTGCTCTTGGGCTCAGAGAACCCTGGTTCCATGTCCCAGCTCTGCCAGTTCTTGTCTATGGGGCTGTGGGCAAATTATTTAATCTTTAGGAGCCTCAGTTTCCCCATACATAAAATGAGGCTCAGAGAGATGTGTGGATTACTTAGCAATGTAGGTTATTTATTGCAAAGTGCTGTCACCCTACCCAGGGCTTACTATATTTTAAACCCCCACTGGTCTGGCAACACTCAACTCAAATATGCCCCCACCATGAAATCATTCACTCTGAAAGCTTCCAGCAAGATATCATTTATCTCTCTGAGTTATCATTGTGCTTGGCATCTCTTTCAAGGCCTCCATTTTGTTTATGCCTCATCTTAGGTTCCTTTGGGTAGCAATCACATTACCAGCATTTCCATTACTCTGTGAGTATCTGGGGTCACGACCCTCACAGGGTTCATCTCTGAGCCCTTCTTAGTGCTCAGCTCAGGGAGGTAGGGAGGCCTAATGAAAAGCAACTGGAGTCACACAGAGGTGGGTTCAAATCCTGGCTCTGCCACTTCTTAGCAGTATGATCTTGAGCAAACCACTTCAATCTTGGAGTCCCAGTGTTTTCATCTGTAAAATGGGTGCAGGGTTGGTGACATGGTTTGGCTCTGTCCCCACAGAAATGTCATCTTGAATTGTAGTTTCCATAATCCCCATGTATGATGAGAGGAACCTGGTGGGAGGTAATTAAATCATGGGGGTAGTTTCCCCCATGCTATTCTCATGATAGTCAATAAGTTCTCACGAGATCTGATGGTTTTCTAATGGGTTTCCCCCTTCTCTCAGTTCTCATTCTTCTCCCTGCTGCCATGTGAAGAAGGACGTGTTTGCTTCCCCTTCTGTCATAATTGTAAGTTTCCTGAGGCCTCCCTAGCTATGCTGAACTGTGAGTCAATTAAACCTTTTTCTTTTATAAATTACCCAGTCTCAGGTATGTCTTTGTTAGCAGCATGAAAACAGACTAATACAGGTGCCTACCTTGCTAGAGTGTTGAGAAGATCCTCTAAAATGTGTGTTATGCATTTATCACAGTGCCCAGTAGAGTCATAGGCATAATGTGAGTGTTTAATCACTGTTCATCATGTTGGATCATTTTCTCCAGGGCCCCACTTGGCATGCTCTCCTTTCCCTTCTTTGGGCTAATTCACATCTTTCAAGCCTCAACCACCCTTCCCTAACTAACCACCCCCCTTCCCAGAGCTCCTGAAGCATTTTTTTTAAAGAGACAAAGCTTCCCTCTGTTGCCCAGGCTGGAGTGCAGTGGCGCGATCATAGCTCACGCAGCCTCAAGCTCCTGGGCTCAAGAGTTCCTCCTGAGTGGCTAGGACTATAGGTGTGCACCACCCATGCTCGGCTAGTTAAAAAAAACAAAACAAAACAAAACTGTGTGTAGAAACAGGGTCTTGCTATGATGCCCAGATTTGTCTTGAACTCTTGGGCTCAAGCTATCCTCCCACCTTGGGCTCCCAAAGCAATGAAATTACATGTTTGAGCCACTGTGCCTGACCTTGTGAAGCACTTTTTCAAGTGGATTTTTGTCACATCAAACTAACCCCAAATATATAAGCCAGTCTCTAGGCCTAAGCTATGACATTAAGGACAGAGCCAGGTGAGAGTCATCTCTTTGGCCCCAGTGTACATCACAGGGTCTGGTCTGCAAGAGCCACTTCTTAGGGAGGTCAAGGAGTGCGCACTGTATGCAATTAAATATTTGTGCGTAGGAGCAGGGAGACATGAGAGGACATGAGGCAGAGGTTGCAGAGATGGAAAGGGGCACTGGAACTCCAAGGAAACTGGGGAAGGGTGGGTGAGGACGACATCAAAAACCCTTCCGTTCCCTGGGGACGAGGGATTGAGCATAGATACTGAGTGTACACTGTAAACCAGGCACCATGCCATGTACTTTCCCAGACAAGATGTCATTTGAACCTCAAAAATCCCCCATAAAGTGTTAGCACCAATTTTTCCTCGATGCAGATCTGAGAGCCCAAGAGGCAAAGGACTGGGACTTCAACCCAGACTCCCAAGCCTGTCTTCTTTCCACAGCAGCCCAATGCAAAGGGAGAGGCGACTCTTACCTCCTGCTGGTGGTAGGAGTAGAGGAGAGAGTCTGGAGGGAAGCAGGAGTGGTAGGTGTGAGAGCTGTTGAACAAACGAGGAAATGCTTTTGAATAAGGGCTCTGGAGGAAAGCTGGCTGAAGAGAAGTGAGAGCTGGAGAAGAGAAGTGAGAGCTGGAGGCAGGAAGTGGGACAGGGCTGCTAGGATGCACAACAGTCCATAGAGGCTGCTTTCATCCACCTCACCCCACCCTGATGGCCTGCTGGGAGTCAGCCTTCTCTGCCCTGCCTCTGAGGTTCTGGCCATGGTCAGGAATTGCCCTAGGGTAGCCCTGGGCTGCTGCAGCACCTGTAAAACAGGCCGATGGCCGGGCGCGGTGGCTCAAGCCTGTAATCCCAGCACTTTGGGAGGCCGAGACGGGCGGATCACGAGGTCAGGAGATCGAGACCATCCTGGCTAACAGGGTGAAACCCCGTCTCTACTAAAAAATACAAAAAACTAGCCGGGCGAAGTGGCGGGCGCCTGTGGTCCCAGCTACTTGGGAGGCTGAGGCAGGAGAATGGCGTAAACCCGGGAGGCGGAGCTTGCAGTGAGCTGAGATCCGGCCACTGCACTCCAGCCGGGGCGACAGAGCCAGACTCAGTCTCAAAAAAAACAAAAAAAAACAAACAAACAAAAAAACAGGCCGATGGTGATAAGCCTGGGACTGAGCAGAAATCAGGGCTGCATATGAATTTTCATAAGCCCTAAGTACTTTTGCTTTAGTGGGCCCCTTCCTTCATAAACGGTATTAAAATTGTATTATATGACTGCATTGATATAATGACAAAAGTTGTCCAGACTGTACCAATCATCGTATATTGTTATTATATTCATTTTTTCTTCTTCCAATATTAAAATAAATTAAAATTAAAACACTTCTGTGAGCCCTAGGTGTTGGGCCTACTATGCCTAATGATGATAAATCAGCCCTGGCAGAGGCCAGCACAGAGACTGCAAAAGAGTGAAAACTTTCCTGCCCAGGGGAGAGAGGCACTAAGGCCTGGGCAGCTGGAAGTCTGTCTCTCCACTCAGCACAGCTCACACTTGTGACCACAGCAACACTTGCTGCCTCCCTTGATGGAGTGAGTATAGAGACTCCTCATTTCTCAACTCCACCGCAGCCAAACCTTCTAGTCCAGAGAGGCAAGCGGGTTCCTGCTAGACCCTCTAACTGGCTCTTATGACCTTGGACAAGCTTATCACTGTCAAATGAGAGCCATTTATGGCACAGGGCTACTGACTGGGAAAGGGTGGAGCAAAGCCTCAGGTGGCTCTAGGGAGAGAGAGCCCCAGGGCTCCCAGACTCCTTTCTTCTCAGGGGAAGAAGAAGAGTTGGGCCCAGCCTGAGGCTGGCCTCTTTCAATCAGCACCCCCCGGGTGGGGGTGGAGAGATAGGCAGCTGAATCTGTGGCTCCACTTTGTCCATAGAGTGGAACACATTGTCCAGGTCACAGAAAAACACCAGAATAAATAACCGCTGCTTGTGTAGGCGCAGGAAATTGCCATGTCCTGGCTTGTGACAACTTTATGACGAGGGGAAGCACAGGAGGTAGAGATGGGGAATGAGATAGGGGGTAAGAGGGCAAGGTGCTAAGGGGGGAGGCAGGGCGCTGGGCCCAGGAAAAGGAGGAGGAATCACAAATAAAAACTCTCCAAAGTGGTTGATACAGTTCTCCCACCTGTTTTCTCATTAGATACTCACAAAACCTTGCAGGTGGGTAGACTTTTGAATTCCCCATTTAGAGGTGCAGAAACAGGCTCCAAGAGGTGAAGGAAGGATCTTGCTTAATGTTATACTCAGCTAGTTAGCGATGAAGCTAGATTTAAGCAAATTAGGTCTGTGTGACTTGAAAGTATTGGGTGGGTGGGAAAAGACCAGTCAGTGAGGTGATGGTGGCGAGGTCAGAGGTGAGTGAGATGCGAGTGCCTTTTCTCACGGTTTCACCCATCTTGGGAGCCAGGTCAGTCTCTGCACTGCCTCCAAAAAAGTGCACTTGATTTATTTCCAAAAGACCCTGGGGTGGGTATCAGCATAATAGCTAACATTTATTTAGTGCCTACAATATACCAATCACTGCTTACCAACTTTACATGCCTTTCCTCCTCTAATGCAGGGGTCCCCAACCCCCAGGCCACAGACCAGTAGGGGTCCATGCCCTGTTAGGAACTGGGCCACACAGCAGGAGGTGAGCAGCGAGTGAGCATTACCGACCTAGCTCTGCCTCCTGTCAGATCAGTGGCGGCATTAAATTCCCATAGGAGCACGAACCCTATTGTGAACTACGCATGCGAGGGATCTAGGTTGCACGTTCGTTATGTGAATCTAATGCTGATGATCTTCTGAAGTGGATCAGTTTCATCTCGAAACCACTCCTCTTTCTCCCACCTCCAGGCCTCATCTGTGGAAAAATGATCTTCCAAGAAACTTGTCCCTAGTGCCAAAAGGGTTTGGGGACCACTGCTCTAACACTTACTGTGCACTTATTATGCCAGGCATAGATTGAGTGCCTTATATTTGTCAGCTTGTTTCCTTTTGCAACAGCCCTGTTATTAACACAGTCATGTACCACATATTAACATTTCAGTCAATGATGGACCTCATATGTGACGGTGGTCCCATAAGATTACAATACCATATTTATACTGTACCTTTTCTATGTTTAGATACACAAATACTTACCACTGTGTTACAGTTGCCTATAGTATTCAGTACACATGCTGTGTAGGTTTGTAGCCTAGGAGCAACAGGCTATACCACAGGGCCTAGATATATAGTAAGCTATCTAGGTTTGTGTATGTATACTCCCTGTTGTTCACATGAAGACAAAATCGCCTAATGACACGTTTCTCAGAACGTATCCCTGTGGTTAAGTGACACGTGATTGTATTTCCATTTTATGGATGAGAAAAACTGAAACCCATAGAGATGAGGGGACTTACCTTCACAGAGCTAGCAAATGAGGGAGGCTGCATTTGCAGCTTGGTCTGGCAGACTCCAAAGACCAAAGAAAGATTGGGATTGGGCAGGATGCTGGGCATTGGAACCAGCGGGATAAACTCAACAGAGTTAGAGGAACTGAAAATGGAGCATAGTCAGAGACATAGCAACAAAAGACTGAACTTAGTCTTCATCCAGAGGTTGTTGAGAAGTGGTTTTCCATGTCCATGGAGGAAAGAGAAAAGGTAGGTTTAGGGAGCCGCTGGAGAAATTTACGTAAACATTAGGAAGAACTTCCTTATTCTATGGATCACTAAAGCACTAACTTATCTGGCAGCATCTTGCTTGAACGCAAGGGGCTGTCTAAAATAACTCCCATAAGGCCAGGAGGTAGCACCAAAATTTGGGGAGAACATGCAAAGACTCAAATTCCCTGGCAAACAGCAGTGCTGAGCTCCTCTTCTAGGGAACAGTCCATGGGTACAGGTGCCCAGGTTTAAAAACCCTGGTCTAACTCAAATCCTGCCAGTTGCAGTTGAAATTAACTGGCCAAGACCAATAGGACCAAGGTCCCTCAAGCCAGGGATCGAAGGTGAGAAGGCAAAGGAAGAAGAAACAAGGAATATAAGGAACTATGTACACTACAGCCATATTCACAGAGCTCTGAAGGAGAGGCCCTCACTGCCAGTTCAGCTTGGGCATCTGGATGCAGACAGACAAGGCAGGCATGTGGCTGAGAGCATTGTTCAGCAGGCACTCAGAGGGTGGCAAGCAAGCAGGTAGGACTGAGCTCCCTCCAGGGGTTCAACATTATGCCAGCCATGCCAATGAGGCAAAATATTGAAGAATCATTTCTCACTGCCACATGGCCCTTTACACCCAACCAAGCATCGCTCTGTTTATTGGCTTACATGGGCTTCCCGAATGCTCCATGAGAGGCAGGATGAAGGTTCTTCTCTCTTCTCTAAGGTACTAGGAAAAATACTTATCTGAGAATCAGGAGCCATGGGATCTTGTCTCAACTCTATTGCTTGTGAACTCTAAGAGCAAAATCCCCCACCCTGCTCTTCCCCAAAGTCCATCAGTGGAAGTGGAGACATGGTTTAGGGAGTGGAACTAGTGCCGTTGTCCACATCCCACATCAGTCCCAGGGGGTGGACTTGGGGACTTCTTGGCCCCTGTTGTCTGGGAGGAAAGCCCTGTCCCTGTCCTGTGTGCAAGTAGGCCTATGCATACACACACCTACCCATAGACATGTGCACCATATATGCATGCCCATGTGTGCACAGAGGAGCACATACGGAGACAGGCACAGAGCTCAGATCCTTTGCTCCCTGGCTGGAGCAAATGTGAGGAAAAGAGAAGAGAGGACAGGGTCAAGAAATCACAGAAAGTACAAGGAATTCAGACCCCTGTAAGGGGTCCAGCAGATGAGATTATTGTTGTCCAGCACCCTGTGAGAAGACTACTCAGCAAAGAGGGAACAGCAGGTGGGAACTACCCAGGCAAGAGCCGTAGCTCTGTGATGGGGAGTGACCAGAGGTATGGTCTCCAATCTGCTTTTTCCCAGACTCTTGCCCTCATCCTGGACAGCCTTCAGGAAGGTGTCACAGAGTTGCCCCAACAATGGGGCCAAAAAGTTTGTGAACATCCAAGGTAAAGTCTCTTTTCAAGGATGGGCCTTGCCAGCCCTTCAACCTTGCATTATTCTCATTTATTCAAATACAAAGGTTGACTCCCAGCAACTGCTGTGTGAATTGGTCTCATCGTTTTACCATTCACTGAGTAATCAGGCTGCATGACCAAGGTTAAAAGTCATATAAGTACCCCCGACAGAAGAGACCAGTGCATGAGTCAAGGTGGTGAGAACGGACAACATGTTCATCAAGCTCTAGTGGCACAGTGTTTACCTACAGCAAGACAGAGAGTGTGTGCACAAGATCCAGGCTCTGGAGTAGCACCTCATACAAGGGCTTCAGGTTGAAAAGAGTGCCCCCTTGCCCTTCCACCCTTTCTACCATATGAAGACGTGGGCTGGCTTCTCCCCTTGGGTGGATGCAGCAACGAGGCGCCATCTTGGAAGCAGAGAGCAGCCCTCGCCAGACACCAGTCTTGCTGGCACTTGATCTTGTATTGCTCAGCCTCCAAAACTGTGAGAAATAAATTTTTATTATTTATACATTCCCCAGTCTGTAGTATTTTGTTATGGCAACACAATTGGACTAAGATGCTCAGAGTCCCTTTCTTGACTCCCCTTCGTCTCCACTGCACCCCCAGAGGGAAATAAGTCACTCACAGCCACTCCATGCAGGAAAGGTCTTGAAAGAGCTGTGGAGTCAGTGAGCAGATGGAGTTGTGGAAGCTGCGGGAGCAGAAAGGCCCAAAAGGAAAGAGCAGAGTTAGGGGCATGGACAGGGCTGGGCCTGGAGTTTACCCGGGCAGTGGGTGCTCTGGAGATTCCAGGAGGGCTGGCTTGAGTGGAAAAGCAACCTCTGAAGAGTGAATTTAACTTAGGAGAGAAACACACGGTAAATTCCCAGTTAGTCATGAAAGGCACAGACCTCTTTCTCTGGTGAGTCCTTCTGTGAAACATTTGTTTTTGTAAAAGTTCCCTTTGCCTTAAAGTGTCTGCTCCTTGGTGAGCAGGTCTATGCAAACCTAAGCCCAAAGGCCAAGGAAGCTAAGAGGCTGATAAATTCAGTTTTTCAGAAATAAATATTTAATAGGGACTGAAGAACAGAAGCTATGTCTCAGACAGCTGTGAGTTGAGATGCTAGATGCCCCGCCCATACACATTCCTTGTTGTTACTGTTGCCCCCTCAGCCTCAGGGCTCATAAACCATAGGAAAATGGCAAGCGTGCTTCAAATGGATATGTAGGACAATTGCTTCAGGGCAGGATTTATGGCAAGTACAATAACATCAGGGTTGTTTTGACTTAAGCGAAGATTTGGTAAGTACATGCTCTTACATCAGGAACAGAAGATAAAATAGAAATGTCAGAGGCATTCCTGGAACTGGGGTTAGTGAGAAGTCAACATGGTGGATTAGACTCCTAGATGAAGTTGCTTTAGCCTCTACAGTGTCCTACTGCCTTCTCACAAGAACAACTCCCCCAAAGGGGCCAGCCAACTCACTGGTGCCCAGGATCGCCAGGCCAGCAGGTGAGAGGGTGGAGATAGTTCTGGCAACATATTCTCTTGCTGGAGACACAACTCACAGTCATGGTCCTTAGAGCAACAGTGGGGACTAACGCCTTCGCCATCTTTGTTAAGGAAGGACTTGGTAAGATCTGGGGTAGAGAGAGATGATAGATGTCACTCCAGGCCTGACCAGTGATCTCTGGGACTGGACACAAGTGTAACTCTTGGATACAGGGTCATTTACAACTGGGAGCTGAACAACCCCCAACCAGACCTGATACCCAGTGGCCAACAGGCATGGGTTCCAAAGAAAATACCAAGGTCACCTCAAACTCTAGTTCTTTCTGGGCTGGGTGCTCATTCTATCAATGGCTATTGGTTCTTTGGTAAATGGGCCCCATCTGTCCTACTCCCCAGCCAAAAAGCTGAGCACTTCCAAGTTTATCTATCCTCCAAACCCTCAGCCTCATCTCTACGCCCCAACCACCAGCCCCAGGCTCCTTCCAGAAAACCTAGCCCTCACGGCTTTCTCAGTTCCCACAAGCCCTCTAAAGCCTTGGAAGTGATTGAATGGATTGAATTGTCTAAAGGAAGCTATGAGCACAGAAGGGTGCTGAGGCACCTCATAGTGTCCCATACTCTCTGGCCTCAGAGAAGCCCAGGACCCAAGAAAAGAACCAGGTCTCCCAAAGCTGTCCTAGGCCCCACTGACTCTCCCAAGTTCCAGACTTTCTACCTGGGCCCGCCAGAGACCTCATTTCCTGCTTTCCAGCAAAACACATTGGGCTTCTCCAAGTCAAGTGGGACCTGCACTGGCGGTCTGCAAAGAGGAGGGGGCAGTTAATTAACTTTGGAGGAACTTGGTCAGATTTTTCCTTGCTGTGAAGCTTGGGTCTGATCATCTGTGGTGTCTAACAGTAAGTGGCAACTGCATCCTTCCAGTTGCACAAGCCAAAGGCCTTGGAGCCATCCTTGACTTCTATTTTTCCTTCATACCACACATCCTACCTGGATTCTGTTGGTTCACCCTTCAAAATACACCCAGAACCTTACCAATCCTTCCACTTCCATTGCTCCTATCTTAGTCCTTGCTAATATCATCTCTCACCTGGATGATTGCAGCCGCCTCTTGACTGACCTCCCTGCTTCCATGCTGGCCTCTCGCAATCCATGCTGAAAATAGGGGTCAGAAAAATCCTCAGCTCAAAACTTTTCAATGGCTTCTGGTTTCACTTAAGTTCTTATGACTGTCTCCAAGGCCCTACCCAACTTTGCCCCTTGCCACCTCTTTGACTACATCTCCTACCACTCTCCTCCCTCATACTGTCAACTTTGGCCACACTAGCTGTTCTTGGGACATGCCAGGCATATTCCTGCCTCAGGGTCTTTGCACTGCCTATCTCCTCATGTAGTTGCACAGCTTGCTCCCTAATCTCTTTAAGGTTCTTAATCAAAAGTCAATGAGGCTTTTTCCCTGACCATCTATTTAGAATGGCAGCATATACTCCCATCCCTGGCCCCGCATTCCCTATGCCATCTTCCTACTTTATCACCCTCTGGCCTACTATGCAATGTATGTATTTTTTTTTTTAATTATACTTTAAGTTCTAGGGTACATGTGCATAACGTGCAGGTTTGTTACATATGTATACTTGTGCCATGTTGCTGTGCTGCACCCATCAACTCGTCAGCACCCATCAACTCGTCATTTACATCAGGTATAACTCCCAATGCAATCCCTCCCCCATCCCCCCTCCCCGTGATAAGCCCCAGTGTGTGATGTTCCCCTTCCCGAGTCCAAGTGATCTCATTGTTCAGTTCCCACCTATGAGTGAGAACATGCGGTGTTTGGTTTTCTGTTCTTGCGATAGTTTGCTGAGAATGATGGTTTCCAGCTGCATCCATGTCCCTACAAAGGACACAAACTCATCCTTTTTTATGGCTGCATAGTATTCCATGGTGTATATGTGCCACATTTTCTTAATCCAGTCTGTCACTGATGGACATTTGGGTTGATTCCAAGTCTTTGCTATTGTGAATAGTGCCGCAACAAACATACGTGTGCATGTGTCTTTATAGCAGCATGATTTATAATCCTTTGGGTATATACCCAGTAATGGGATGGCAGGGTCATATGGTACTTCTAGTTCTAGATCCTTGAGGAATCGCCATACTGTTTTCCATAATGGTTGAACTAGTTTACAATCTCACCAACAGTGTAAAAGTGTTCCTATTTCTCCACATGCTCTCCAGCATCTGTTGTTTCCTGACTTTTTAATGATTGCCTTTCTAACTGGTGTGAGATGGTATCTCATTGTGGTTTTGATTTGCATTTCTCTGATGGCCAGTGATGATGAGCATTTTTTCATGTGTCTATTGGCTGTATGAATGTCCTCTTTTGAGAAATGTCTGTTCATATCCTTTGCCCACTTTTTGATGGGGTTGTTTGTTTTTTTCTTGTAAATTTGTTTGAGTTCTTTGTAGGTTCTGGATATTAGCCCTTTGTCTGATGAGTAGATTGCAAAAATTTTCTCCCATTCTGTAGGTTGCCTGTTCACTCTGATGGTAGTTTCTTTTGCTGTGCAGAAGCTCTTTAGTTTAATTAGATCCCATTTGTCAATTTTGGCTTTTGTTGCCGTTGCTTTTGGTGTTTTAGACATGAAGTCCTTGCCCATGCCTATGTCCTGAATGGTGTTACCTAGGTTTTCTTCTAGGGTTTTTATGGTATTAGGTCTAACATTTAAGTCTCTAATCCATCTTGAATTCATTTTCGTATAAGGAGTAAGGAAAGGATCCAGTTTCAGCTTTCTACTTATGGCTAGCCAATTTTCCCAGCACCATTTATTAAATAGGGAATCCTTTCCCCATTTCTTGTTTTTCTCAGGTTTATCAAAGATCAGATGGCTGTAGATGTGTGGTATTATTTCTGAGGACTCTGTTCTGTTCCATTAGTCTATATCTCTGTTTTGGTACCAGTACCATGCTGTTTTGGTTACTGTAGCCTTGTAGTATAGTTTGAAGTCAGGTAGCGTGATGCCTCCAGCTTTGTTCTTTTGACTTAGGATTGTCTTGGAGATGCGGGCTCTTTTTTGGTTCCATATGAACTTTAAAGCAGTTTTTTCCAATTCTGTGAAGAAACTCATTGGTAGCTTGATGGGGATGGCATTGAATCTATAAATTACCTTGGGCAGTATGGCCATTTTCTCGATTTTGATTCTTCCTATCCATGAGCATGGTATGTTCTTCCATTTGTTTATGTCCTCTTTTATTTCACTGAGCAGTGGTTTGTAGTTCTCCTTGAAGAGGTCCTTTACATCCCTTGTAAGTTGGATTCCTAGGTATTTTACTCTCTTTGAAGCAATTGTGAATGGAAGTTCATTCATGATTTGGCTCTCTGTTTGTCTGTTACTGGTGTATAAGAATGCTTGTGATTTTTGCACATTAATTTTGTATCCTGAGACTTTGCTGAAGTTTCTTATCAGCTTAAGGAGATTTTGGGCTGAGACGATGGGATTTTCTAAATATACAATCATGTCATGTGTAAACAGGGACAATTTGACTTCTTCTTTTCCTAACTAAATACCCTTTATTTCTTTCTCTTGCCTGATTGCCCAAGCCAGAACTTCCAACACTATGTTGAATAGGAGTGGTGAGAGAAGGCATCCCTGTCTTGTGCCAGTTTTCAAAGGGAATTTTTCCACTTTTTGCCCATTCAGTATGATATTGGCTGTGGGTTTGTCATAAATAGCTCTTATGATTTTGAGATATGTTCCATCAATACCTAATTTATCGAGAGTTTTTAGCATGAAGGGCTGTTGCATTTTGTCACAGGCCTTTTCTGCATCTATTGAGATAATCATGTGGTTTTTGTCTTTGGTTCTGTTTATATGCTGGATTACGTTTATTGATTTGTATATGTTGAACCAGCCTTGCATCCCATGGATGAAGCCCACTTGATCATGGTGGATAAGCTTTTTGATGTGCTGCTGGATCCGGTTTGCCAGTATTTTATTGAGGATTTTTGCATCAATGTTCATCAGGGATATTGGTCTAAAATTCTCTTTTTTTGTTGTATCTCTGTCAGGCTTTGGTATCAGGATGATGTTGGCCTCATAAAATGAGTTAGGGAGGATTCCCTCTTTTTCTATTGATTGGAATAGTTTCAGAAGGAATGGTACCAGCTCCTCCTTGTACCTCTGGTAGAATTCAGCTGTGAATCCATCTGGTCCTGGACTTTTTTTGGTTGGTAGGCTATTAATTATTGCCTCAATTTCAGAGCCTGCTATTGGTCTATTCAGGGATTCAGCTTCTTCCTGGTTTAGTCTTGGGAGAGTGTAAGTGTTCAGGAAATTATCCATTTCTTCTAGATTTTCTAGTTTATTTGCGTAGAGGTGTTTTTAGTACTCTCTGATATATTCTCTGATGTATTTCTGTGGGGTCGGTGGTGATATCCCCTTTATCATTTTTTATTGTGTCTATTTGATTCTTCTCTCTTTTTTTCTTTATTAGTCTTGCTAGCGGTCTATCAATTTTGTTGATCTTTTCAAAAAACCAACTCCTGGATTCATTGATTTTTTGGAGGGTTTTTTGTGTCTCTATCTCCTTCAGTTCTGCTATGATCTTAGTTATTTCTTGCCTTCTGCTAGCTTTTGAATGTGTTTGCTCTTGCTTCTCTAGTTCTTTTAATTGTGATGTTAGAGTGTCAATTTTAGATCTTTCCAGCTTTCTCTTGTGGGCATTTAGTGCTATAAATTTCCCTCTACACACTGTTTAAATGTGTCCCAGAGATTCTGGTATGTTGTATCTTTGTTCTCATTGGTTTCAAAGAACATCTTTATTTCTGCCTTCATTTCATTGTGTACCCAGTAGTCATTCAGGAGCAGGTTATTCAGTTTCCATGTAAGTGAGTGGTTTTGATTGAGTTTCTTAGTCCTGAGTTCTAGTTTGATTGCACTGTGGTCTGAGAGACAGTTTGTTATAATTTCTGTTCTTGTACATTTGCTGAGGAGTGCTTTACTTCCAATTATGTGGTCAATTTTGGAATAAGTGTGATGTGGTGCTGAGAAGAATGTATGTTCTGTTGATTTGGGGTGGAGAGTTCTGTAGATGTCTATTAGGTCTGCTTGCTGCAGAGATGAGTTCAATTCCTGGATATCCTTGTTAACTTTCTGTCTTGTTGATCTGTCTAATGTTGACAGTGGTGTGTTGAAGTCTCCCATTATTATTGTATGGGAGTCTAAGTCTCTTTGTAAGTCTCTAAGGACTTGCTTTATGAATCTGGGTGCTCCTGTATTGGGTGCATATATATATATATATATATTTAGGATAGTTAGCTCTTCCTGTTGAATTGATCCCTTTACCATTATGTAATGGCCTTCTTTGTCTCTTTTGATCTTTGATGGTTTAAAGTCTGTTTTATCAGAGACTAGTATTGCAACCCCTGCTTTTTTGTTGTTGTTGTTCTCCATTTGCTTGGTAGATCTTCCTCCATCCCTTTATTTTGAGCCTATGTATGTCTCTGCACGTGAGATGGGTCTCCTGAATACAGCAGACTGATGGGTCTTGACTCTTTATCCAGTTTGCCAGTCTGTGTCTTTTAATTGGAGCATTTAGCCCATTTACATTTAAGGTTAATATTGTTATGTGTGAACTTGATCCTGCCATTATGATATTAACTGGTTATTTTGCTCGTTAGTTGATGCAGTTTCTTCCTAGCCTCGATGGTCTTTACATTTTGGCATGTTTTTGCAATGGCTGGTACCAGTTGTTCCTTTCCATACTTAGTGCTTCCTTCAGGGTCTCTTGTAAGGCAGGCCTGGTGGTGACAAAATCTCTAAGCATTTGCTTATCTGTAAAGGATTTTATTTCTCCTTCACTTATGAAACTTAGTTTGGCTGGATATGAAATTCTGGGTTGAAAATTCTTTTCTTTAAGAATGTTGAATATTGGCCCCCACTCTCTTCTGGCTTGTAGAGTTTCTTCCGAGAGATCTGCTGTTAGTCTGATGGGCTTCCCTTTGTGGGTAACCCGACCTTTCTCTCTGGCTGCCCTTAAGATTTTTTCCTTCATTTCAACTTTGGTGAATCTGGCAATTATGTGTCTTGGAGTTGCTCTTCTCGAGGAGTAGCTTTGTGGCGTTCTCTGTATTTCCTGAATTTGAATGTTGGCCTGCCCTACTAGGTTGGGGAAGTTCTCCTGGATGATATCCTGAAGAGTGTTTTCCAACTTGGTTCCATTTTCCCCCTCAGTTTCAGGCACCCCAATCAGACATAGATTTGGTCTTTTTACATAATCCCATACTTCTTGCAGGCTTTGTTCATTTCTTTTTCTTCTTTTTTCTTTAGATTTCTCTTCTCGCTTCATTTCATTCATTTGATCCTCAATCGCTGATACTCTTTCTTCCAGTTGATCGAGTCAGTTACTGAAGCTTCTTCATTTGTCACATATTTCTCGTGTCATGGTTTTCATCTCTGTCCATTTGTTTATGGCCTTCTCAGCATTAATTATTCTGGTTATCAATTCTTCCACTCTTTTTTCAAGATTTTTAGTTTCTTTGCGCTGGGTACGTAATTCCTCCTTTAGCTCTGAGAAGTTTGATGGACTGAAGCCTTCTTCTCTCATCTCGTCAAAGTCATTCTCCATCCAGCTTTGATCCGTTGCTGGCAATGAGCTGCATTCCTTTGGAGGGGGAGATGCGCTCTTATTTTTTGAATTTCCAGCTTTTCTGCCCTGCTTTTTCCCCATCTTTGTGGTTTTATCTGCCTCTGGTCTTTGATGATGGTGACGTACTGATGGGGTTTTGGTGTGGGTGTCCTTCCTGCTTGTTTGTTTTCCTTCTAATAGTCAGGACCCTCACCTGTAGGTCTGTTGGAGATTGCTTGAGGTCCACTCCAGACCCTGTTTGCCTGGGTGTCAGCAGCAGAGGCTGCAGAAGATAGAATACTGCTGAACAGCGAGTGTACCTGTCTGATTCTTGCTTTGGAAGCTTCCTCTCAGGGGTGTACTCCACCCTGTGAGGTGTGGGGTGTGGGTCTGCCCCTAGTGGAGGATGTCTGCCAGTTAGGCTGCTCGGGGTCAGGGACCCACTTGAGCAGGCAGTCTGTCCGTTCTCAGATCTCAACCTCCGTGTTGGGAGATCCACTGCTCTCTTCAAAGCTGTCAGACAGAGTCGCTTGCGTCTGCAGAGGTTTCTGCTGCTTTTTTGTTGTTGTTGTTTAGCTGTGCCCTGTCCCCAGAGGTGGAGTCTACAGACACTGGCAGGCCTCCTTGAGCTGCTGTGAGCTCCACCCAGTTCAATCTTCCCAGGGCTTTGTTTACCTACTTAAGCCTCAGCAATGGTGGGCGCCCCTCCCCCAGCCTCGCTGCTGCCTTGCGGTTAGATCGCAGACTGCTGTGCTGGCAATGAGGAAGGCTCCGTGGGCGTGGGACCCTCCCGGCCAGGTGTGGGATATAATCTCCTGGTGTGCCCGTTTGCTTAAAGCACAGTATTGGGGTGGGAGTTACCCGATTTTCCAGGTGTTGTGTGTCTCAGTTCCCCTGGCTAGGAAAAGGGATTCCCTTCCCCCTTGCGCTTCCCAGGTGAGGCGATGCCTCGCCCTGCTTCAGCTCTCGCTGGTCAGGCTGCAACACCTGACCAGCACCGATTGTCTGGCACTCCCCAGTGAGATGAACCCAGTACCTCAGTTGATAATGCAGAAATTACCTGTCTTCTGTGTCACTCGCGCTGGGAGTTGGAGACTGGAGCTGTTCCTATTCGGCCATCTTGCTCCGCCCTCAATGTACGTATTTATGATCATTATCTGCATCTCCTGCATTAGAGCAGAAGCCCCACGAGGGCAGGGATTCATGACAACTTTAGTCTCTGCTGTATCTCCAGCATCTAAAACACAGTGGGTGACACCTAGTACACACTCAGTGAATAAACGTTGAATGAGTCAGCTGGGAAAGCCTGCCAATCATTCTGGGAAACTCTACCCCCTCTTCAGTTAGGCTGGTGCCGAGGTGGGAGAATCTCCAACATAGGCCACGAGTCCAACAGGGCAAGGGGCTGTCCCCAACTGAGGCAGGGTCTGGCAATTCATAGGTGTCAGTGTTTGTTCAATGAACAGACACCAGGGCGAGGTGGTAGACACATATAAGGTGATCAAATACTGGCTTCTCCTTAGTGGTCCAATGTTTGCATTTCAAATGAGTCCCCTGAAGATGCAGTGCTTCAACCCCAAAGATGAAACTGTGTTGATGAAAATTCAGGGCATGCAACAGGCTCTGAGAGCTACTCTTTCGGAACGAGTAGGGCTTTAAGGACCACTTGAGTCACACTCCAGCCCCCAAGCTCACCCTCCCTACCTCAAGTTCCTTTATTCAACAAATATTTATTGAGCACTTATTATATGCCAGGTTCAATGCTGAGTGCCAGGATTTTGCCCTCAAGGAAGCCCATCCAAACCTTACCCTTGGCCTTTCTCTCTAGTTTCTTTCTTTTCTCGATTTCCCAACTCTGAGCATCAGAGGGAAGAAGAAAACAGATTCAGAGAAACAAGAGGTGCATCATCCAGGTGGAGGCTGACCAGGGCTAGGACACCCCAGCACCCTCCTGTGGACATGGGTGAGTCCCCAGGCCTTTACCTCCAGGTTTGACCCCATGGGCAGGGCCCAGTGGAGTATAATAGAACCCTGACACTCCACATGCTGCATGAGGGCCACAGGAGGGCCACCTGGCTTGGAGGTTGGGCCATCTGAGCTTTTTAGCACATTGTTTCTATCAAATTAGGGAGCACTTCTGAATGGGAGGCTGGCCTGGCCCAGTGTGTCTGCCTCACTGTTGTGTGTGGGCTACAGCCTGTATGCCAACAATCCAAGAGCTCAGCCATTCCTACTGAAGCTATATAGAGTATCTTGCATAATATACAGCTGTTCAATTTCAAGTTCATAGCTCAACACTTAGAACCTAGGCCATTCTAAGAGATACCTGACAAAAGCCTCCATATACTTACTTTTCTCTTTCACTCCTTCTTTCTATATCCCTCTCTTTCTTAAGTTCTTTTTCTCCTTCTTTCTTTCCTACTCTTTCTTTTTCATCTCTCCATCTAGCATTCACTAAGAACTGGCAGGCCCAGTCCTGGGCTCTGGGTCCAAAGCTGAATAAAATCCAGACTCTGCTTATAAGGAGCCCAAAATCTCACATAGAAGACAAATACTGAAATAGTTTCAATACACGGTGTTAACTAACAAGTCAGAGATAGGCACAGAGTGCGAGAGGAACACACACTTGAGTCCAGCCTGGAAAGTAAGGGATTGGTAGTGAGTGGGGGAAGCCAGGGTAGGCTTCCTGGAGGAGGCACAGTCTAAAAGTCCTGAAAGGGGCCGGAGATAGTGGCTCTTGTCTGTAATCCCAGCAGTTTGGGAGACTGAGGGAGGAGGATTACTTGAGCTCAGGACTTTGAGAATAGCCTGGGCAACAGAGCAATACCCTGTCTCTACCAAAAAATACAAAAATCAGCCAGGCATGGTAGCATGTGCCTGTGGTCCCCACTACTAGGGACACTGAGGTGGAAGGATCAATTGAGACTGGAGTTCAAGGCTGCAGTGAGCTATGATCACACCATAGCCCTCCAACCTGGGCAACAGAGTTAGACTATGTCTCAAAAAATAAAAATAAGTTAAAAAAAAAAAAAGTATCGAAAGGTCAGTAGTAATGAACCAGGCAGTGGGGAGAAGCAGGGCAGGCATTCCTGTTGAAGGGACTGCATGAGGGAAGATGAAGAACTGGAGGTATATGACAGTACCAGGTCCTAAAGGGTCGCATATGGCATATCAAGTCAGTGTTTCCCAAACAGGGTCTTGCTGAAGGCTAATGTTCTAGGAGAAAGAGAAGATGCAGGAGGGTTTGGTGTCAAAGAACTGGGGCAACAGTTTTACGATCGACCCCCTTCTTGGCGAACCCCAGTGCACATTAGCATAGTAAAGATGCTAATATGTCCTGAAATCAAGACACCTGTTTTACTTTGTTGAGCCCAGCACTACCCTAACTTATTCGCCCTGTGAACTCTTTGTCACCAGATCCCAGTGATCATCCCAGGCCACATAGTTTGAGAAATGTTGCTATAAACACTAGGGACCCAGCAGAAGGATTTAGGCAGGGACTGACGCAGTCAGGACTGTTTCGCATGCTGTGTGGGTTGTGGACTGGAGAGGGAGAGAGAAGCAGCAGGCAGATGGGGAAAGAGATTACTGCCATTGTCCAGGCAGGAGAAATGAGAGTCCTGCCCATAGCAAGGGTGCCGCAAGGATGGGTGGCATGGCATTGGAGCCTGTCTCGTCTTTGAATTGGGCTCAGTCAATGCACCCTGAAGCCTGCCCATATTCCAGAACTGAGCCCCCTTTGTCAGGCCAGTTTCACCCTAGGTTGGTCCCTGCACTCTCCCAGCCCAGATCTGTTCCAGCTTCCCAGTCCCTGCTTCTCCAACCTGACCATGATGCCAGTACTGGCACCTGAAGAGGTTGGGTTTCTACCCTCTCTCCATCCTGAAATCTGGAAAGGCTGGGGTTCCACGAAGCCCACAGTCCTCAATTCATTTCTCACTAATGGATGTGCAGCCTGGGCAGACCTGCTCCCAGGCTTCCTTCTCTTTTATGAAACATTTTATGACTTCTCACTAGAGAGACTTCATTAGAAAGGCTAGCTAGACTGATGGAAGCAGTGAAATGGAATAGGGAGAAGTCTGGGCTAGAGGAAGGTGCAAATAGCAGCTGTTCTCCCATGGATCAGCCTCATTTCCTCATCTGGGTAAAGTGTGGGGTCAAGGTCACAGGTGGAACCCCCCCTGCCAAGCCATTTCTGTGGGCAATGCTGGTGGGCACCTTTCCTCACATAGGCACATGCAATGTAGACTGAACAAAGGCCGCAGGCCTACAGAGACCTGGGCTGGCCAAAATGCTTATAAAAGGGAGCATGTAGCTAGTGGCCCTCGTATATTCACTTAGAGGCATGCTCACACACACGGGTACATGACATTTTGATCTGGCAACTTTGATGCATCCATTTGGACACCAGGAACATTTTGTTCTGATTGCTTTAATGGGGTGGTTTTGACACGAAGAGATTTTTATAGGCCTAAAATTAAACCATTAAACTTTCAGCTTTGAAAAAATAAGTATTACTATCTAGGGCTATTTGAAAAGGACAGCTTCACTTCCCCACTTAACCTCACTCTATTGGTGACCCTGGATGTGATGGAGATTGATGGAGGAGTTTAGGAGTGAGGGGGGCTGTTCAGGGCTGTCACAGGAGCCCATCATCTGATAATAAGAACATGATGATTTTACACTGGAGCACAGTCATCTGGGCATAGTTTGTGCAATGACTCCAGCAGAATGGTCCTAAAAATGTTCTCAGTGTTGTGCATGGAGACCCGGGGCACAAAGGCATGTATCCAGACCATGGCACAAAGACACACAGGTGCACGTGTACAGCCATGCAGGAGTGTCTAGCATACATCCCTTCCCTGTCTCCTTTAGTGGCTGTGTAACCCTGGCTGTTGGGGTATCCTGGTGACCCAGCCTCTGCTGGAATCTGGCTGTGTAGTAGGCCCACCAGTCACAGAGCAAGGGCAAAGGCCTCCTGGCATTTACAGCCCTGCAAAATTCAGGATGAGGTTGCGTGCATAGATTCAATCCTGTAATCCCAATGCTTTGGGAGGCTGAAATGGGAGGATCATTTGAGCCCAGGAGTTCAAGACCAGCCTAGGCAACATAGCAAGACCTTGTTTCTACAAAACGATAAATAAATAAAAATTAGCCGGGCACAGTGGCACACACATGTGATCCCAGCTACTTCGGAGGCTGAGGTGGGAGGATCACTTAAGCCCAGAAGATCACTTGAGACCAGGAGGTTGAGGCTGCAGTGAGCCATGATCCTGCCACTGCATTCCAGCCTGGGTGACACCCTATCTCAAAAACAAACAAACAAACAAAAAACAAGAGATGGGATGAACTGCTTGTCTGGGAGTTGGGGGTACTGATCTTACAAGAGATTCCTAGAGTTGGGCGCGAAAGAGTGCTGGAGACCTGGGCCTGCGCCCAGCCACTGACCACCCAGGGCTGAGTCACATGTGGCAGTCAGCCCCACAGGCAGGGGCAACCGGGCGTATGTGGGGCTAGATGGTAGGCTGGCACTGTCCTCTGCATGGACCTGGGAGTGTCTTTGTCTTCAGGAACTTGCCATGTAATGGAAGAAGGCAGCTTGACTGGGACAGGAAGGGATGGAGCCTGGTCCTCCAGCTCCGTTCTGTGGTCAGCCTACCCTGAAGATGCCATCTGCTGGCAGCTGTAGAGGAGAAGGAGATGGGAGGGCAGTGGTCTCCAGGCTGAAATGAAGTGTTGGCCCAGACAGCTCCCCAGGCTGGGCCTTCTTAACCAACCCCTTTGAGAGGGGATAGGGCTAGGGGTGCACATTCCTCCCTTATTCAGACCAGGCCCTGCCAGTTTATGTGGAGAGGGGACTTCTTGCCAGAGCTTAAAAGTCTTTGCACAAGACCCTTCCACAGGGACCTTTCTGAGGCTCTGGGCAGAGCAGCCAAGAGGATCTCCCCAGTGCTGCTGCTAGGGTGGGAGAGACGTAACCCTAAGAGGTTGCAGGAGAGCACAGACCCTAAGGTCAGAGAGGAAGGCTCCCAGATTCTGCCCCCCAGCTGCCAATGACCAGTAAGCCACCTCTAGGGGCCATTTAGTGTCTCCTCCGATGGTTGGGCTCAAAAAAACTCAAACCTTCTGTCTCCAGGCAGATGAGCTTGTGTCATTTGTCTTTCACAACTCTGTCAGGATGTTCTTCCTGATGTGTTATCCAGATTGCTCATGTTATCAATTGAACATTTAGGAAATATTCCTCAGCACTAGATCTGCCTTCACCCATACTCCAGTGCAAACTAGTCTAGCTCTTCTTGGGAAGCTCTGCTTCCCGAGGGGAGATGGTATTTCAGGCTGCTAGGTAAACACAGAACTAAAAGTGAATATCTCTACGGAGCTCCCTAGATGGCACTGAGAATGGATTTAAAGTAAGATGCAGCAAGGGAGAAAAATAATAATGATTACAATGACACCAGGTTGTATCATCTAGTAGATATGGGTTCAGCCTCTAGAGGTCAGCTCTTTGGGTTTGAATCCTGTCTCTGTCACTTAGTGCATGATTTGTGGCAAATTACCTAACCTCTCATGCCTCGATTTCCTCATCTGTAAAATGGGGATGTCAATAATACCATTCACATCATAGGGAAATTGTGAGGATTAAATGAGTTAATATGTAGTTAACAATTAGAACACTGCCTGGTACATAGTGAGAGCTTTCTGTGTGTGTGTGTGTGTGTGTGTGTGTGTGTGTGTGTGTGTGTGTGTGTGTGTTGGTTTTATCGTGGTCTTTTTTTTTCAGGCTGGATCTAAGCTCTATTGACCAGGCTGGAGTGCAGTGGTGTCATCATAATTCCTTGTAGCCTTGAGCTCGTGGGCTCAAGCCATCTTTCCACCTCAGCCTCCCAAGTTGCTAGGACTACAAGTAGGCCACTATGCTTGGCTAAGTTTTTTAAAAACCTTTTTGTAGAGACAAGGTCTTGCTCTCTGACCCAGGTTGGTCTTGAACCTCTGACCTCAAGTGATCCTCCTTGCCTCGGCGTCCCAAAGTGCTGGGACTATAGGCATGAGCCACTGCACCTGGCCCATTTTCTGTGTTTAATAAATAAAAAAGAATAGCTATTTTATATCAAGTATTTACTAGACCCCTGGTGCTTTGCATATATTATTTCATTTAATACAACTGCCCTCTGAGGTTGGTACTATACTTATCCCTATTTTATAGACAATGGAGCTGAGGCCTAGAGAGGTTCAAGAATTTGTCCAAGATCACTCATGTATGAACTGGCAGAACAGGGTTTCAGGTGCAGGCAGTCTGGCCGCAGAGCCCCAATATTTAATCTTTAGGTCATGCTGCCATGTGAGATGGCTGTGCAAATCTCAAGGGCCATTTCCTCTCTCTGTCTTGGGACCAAGGTCAAAGTTGGCCCTTCAAAGGCTGCCTCAGGTCTTAGGAATAAAATCTCACATTCACCTGCCCCTGCCCCTGTGCTGCATTGTCTGTCACTATACTCCCTTACATTATTTGTTCCAGCCAGATTTGACTTCTTGCAGTTCCTGGAATGTTTCATGATGTCATTGTCTTCCTAGACTCTGAATACGCAGATCCCTCTGTCTGGAATGTCTTTTCCTTTCCTTTTTGGTTGGTTAGCTCTTATCCTCCTTCAGATCTCAAGGCAGACCTCAATTCCTCCAGGAAACTTTCCTTGATCTTCCTCCCCAGTCTCAGTCTGTAGTCGGTGCCCCTGTGCTTTCCTCACATAGCACTGACATCACTGCATTTTCATCACTGATTTTTGTGGCTGTCTTCTCAACTGACTATGTATCATTGGGAGGTAGGAACCACAATTTCTTCCTCCCAGAGTTTCCAGCATTTAGCCAGGGCCTGGCCCCAGAGGGGTTCAGCCCATGCTTGTTGTGTGAATGACTGGGAATATCAGCTAAGCAGGGCAGAAATGTGGCCCTGGAAAAAGGGGTGCATGTGCATGCAACCATCCCACCTGGGCCACCCACTGAGGGCAGGAGAGAGCATTAGGGAAGACTTTGGCACCCTGGCATTGGGAAGGCCATCAGAAACCAGAAGCAGAAAAGATCTTGTGCTGTGAAAGGAGAGAAGGATGAAGATTGGGGAAAGAGGTGGCAGGGAAGAGAGGGACAAAGGAGAGAAAGAAAGGAAAGAAACGCAAGGACATCTCTCTCTGCTACTGAATACATACACTGTGGGTATGAGTGGTGGGATTATTGAGTTGCATTCAATCTGGAAAAGAAGAGAAAAGGGGAGAGAGATAGAGGGGAAGAGAAGGAGAAGAACAGAGTGTTAGAAATACCTTCAAGGCTCATGGGAGCCAGATCTTGCTGAATGTTAAACAGCCTGTTTAACATTCTCTTTAATAAGAAATAGCCAGATAAGAAATCTTGGCAAATAGAAGCTAAGAACAACCTTGCACAAAGGACTATCAACAAATAGGCTGCCTGAAATATTCTGCATTCACAGGTTTGCAAGTCAAAAGACTGAACTGCCTGGCTTTTTCTGAATAGCAGGGCTGAGCAAATGTGCTTTCTGAAGAGGGGGAGAGAGAGGGAGAGAGAGAGGGAGAGAGAGGGAGGGAGGGGGAGAGAGAGAGGGAGGGGGGGGGAGGGGGGGGGAGAGAGAGAGAGAGAGAAAGAGAAGAGAGAGAGAGAGAGAGAGAGAGAGAGAGATTTGGAAAACAGGATCAGAGCTGCTAGCTTGCCAAACCCAAAGCTAAACAATCTTCTGGCAGCTGAAGCTTAAAGAGATCTGGGCCCAAGTCCCTGGGAGATGGTTCTATGAAAGGCATCTTGGAATCTACTGTGGAAATGGCCCTGCCCTTTCTGTGATTCAATGTCTCTTAGGTTCCTAGAATGGTCAAATTCTTCTTGACCACCCTCTACTATATCCACAAGACAACCCCTGAGTGGGGAATGTCCCAGCCCAAGGCCACTCACTGAGATAGTAATAGAGGAAGAGCCAGGTTCCAGCATCTGGCTTCAAGGCTCCAAGGCTTCTTTTGTTCTACTAGGAAAAAACAATTTCTCCCTTGATTAAAAGGTGAGTATGGAGAGGTGGAAACTTTCCTTTATTATGAGTCTACCGTTATCTTACAGCTGGCTGCATTGACAACCCAGCAAGATTTCAGGGCAGGTATTGTTATTTCTTTCTTTATGGACGGACCAACCTACTGAAGCTAGTGATGTACAGTAAATGACTTGCCCAGACCTCAGAAGGGTGGCAGAGCCAGGATCTGAATCCAAGTCTCCTGATTCTAAATCCTGAGACTGCCAAGGTGGAAGGAACTCTATGTCTCGGAAGAAATAAGTATCCTCGAAGTGTATTACTCAGGATTCTTCAGAAAAACTGAACCAACAGGATGTACATACATACAGAAAGAGATTTATTATAAGGAATTGGTTCATATGATTATGGAGGCTGAGAAGTCTCAAGATCTGCAGTTGGCAAGCTGGAGGCCCAGGAGAGCTCATATGTAGTTCTAGTCCAAGTACAAAGGCCTGAGAAATAGAAGAGCCCATGGTGTAAGCTCCAGTTTAAAAGCCAACAGACTTGAGCCCTGAGAAGAGCTGAGTTTTCAGTTCAAGTCCCAAAGCAGAATAAAATTGTCACCACTCAAGCCTGGCTGCTGTTACTGCAGGAGGATCAGCATTTTGTTGGCTCATTAGCCTAAAATGTGTCGCATGCCCACTCTGAAGTCAATCACAGGCCAGGGGTTGTTCTAAGCCTACTCCTCTGCAGTAGGCTTAGAACAATCAGAACCTACCTTTGAAGCACATGACCACGCAGAGGAGGGTGGGTACCTCAACAAAATTGGGGTTCCAATAGGAAAGTGAAAGTCATGAAGTGAGGGATTCCCTAGTTTTCCTACTGTGAATTGAATATAAGCCAGTTGATTAACTAAAGGACACTATTTGCACTTCGTGCTGGTATTGGTTATCAAGCTAAGCTCTGAACGTATAGAAAATGTGTTCTTGTGCAGCAGAGACTAGATCTGAGCAGATGGCTACTCAGGTGGCATGCCTCATGTAGAGATGGGCAGCTGTGATCTCTCATGATTTTTTTAAAGGTGAAATTCACATAACATACAATTAACCATTTTCAAGTGTATAATTGAGTGGCATTTAGTGCATTTACAATGTTGTACAACCACCACCTTTCTCCAGTTCCAAAATTTTTCCATCACCCCAGAAGAACACCCTATGTCCATTAAGCAGTCACTCCCCATTCCCTTCTCCCCCAATTCCCTGGAAGCCACTAATCTGTTTTCTGTCCCTAGAATTTGCCTATTCTGAATATTTTATATAAACGGAATCATATAATATATGGCTCTTTGTGTTTGGTTACTTTCACTTAATATTTTTGAGGTTCATCCAGGTTATAGTGTGTATCATTACTTCATGCCCCTTTTATGATTCAATAATATTTCACTGTATGGTTATACCACTAGTTTATTCATTCATCCATTAATAGACATTTGAGTTGTTTCCACCTTTTGTTTATTGTGAATGGTGCTGCTATGAACAAGTACTTGTTTGAGTACCTGTTTTAATTCTGTATTGCACATACCTAGGAATGAAATTGCTGGCTCATATGGTAATTCTATGTTTAACTTTTTTTTTTTTGAGACAGAGTCTCACTCTGTCACCCAAGCTGGAGTGCATTGGCACGATCTCGGCTCACTGCAACCTCTACCTCCCAGGTTCAAGCGATTCTCCTGCCACAGCCTCCTGAGTAGCTGGGATTAAAGGCACCGGCCACCACTCCTGGATAATTTTTGTATTTTTAATAGAGATGGAGTTTCACCATGTTGGCCAGGCTGGTCTCAAACTCCTGACCTCAAGTGATCTGCCCACCTTGGCCTCCCAAAGTGCTGGGTTTACAGGTGTGAGCCACCTCACTTGGCTTTGTTTAACTTTTTGAGGTCCCACCAAAGTGTTTTCCACAGTGGCTATACCATTTTACATTCCCACAAGCCACGTACAAGCATTCCTGTTTCTCCACATCCTTGTCAACACTTGTTATTTTCCTTTTTTATTATTATAGCCATCCTAGCGGGTGTGGAGTTGTATCTCTCATTGTGGCTTTGAGTTGCATTTCCTTAATGATCTATTATGTTGAACACCTTTTCATGTGCTTATTGGGTATTTGTATAGCTTCTTTAGAGAAATGTCTATTGAAGTCCTTTGCTTAGTTTTGAATTGGTTTGACTTTTTGTTGTTGAATTATAAGAGTTCTTTATATATGTTCTGGATGCTAAATCTTTATCAAATATATGACTCACAAATATTTTCTCGTTCTGTAGGTTGTCTGTTTACTTACACAATGGTGCGCTTTGATGTACAAAAGTTAATTTGGATGAAGGGCAATTTATATATTTTTCTTTTTAAGATGGAGTCTCGCTCTGTCAGCCAGGCTGGAGTGCAGTGGCGTGATCTTGGCTCACTGCAACCTCCACCTTCCAAGTTCAAGTGATTCTCCTGCCTCAGCCTCCTGAGTAGCTGGGATTACAGGAGCGCGCCACCATGCCTGGCTGATTTTTGTATTTTTAGTAGAAATGGAAATTCTCTTTGTTGGTCAGCCTGATCTCGAACTCCTGACTTTGTGATCTGCCTGCTTCAGCCTCCCAAAGTGCTGGGATTACAGGCGTGAGCCACTGCGCCTGGCCTATAGTTTTCTTTTGTTGCTCGTGCTTTCTTGTGCCAAATCTAAGAATTGTTTGCCAAATCTGAGCTCATGAAGATATGCCCCTATGTGTTCGCCTAATAGTTTTAGCTCTTTTTTTTTTTTTTTCAAATTGAAATAGAGTCTTGCTCTGTCACCCAGGCTGGAATGCAGTGGTGCAATTTCAGCTCACTACAGCCTGGACCTCCTGGGCTCATCCTCCTGAGTAGCTGGGACTACAGGTGCGTGCCACCATGCCCGGTAATGTTTCTGGGTTTTTTTGTTTTGTTTTGGTTTGGTTTGGTTTTGGTTTTTTTTTTTTTTTTTCATAGAGATGGGGCCTCACTATGTTGCTCAGGCTGGCCTCAAACTGCTGGCCTCAAACTGCTGGCCTCAAGTGATCCTCCTGCCTTGGCCTTCCAAAATGTTGGGATTATAGGTGTGAGCCACCAAGTAATATAGATCTTATATTTGGGCTGTTGAACCATTTTGAGTTAATATTTGCATCTGCAGTGAAGTAGAAGGCAAAGTTTTTTTTGCATGTGGTTATCCAGTTTTCCTGGCATCATTTGTTGAAGAGTTTCCTATGATTTGTTTTGATGGTTTAGAGACTCATTGATCTTGGTCTGATTTTCTGTGCTGCTCACGTTTTAGCTGTGTGATCTCAGATAAAGCCGTTTACCTCTTTGAGTTGCAGTTGCCTCATCTACAAGATGGAGACAATAACAATACATCTGGAAGGGTTGTTGTGAGGATTCTGGGAGGCTAGCTAGACATGAAAGGGTTGTCTTCTCTCTCTTCCATTAGCCACAAATAGTAACTCCTCTTAGCTTATGCAAAGCCCAAAAACAAACGTAAGGGAACATTATCATAATCATTATTTTTTATATTCTGTCTATGTCTCACTCCTTCCTGGAGTTAGGGAGGCAAATTAGATGCATTGATCTAAAAGGCCACCTGCTCCCCGCACCCCCCGCCCCCGCCATGTTGGAGGAATTATTAACAATGGAGATAATTAATTGCATCCTGAAAAAGATAAGCCCTTACGATTGGTCTAAGAACCTTAGAAACGCTGGTCTTCAAGGAAACCCTGCTTCTCTAATACTCCCTGGTCCCAAAGCCCCCAAATTCTCCATCTTTCAGGACACAGAAATGGCCCATTGGCCCACACAGAGCAACGAGCTCTTGCTTTCTTTCCTGTTTTCTCTCCCTACTCTTTTCTTATTTTCTTTGGTCTAAGTAACGTTTGAGTGTTTCTCTTGGACTTTTGTAAAGTACTTTGCTATGACTTATCTCAAGTGTTTCTCATAATAAGCTTTGGAGCTCTATATGGCAATTCCCCTCCCTTCAACCACACACAATCTAACTGCTCAAGACTCCATGGTTCTGGAAAAGGGAAGTGACCTACCCAAGCTCACAGTGCTAGCAAGTAGGGGGATAAGACTGAGGACCTCTTGACTCCAAGCCTAGTGTTCTCTACACTTCAACAAGAGGCCAGATCCTCTCCCTACCCCAGGGTCCTCTCCTGCCCACTCATAGGCTTAGCAGCCATAGTCCCTATGCCATGGAATTTAGGGCTGAAAGGGGGTTTGTTCACAGACCATCTAGGGTAGTGACTCCCAACTCTGCCTATGCATTGGAATCACCTGGAAAACTTTAAAAATACCAATGTCTGGGTCCCACCTCCAGAGACTCTGATGTCATTGGTCTGGGCTGTGGCCTGGGTTTCTAGGGATTTCAAAGCTCCACAGGTAATTCTAATATGCAGCCAGGGTTGTGGACTTTTGATCCAGCATTTCCCAAGCATTGCTGATGATACGGATCCCCTGAGATACTTGTTAAACATACCTGCTTCTGGGTTCCATTTCAGAAGCTCCAGGGACAGGCCTGGGATGCTGTGCATTTCACAGCACCCTCAGAGATGTTTGAGAATCAAAGGACTTTCCTAATCTGCATCTTCTGTCAATTTCACAATAGCCCTGGGAGGGAACAGGGAACAGCTTACCAGCTCCACTTGACAACTGAGGCTCTGGAAGCTTAGCAATTTGTTCACAGATGCCCAGTGAATACTGTAACCAGAGTCAGAACTTGACTGCAACACATCACAGGAGGGGCATCTCCACACACCCTGAATTCTTATGGAGTTCAGCCTGGGGTGCTTCAGGACAAGTTTGATTTTTTCCCTAACTCTTGCCTTGCTTCAGTCTCTAGTACAGCAAACTTTCTCCCAGAGAAACACTAGTCTTCAAGGAAATCCTGGTTCTCTAATACCCTCACCAAATTCCCCCTTCTTCAGGACATACAAATGGCCTATTGGTCCACACAGTAGTGAACTCTTTCTTTCCTCTTTTCTCTTCCTCCCTCTTTCTTTCCTTTCTTTCTTCTCCTTCCCTCCTTCTCTTCCCTCCTTCCTTTTTTCTTCCCACCCGTCCAGGCCATCTAAGTAGACTGGAAATGGAGAAGTAGAGGTTTGGGGTGAGGGAGGCCTGATCTGGTGAAAATGATGCTCAGTTTCAAGAAGCCTGAATTCTAGGCCTCAGACAGACATGGCCCAAGCTCCTGTTCTGTCACTGACTGTGCGAGACTGAGGCAAGTCTCTTCTCTCTTCTGAGCCTCAGTTTTCTTTCATCTGTAACATGAAAACATTGGAACACATCTGTGGTTTCTATACCTAAATAATAATAATAGTAATAAAAATCCTACATTAAACTGAAAGCTAACAGAAAAAAATATCTGAAACAAAAAGCAGACCAGCTTAGGGTGGGGTGTCAGCTCAACCAGCCTGCCCCTCAACAGCTGCCTCTGAAGTATATCCTTCTAACCCTGGAGCTCCACATATTCATTTACTCAAAAAATTTTTGAAAGACTTCTATGGCTAGCCTTCAAGTTGATGCTTGGCAGTTCTCTGTGGCAGAGGATATTAAAGGGATGTGTTATAGCTTCAGTCACTGGGACTTGTACCTCTGGCTCTGTGTCTCTGATGTCCCCCTATGGGGCCACACCCCAGTACCCACACAGCACCTTGAGCCTGGCCCCTTTCTCTTCCCTCATCCTCATCCCTGATTCCCAACCCACCTCCACACCCAATTTCTTGCTTATCTGCCCAATACTGTCTTTTCCAAGACAGGAAGGAAAAAGCTAGATTGTGGGAGGGGGCAAACCCCTATCTCAACCCTATTCTCCTGTGTTTTGGCTCAAGTCATGGGCGGGAGGGTTTCAGTTGCTAAAAAAGGGGGAGAGGACAGTGTCCCCCAGGCCTGAGGCTTCATCTACACTTGTTTGTTGAAGCTTTAAGTATCTGCCTGTTGCCCAATAAACTTCCCAGCATGGAATCCAGGGCAAACTGCTCTGTGAGGGGCCCCTAGCCATAGCTCCTCCACCCACAGCATGCACCACACACACATACAAACACACACGGCTTGTTCAGAGGCTCATGGCTGGGAGTAAGAGGAGTGGGAAAAGGAGGAGGAGGAAGAGGAAGAAGAGGAAAAGGGAGTGACCCAGCTGCTGTGAACTCTACTCCTAAGTCCAGTCAGAAAGAGGCCTGTCCCTGGCCCTTCTGAGGTGGAGCCCAAAAACCGGTAGGTTCAACAAGTGTCCCAGGGAATTGGCATTATTAGTGATGTTTGGGAAACACTGGATCAGAGGCCCTTGGCCTTGGCTGCACATTAGAATTTCCTGAGGAACTTTGAAATCCCCAGATGTCCAAGCCGCAGCCCAGATCCCTCAGACACCAGAGTTTCAGGGGGTGGGACCCAGGCATCACAGTACTTTTAAAGTTTTCCAGCTGATTCCAATCGATAGGCAGAGTTGAGGGTCACTACCATAGATGGTCTGTGAACAAACCTCTTTCCAGTCCTAAATTTCCATGGCATAAAGACTATGACTGTCAAGGCAGCAGGTAGGCAGGGAGAGGACAATGGGGGGGTGAGAGGAGCTCACCTCTTAGGGAAGGTGGCATGGAAGTAGAGAAAGCATGGAAGTGTTTGGTCACCTGCCAAGAGGATGGAGAAGGAGAAGTCCCATATCCAGCTGGAAGGCCAAGAGCTACAGGAGCCAATGACCTGGATAAGGTCCCCATGGGAACTAAAGGCTGGTGTAGAAGCCTCATGGTCCTTGGCTCTGGGCTCCTTCCCTTGGAGCTCTCAACCCTTCATGGAAGTCGCACTCTGACAGTAATTCCCATTCCACTTCTCAAGCAGACAAGGATACGACAGAGGGAGGAGGCCTGCTGAGGTTAACCTCTTCCTAAACACCACATGTACTAATTCCACTACCAAAAGCATCCATAGCTTCCCTTCACCTTCAAAACAAAGCCCGTACTTTTCAGACTGGAATGACAGGCCCTTTGCCATCTGGTTTCTGCCCATCTTTCCAGCCTCTTCTGTCACCATCTCTCCCTCCCCACTGTTGGCAGAGCTCATGGTGTGTTCTGCCTGGGATGCCCTTCTACCCCAGGCACTGCCTGGAAAGCACTTACTCTTCTTTTGAGACCAGGACAAACGTCACCTCCTCTGGGCAGCTTTCTCTGATGCCCACCTCCCTTACTTCAGGTAGAGCTGATTAGGCACTTCTTCCTGGCTGCTTCCCCAATCTCACCTTCAGCACTCCATGCATCAGTGTCTTGTCAAGCCATATGGGACCCCCAAGACAAAAGGAAAAGTCAGTAATACCCATCCTGCCTTTATGTACAATTCTGATATATAGTTTATTATGGATTTTCTACATTTATTCTGATGTTTTAATAGTGCGTTAAAATATTCTTTACCTTAATTACTGAGGTTTTTGGTGCCCCCTTAAATTTTTGCCCAAGGAAAAGGCCTCACCCTAGTCTAGGCCATGTAATATTCTGTCTCCCTTAACACCATGGCTGCCTCCTTCACTCACTTCATTCATGTTTCAGCTCAAACATCACTGCAACCGAGAAACAGACTCACAGGTCGGCTAACTACAGCAAAGGCTGTTGCTGTGATTTAGTATAGAAAAGGGCGATCTTTTCAGTAAGTGGTAGGAGCAATTGGCTGCCTGCATGGGAAAAACAATGACCCTTATCTTCTGCCTTGCATCACATACAAACATTAATTTCAGTTGGATCATAGACCTAAATATGAAAGGTAAAACACCTTTTAGGAAATAAAAAGCCAGGAGGATGCATTCATGACCATCAGGTGGGCAAAGATTTTTTAAACAGGATGTAAAAGCACTAACCATAAAGGAAAGGATTGATAAATTAGACTCTACTAAATTTAAGAACTTCTCTTTATCAAAATGAATTAAGAGAATAAAAAGGTAACTTCACTCGGCAAAAATATTTGAGATATAGATAATCCAAAAAAGAGCACTGCCTGCCTGTCTGGGTTGCAGAAGTGATGACTGCCAACTGAGCTTGCTGCTTTCTTGTTACTGCTTGGGCTTCCTGGCTACCTACCCAATGGTGAGGGCGGCCCAGCTGTGTATGGTCACTCGGATAGCCCCTGTCTCCCACCACGAATCTCTGGCCCCTAGCAGCATGGAGCAGATAGCGGCGGCAGCAGAAGCAGGCAAGGAGGGAGATGGTAGGAGGGCTGTAGGCCCGTGTGGTGGGCTGTAGCATGGGGTATACAAAACCAGGATATGCCAGAAATATAGAACCACAGTTGATCATCCTTTCCTGTATCACTACTAAGGAGTCAGCAAAAGTGGCTGATCAATCTCAAAGGAGGGTGATGAAAGGTGTTGATGACCAAGACTTCTTCATTGGTGATGAAGCAGTAGAAAAAACCTACATATGCAACAAAGTGGTCAATCCACCATGGTATAGTTGAAGTTGGACTTGACGAAAAGATTTATGGAGGAAGTGATCTTAAATATTTAAGGGCAGAAACTGAAGACCATTGTTTTATTTTGTCTGAACCTCGACTTAATACTCCAGAAAACAGGGAATATACTGCTGAAGTAATATTTGAGTCCTTCAATGTTCCAGGCTTGTACATTGCTGTGCATGCTGTTCTTGCTTTAGCTGCATCTTGGACCTCCAGACAAGTAGGAGGACAGACATTTACTGCTACAGTAATAGACAGTGGAGATGGTGTCACTCATGTCATTGCTATGGCTGAAGGGTATTTGATTGGCAGCTGTATTAAACACATTCCAGTCCCAGGACGAGACGTAACACATTTTATTCCGCAACTGCTGAGAGGCTGAGAAGTAGAAATCCCTCGAAAACAATCCCTGGAAACTGCTAAGACAATAAAGGAGCACTATAGTTATGTCTGCCCAGATTTAGTAAAAGAATTTAACAAGTATGATGCTGATAGGTCAAAATGGATTAAGCAGTATACCAGAATCAATGCTATCTCAAAGAAAGAATTTTCCATTGGTGTTTTTTCTGAGAGATTTTTGGGGTTTGAAATCTTCTATTCATCCAGAGTTTGCCAATCCAGACTTTACATAACCTATCTCAGAAGTTGTAGATGAAGTAATTCAGAATTGTCCTATTGATGTCAGATGGCCTGTCTATAAGAATATGGTCCTCTCTGTAGGTTCAACCATGTTCAGCGACTTTGGATATCACTTGCAAAGAGATTTGAAAAGAACCGTATGTAGTTGCCTGGCTTAAATTAAGTAAGGAATTGAGTGGCAGTAGATTGAAGCCAAAATCTATTGATGTGCAAGTCATTACACACCATATGCAGCCATATGCAGTTTGGTTTGGAGGATCAATGCTGACTTCCACGCCAGAGTTCTACCAAGTATGCCACACTAAAAATGATTATGAAGAAATTGGACCTAGCATTTGCTGTCACAATCCGGTGTTTGGAGTCATGTCATAAAAATGACTTCATAGTTATTGGGGTTAGGGAGGTGGAGAAAAGATAACCTTTCTCATTACGTTTTGTCTGGATGGCTGGTTTTGAGGTTTAAACATGACTTGAAATAGTAAGACAAAACATGATTATACAGGAATATTTTAATAAGTGTATCAACATGCAAATGTAGAAGAGAATGAAAGTGATTCTATTTTTTTTAGATTGAATATTTGAATCTTATGTGCAACAAAAGAAGTGGGTTTCAGTTCTTTCTATGCCCTGGTATTTTGTATGTTAATGAATTATCCAAGATTTGATGGGATTTATCAGTATGTATTATCAGTGTGTAGATGGCTCTATAATGATTTAACTGTACACTTCTAAGTGTGCAATGCAAGAGCTTGTTTATATTTCATACTTTTTATACTTTGAGGATAAAAAGTCAAAGAAAAATTGTGTTTGAGAGAAAAATCATGAACAAGTAAAGGATAAATTTAAAAAATAGCCCCATGAGACTTAACATACACACTAATGGGATTCCAGTTATGGTGGAGTCCTTCCATGCCCCTCCACTCCTTCTCCCCAAAAGGTTTTCTTTGCAAGTCCTTTTGAAACTAAGAGCTAATATCTTGGATTAACTGATGCCTGCTGCTGCTTTCTGATTACTCACATTCTGTTTCTTACTTTTAAAAAAACAGTAAAGACAAGAGTGTTGAACCAGTATTGCAGTTCTATAGTGTCATTTCTTATAAAACAACAAGAACAACAATAATTTGATTACCAAAATTGGCATATTTAAAGCCTAATAACATTCTAATAAAGGCACAAATTTCTTTTTAATGCTTGTTTCAAGTTCTTTCATCTCTTTATAAGTTAACTAATAAGTCTATTTTCTTCAGACCTCTGCAATAGTTCTTTAAAATCACAGCAGTTAGTTAGCAAGCTGACTGTTTTATGTGCTCTATACAAATACTTGTGAACTTTTAATATGTTGAGTGCTTTCATTTTGATAACTGGGTCTCCATTTGATATTTTCATTTGTATAACTCATTTGCAGTCCGAGGATTTTTAGTGCCTGTCCCTGAAGATATAATTGAAAGTTAATTTTCTTTTCTTTTTTCTTTCTTTCTTTCTTTCTTTCTTTTTTTTTTTTCTGAGACTGAGTCTTGCTCTGTCGCCTAGGATAGAGTACGGTAGTGCAATCTCAGCTCACTGCAACCTCTGCCTCCTGGGTTCAAGCGGCTCTCCTGCCTCAGCCTCTCAAGAAACTGAGATTACAGGCATCTGCCACCATGCCTGGCTAATTTTTATGTTTTTAGTAGAGACAAGATTTCTCCATGTTGGCCAGGCTGGTCTTGAACTGCTGACCTCCACTAATCTGCCCGTCTTGGCCTCCCAAAGTGCTGGGATTGCAGGTGTGAGCCACTGCACCCAGCCTGAAAGTTGATTTTCTTTGCATTTTAAAATATCTGGATCATGAAGAAAGAGTGATAAAAATAAATTAAAACTGAAAAAGGAACTCATATCCAGAATATATAAAGAACTCCTACAAATCAATGTTTATAGCAGCTTTATTCATAATAGCCAAAAATGGTATTGACCCTCACATCCATCAAAAGGAGAATGAATAAACAAACATGGAATATCCATGGAGAAATACACAACAATAATAATGAACTGACATGCACAACCACATGTTTGAATCTCACTGACATTATGTTTAGTGAAGAAAAGCCAGATAATGGCAAAAGTAATTGAGGGTGAGAGCAATAAGTATAGTGGTGACCTCTCAGGTGGAGACTGGGAAAGAGGAAATTTCCTGGTGCTGAAAATGTTCTAAATTGTAATTTGGCTGGTGCTTATACACTGTCTATAAATGTAACAAGTAATTGAACTGTACTCTTCATATTAGTGCACTTTTTTGTATGTAAATCATACCTCAAAAATAAAAAGGATAGACTAGGAATGGTGGCTTACACCTGTAATCACAGCACTTTGGGAGGCTGAGGTAGGAGGATTGCTTGTGCTGCAGGAGTTCAAGACCAGCCCAAGCAACATAGCAAGACCTTGTCTCTATAAAAATAAAAATAAAACAAACTAGCTGGGAGTAGTAGTGCATGCCTGTAGTCCCTGCTACTCAGAAGGCTGAGGCAGGAGGATGATCTGAGTCCAGGAGGTCCAGGCTTCAATGAGCCATGATCACACCACTTCATTCCAGCCAGGGAGACAGAACAAGACCTGTCCGGAAAAAAAAAAAAAAAAAAAAAAAAGCAGCTCTTCATGAGGCTGTCTCTGATCATTCTGTTAAAAATAGCAACCCAATCTAAACATCATGTTATGCACCATAAATATATAAATATATACAATAAAAATATATAGACACAAAGTCTTGCTCTGTTGCCCAGGCTGGAGTGCAGTGGCATGATCATGGCTCACTGCAGCCTTGACCTCCCAGACTCAATCCATTCTCCTGCCTCAGCCTCCTGCATAGGTGGGACTACAAGCACACACCACCATGGCCAGCTAATTTTTGTATTTTTTGTAGAAATGGGATCTCACTATGTTGCAGAGGCTGGTCCTCAACTCTTGGACTCAAGTGATCCTCCTGCCTCAGCCTTTGAAAGTACTGAGATTACAGGCATCAGCTACCAGGCCCAGCCCAATTTTAAAAATAAATAAATGCAATTAATAAATGCAAAATAAATAGATGCGAATTAAGTAAAAGTAAATAAATGCAAAATAAATAAATAAACCCTCACCACTCTCAGCTCACTACCTTGCTTTGTTTTTCTTCAAAGCATTTATTGCAACTTAAAAAAAAAAAGTTTTTTAGAGATGGGGGGAGCTCACTTTGTTCTCCAGATTGGTCTCGACCTCCTTGACTCAATCTTCCTGCCTCAGCCTCCTGAGTAGCTGGGATTATAGGCAGGAGTTACTGTGCCTGACTAGTTCTTGCAACCTAATGTACTGTTTATTTATTTATTAGTTTATCTTCTGTCTCCCTGCACTAGACTCTAAGCCCACCAGGGCAAGAACTCTGCCTCACACATGGTAAAGCTTGTTCCTTCTTGGTTGAGGAGCCCCCACCATGCTGTCTTGTGTTCTGGGAGTGTGACATCAAAAGGTACAGCAGCAAGTACACAAGCTCTGGAACCACACCACCTGGGTTCTGGTTCCACTTGGGTTGCCTAGCAGCTGATGGGCCTCTGGCAAGTTTCTTCACCTTGCTGTGTCTCAGTCTCCCCATCTTCAGTATGGACAAAATCTCGATTCCTACCTTACTGCAACCCAGATCAAGGAGCTGCACACTGCCAGCCCCCTCAGATGGAGCTCCAGACTCAGATGGCCTGGGACCCATGCCTGCACTCTGCTCCCTGTGCTCCTCCCCAAATCCACTTCAGAGAAGGCCTCGTGGGTCCCTCCACCCTCTGAAAGGGATGGGTTTGTTGTGTAGAAGACTGTTTGCCATGACTTCTAAAGCACATACGTCAGGCATTGACTGTGCCCTCTGTTCATATGAAGGTGTGTTAAATTCCTGGTTTCCCTTGATGCTGGCAGCATCTCCTCTTTCTCCAAAATGCTGTATGCCCATGTAGAAAGGCCTGTCCCTTTTGCCTTCAGAAAGTTTGCTGAAAACTCACAGGGCCAGGTGCAGTGGCTCATGCTTGTATTCCCAGCACTTTGGGAGGTCGAAGCAGACAGACTGCTTGAGCCCAGGAGTTTGAGACCTGCCTGAGCAACATAGTGAGATACTGTCTCTACAAAAAATTAGCAGGGTGTGGTGGTGTGTGCCTGTAGTTCCAGCTACTTGAGAGGCTGAGGTGGGAGGATCACCTGAGCCCAGGAGGTGGAGGTTGTAGTGAGCTGTAATCATGCCACTGCACTCCAGCCTAGACAATAGGGCAAGACCCTGGAAAAAAAAGAAAGAAAAAAAAAAAGGAAGTCGTTTCCAAGATGGCCAAATAGGAACAGCTCCAGTCTGCAGCTCCCAGTGATATTGATGCAGAAGATGGGTGATTTCTGCATTTCCAACTGAGCTCTGAAGAGAGCAGTGATTCTCTCAGTATGGCATTCAAGCTCCAAGAATGGACAGACTGCCTCCTCAAGCAGGTCCCTGATTCCCATGTAGCCTGCCTGGGAGACACCTCCCAGTAGGGGCCATCAGACACCTCAAACAGGCGGGTGCCCTTCTGGGACGAAGCTTCCAGAGGAAGGATCAGGCAGCAATATTTGCTGTTCTGCAGCTTCCAATGGTGATACCCAGGCAAAGAGGGTCTGGAGTGGACCTCCAGCAAACTGCAACAGACATGCAGCTGAGGGGCCTGACTGTTAGAAGGAAAACTAACAAACAGAAAGGAATAGCATCAACATCAACAAAAAGGACATCCACACCAAAACCCCATCTGTAGGTCACCAACATCAAAAAACAGAGGTAGATAAAACCACAAAGATAGGGAGAAACCAGAGCAGAAAAGAGGAAAATTCCAAAAACCAGAGCACCTCTTCTCCTCCAAAGGATCACAGCTCCTTGCCATCAAGGGAACAAAACTGGCTGGAGAGTGAGTTTGATGAGTTCACAGAAGTAGGCTTTGGAAGGTCAGTAATAACAAACTTCTCCGAGCTAAAGGAGCATGTTCTAACCCATTGCAAGGAAACTAAAAACCTTGAAAAAAAGGTTAGACGAATGGCTAACTTGAATAAATGGTGTAGAGAATACCTTAAATGACCTGACGGAGCTGAAAACAACAACACAAGAACTTTGTGACACATGCACAAGCTTCAGTAGCCAATTAAATCAAGTGGAAGAAAGAATATCAGTGATTGAAGATCAAATTAATGAAATAAAGCAAGAAGACAAGACTAGAGAAAAAAGCATGAAAAGAAACAAACAAAGCCTCCAAGAAATATGGGACTATGTGAAAAGACCAAATACACGATTGACCGATGTACCGGAAAGTGATGGGGAGAATGGAACCAAGTTAGAAAATACTCTTCAGAATATTATCCAGGAGAATTTCCCTAAGCTAGCAAGGCAAGCCAACATTCAAATTTAGGAAATACAGAGAACACCACAAAGATATTCCTCAAGATGAGCAACCCCAAGACACATAACTGTCCACATTAACCAAGTTTGAAGTGAAGGAAAAAATGTTAAGGGCAGCCAGAGAGAGAGGTCAGGTTACCCACAAAGGGAAGTCCATCAGACTAACAGAGGATCTCTTGGCAGAAACCCTACAAGCCAGAAGAGAGTGGGGTCCAATATTCAACATTCTTAGACTAAAGAATTTTCAACCAAGAATCTCATATCCAGCCAAACTAAGCTTCATAAGTGAAGGAGAAATAAAATCCTTTACAGACAAGCAAATGCTGAGAGATTTTGTCATCACCAGGCCTACCTTACAAGAGCTCCTGAAGGAAGCACTAAACATGGAAAGGAACAACTGGTACCAGTCACTGCAAAAACATGCCAAATGGTAAAGACCATCAATGTTATGAAGAAACTGCATCAATTAACGGGCAAAATAACCAGCTAACATCAAAATCACAGGATCAAATTCAAACAGAACAATGTTAACCTTAAATGTAAATGGGCTAAATGCCCCAATTAAAATACACAGACTGGCAAATCGGATAAACAGTCAAGGCCCATCGGTGTGCTGTATTCAGGAGACCTATCTCATGTGCAAAGATGCACATAGGCTCAAAATAAAGGGATGGAGGAAGATCTACCAAGCAAATGGAAAGAAAAAAAAAAAAAAAAAGCAGGGGTTGCAATACTAGTCTCTGATAAAACAGACTTTAAACCAACAAAGATCAAAAGAGACAAAGAAGGCCACTATATAATGGTAAAGGGATCAATACAACAAGAAGAGCTAACTATCCTAAATATATATGCACCCAATACAGAAGCATTCAAATTCATAAAGCAAGTCCTTAGAGACCTACAAAGAGACTTAGACTCCCACACAACGATAATGGGAGACTTTACCACCCCACTGTCAATAACACACAGATCAACAAGACAGAAGGTTAACAAGTATATCCAGGACTCGAACTCAGCTCTGGACCAAGCAGACCTAATAGACCTCTACAGAACTCTACACCCCAAATCAACAGAATATGCATTCTTCTCAGCACCACATCACACTTATTCTAAATTTGACCACATAATTGTAAGTAAAACACTCCTCAGCAAAGGTAAAAGAATAGAAATCACAACAAACTGTCTCTCAGATCACAGCACAATCATATTAGAACTCAGGATTAAGAAACTCACTCAAAACCGCTCAACTACATGGAAACTGAACAACGTGCTCCTGAATGACTACTGGGTAAATAACTAAATGAAGGCAGAAATAAAGCTATTCTTTGAAACCAATGAGAACAAAGACAAAACATAGCAGAATCTCTGGGACACATTTAAAGCAGTGTGTAGAGGGAAATTTATGGCACTAAATGCCCACGACAGAAAGCAGGAAAGATCTGAAATCAACACCCTAACATCACAATTAAAAGAACTAAATAAGCAAAATATTCAAAAGCTAGCAGAAGGCAAGAAATAACTAAGATCAGAGCAGAACTGAAGGAGATAGAGACACAAAAAAGGCTTCAAAAAAACCAATGAATCCAGGAGTTGTTTTTTTGAAAATATCAACAAAATTGATAGACTGCTAGCAAGACTATAAAGAAGAAAAGAGAGAAGAATCAAATAGATGCAATAAAAAATTATAAAGGGGATTTCACCACCAACCCCACAGAAATAGAAACTACCATCAGACAATACTATAAACACCTCTATGCAAATAAACTAGAAAATCTAGAAGAAATGGATAAATTCCTGGACATATACTCCCGCCCAAGACTAAACCAGGAAGAAGTTGAATCTCTGAATAGACCAATAACAAGTTCTGAAATTGAGGTAATATTTAATAGTCTACCACCCAAAAAAAGTCCAGGACCAGATGGATTCACAGCTGAATTCTACCAGAGGTACAAAGAGAAGCTGGTACCATTCCTTCTGAAACTATTCCAATCATTAGAAAAAGAGGGAATCCTCCCTAACTCATTTTATGAGGCCAACATCATCCTAATTCCAAAGCCTGGGAGAGACACAACAAAAAAAGAGAATTTTAGACCAATATCCCTGATGAACATCGATGTGAAAATCTTCAATAAAATACTGGCAAACCAAATCCAGCAGCACACCAAAAAGCTTATCCACCACCATCAAGTCAGCTTCATCTCTGGGATGCAAAGCTGGTTCAACATATGCTAATCAACAAACGTAATCCATCACATAAACAGAGTCAATGACAAAAACCACATGATTATCTCCATAGATGCAGAAAAGGCCTTCGACAAAATGCAACAGCCCTTCGTGCTAAAAACTCTCAATAAACTAGGTATTGAAGGAACTTATCTCAAAATAAATAATAAGAGCTATTTATGACAAACCCACAGTCAGTATCATACTGACTGGGCAAAAACAGGAAGCATTCCCTTTGAAAACTGCCACAAGACAAGGATGCCCTCTCTCACCACCCCTATTCAACATAGTGTTGGAAGTTCTGGTTAGGGCAGTCAGACAAGAGAAAGAAATAAAGAGCATTCAATTAGGAAAAGAGAAAGTCAAATTGTCTCTGTTTGGAGATGACATGATTGTGTATTTAGAAAACCCCATCATCTCAGCCCCAAGTCTTCTTAAGCTGATAAGCAACTTCAGCAAAGTCTCAGGATACAAAATCAATGTGCAAAAATCACAAGCATTCCTCCACCCCAATAATAGACAAACAGAGAGGCAAATCATGAGTGAACTCCCATTCACAATTACTACAAAGAGAATAAAATACCTAGGAATCCAACTTACAAGGGATGTGAAGGACCTCTTCAAGGAGACTTGCAAACCACTGCTCAATGAACTAAAAGAGGACACAAACAAATGGAAGAACATTCCATGCTTATGGATAGAAAGAATCAATATCACGAAAATGGCCATACTGCCCAAGGTAATTTATAGATTCAATGCTATCCTCATCAAGCTACTGCTGACTTTCTCCACAGAATTGGAAAAAACAACTTTGAAGTTCACATGGAAACAATAAAGAGCCTGCATTGCCAAAAAGAACAAAGCTGGAGGCATCACACTACCTGACTTTAAACTATCCTACAAGGCTACAGTAACCAAAACAGCATGGTACTGGTACCAAAACAAATATATAGACCTATGGAACAGAACAGAGTCCTAAGAAATAACACCACACATCTGCAATCATCTGATCTTTGACAAACCTGACAAAAACAAGAAATGGGGAAAGGATTCCCTATTTAATAAATGGTGCTGGGAAAACTGGCTAGCCATATGTGGAAAGCTGAAACTGTATCCCTTCCTTACACCGTATATAAAAATTAACTCAAGATGGATTAAAGACTTAAATGTAAGACCTAACACCATAAAAACCCTGGAAGAAAATCTAGGCAATACCATTCAGGACATAGGCATGGGCAAAGATTTCATGACTAAAACACCAAAAGCAATTGCAGCAAAAGCCAAAATAGTCAAATGGGACATAATTAAACTAAAGAGCTTCTGCGCAGCAAAAGAAACTATCATCAGAGTGAACAGGCCACCTACAGAATGGGAGAAAATTTTTTGCAATCTACCTATCTGACAAAGGGCTAATATCCAGAATCTACAAAGAAGTTAAACAAATTTACAAGAAAAAAACAACCCCATCAAAAAGTGGGCAAAGGATATGAACAGACACTTCTCAAAAGGATAAATTTATGCAGCCAACAGACATATGAAAAAATGCTTACCATCACTGGTCATCAGAGAAATGCAAATCAAAACCACAATGAGATACCATCTCATGCCAATTAGAATGGCAATCATTAAAAAGTCAGGAAACAATAGATGCTGGAGAGGACGTGGAGAAATAGGAATGCTTTTACACTGTTGGTGGGAGTGTAAATTCGTTCAATCATTGTGGAAGACAGTGTTGTGATTCCTCAAGGCTCTGGAACTAGAAATACCATTTGACCCAGCGATCCCATTTCTGGGTATATACCCAAAGGATTATAAATCATGGCACTATAAAGACACATGCACACATATGTTTATTACAGCACCATTCACAGTAGCAAAGACTTGGAACCAACCCAAATGTCCATCAATGATAGACTAGATTAAGACAATGTGGCACATATACACCATGGAATACTATGCAGCCATAAAAATGGATGAGTTCATGTCCTTTGCAGGGACATGGATGAAGCTGCAAACCATCATTCCAATCAACTATCACAAGGACAGAAAACTAAACACTGCATGTTCTCACTCACAGGTGGGAATTGAACAATGAGAACACATGGACACAGGGCAGGGAACATCATACACCAGGGCCTGTCAGTCAGTGGGGGGCTTGGGGAGGGAAAGCATTAGGAGAAATACCTAATGTAAATGATGAGTTGATGGGTGCAGCAAACCAACATGGCATATGTATACCTATGTAACAAACCTGCATGTTGTGCACATGTACCCTAGAACTTAAAGTATACTTAAAAAAAGAAAAAAAAATCAACCTACAAAAGGCCGATTAATTTGAGAAAAGGCACACAAATTTATTTAAAGCATATACATGAGAGCCTTCAGAATGGAGGCCCTACCCAATGACGGGGTGCAGAAGCTTATATACTATCTTGAGGTTACAGAAAGAATGGGAGCTCCCTTGAGGCGTAGCCAAAAACAGGTCATGGTGGTAAATCAGGTTATGGTGGCAGGACAGGTTATGGGAGGGGAAGAAGAGGAGGCCTGAGGAGCAAAGGTGGTCTCCTTAGATAGATGAACCCTCACAGGAAGCAGCCCTCAGAAAGAATAGACGGTGAAGATTTCTTTCAGATCTTTAAGGTGTGAGACTCTCGGTTCATCTTTCCCAGATCCTGACAAGGGAAGGCCTGGCTGCATCAATGCAGATTCTCCACAGATGCAAATTGTCCCCACAAAAGGCAGCTTTGCAGGGACGCTTCTGTTTGCTGGGCTCCTGACAGCCATCTCAAAATATGTCGAAGAAATCTATTTGGTGGTAAAACACTTGGATTTCCTTCACTGGCCTTCCAAGACACAGACCTCCCTATGAATGCTGTCTCCACCACCTGCTGGCCATATGACCTTAGGCAAGTCACTTCACCTTGCTGAGCTACTTCAGATTTATTCCTTCCCCTCTCCTCCACTCCCCTCCCCTCCCCTTCCCTTCCCCAAACTTTTTTTTTTTTTTTTTTTTTTTTTTTTTTTTTTTTGAGACAGGGCCTTGCTCTGTTGCCCTCGCTGGAGTGCACTGATGTGATCATGGCTCACGGTTGCCTCGACCTCCCAGGCTCAGGTGATCCTCTCAGCTCAGCTTTCTGAGTAGCTGGGACCACAGACACACACCACCATGCTTGGCTAATTTTTTGTGTTTTTTGTAGTGATCAGGTTTCACCATGTTGCCCAGGCTGGTCTTGATCCCCTGGGCTCAAACGATTCGCTTACCTTGGCCTTGCGAAGTGCTGCGATTACAGGCATGAACCACTGCGTCCAGCTCAGATTTCTCACCCATAATGTAGAGCTAATGATAACATCTTCCTCCAAGGTGGCTGGAAAGATAAGGCAATGGTTAAGAACGAGGCCTCTAGCAGTGGAATTAGATTCTCCTGAGTAAGAGCAGCCTCTGATTTGCTGGTGTCCTCATCCATTCCATTGGTCTGCTCTCCTCAGAGAGTTAGACTGTAGGTTAGGGAGGCAAAGACCCTTGAATCGCTCTTTTCCTGAAGAAAAGAAGAGAAATGGTCCATTAGTGAGGCCCTCCTGCACATATAGCCCTGTGCCCTGTGCTCTAGATATCTTCTCTTATTGACCTTGACAACTACCAGGTAAGGCATTTTCATTACCCTATGTCACAAATGAGAACTCCAAGGCCATATAACAGGAAGTGAGGGTAAAAAACAGGGGCCAGCCTGAGTTTCATCTGGGGAAAGATGTCAACTCATTGTGGAGAAAACTGTTCTACTGCCACAGAAAGGCCCAGTCCTGCCTACCTTCTAGATTCTTGGTCTAGAAGAGGCACCTTCTCCCAGCCATGGGTGGGAATGCCCACTATGTTTGCCGAGCCTTGTCCTAAAAGGTGTATGTGCCTTAGAAGCATGCCTTAGGATTCAACCGCTTACCAAGCCCTTCCAAGAGGAGATCACCAGGATGATGTCACTGAAGCTCCCCAAGCAGACAAATATGCACAAACCTTTATAAAGATGTTTCAAAGCAATTTATAAAAGAATAGTACAGCCTGCTTTGGATAAACGGGGTTGACCTTGGGTATAGGGCTCAGAATGGAAGCTATCCAAGACTGATGGCACATTCTTGGGCTAGATATTGATCTCTTTGTTCCTATCTACATACCTTAATTCATATTTTATACATAATTTATAATTTTATATTTCCTCTAGCAGATACTCCCAGAGCTCTAGCCTGGCCCTAGGCTGTGGCAGCCATAACCATAAAAAGCTGAGACAGAAAGCAAAGAAGAAATCAAGTAGAGAAAAGCAAATGCCTATGCACAATCTGATTTCTTTCAGATCCTGGATATGTGAGTTGGTATTTATTTGCATGTCTGGAATCTGTTCTAACTAGCCACCTCTGCTCACTAGCTCCTTCTGTGTACTTCTCTTTTTCTCCAAGAAGCCTCACACAAGCTGGGCACTTGAAATAAGTACATACGATAAACGACCTGATTTCTCTAATAATATATATATATATTTTTTTCTCATATATATATATATATATATATATATATATATATAGAGAGAGAGAGAGAGAGAGAGAGAGAGAGACTACATTTAACAGTTTGTGCAGTGCTTTCACATAAATTATCTTATCTGACCACCAACCCCAGAGTCCTACCAAAGAGTTCTTAATATGTCTATTTGACAGATGAGGAAACTGATATTCTAAGAGGTAACATGAGAGGGAGATGGTAAGTGGAGCACACACTGGAGAGGGATGCAGGAGTCCTAGGTAGAAGTCCTGGCATGGCTACTTATTCATTCCATGGCCTTGAAAAACTTATTCCACTGCTCTGTGCCTCAGTTTCCTTAACTATAAAATGAGGGAATTAAATCAGATCATGGATGAAACTTTAAACAACGGGTGATAACCATCTGGAGCACTGCCTGGAGACAGATTCTGAGGCACATCTGGGCTAAGGAGGAATTCCAGTATAACCATAATAGGTTCATTACCCAACACACACAGCAAGTCAATATGCCAAGACATTGGGTTGCAGTGGAAAAAGAGGTTTAATCATAGAGTCACTGAATGAGGAGATGGGAGGAAGTGTCAAATCTTTCTCATGGAAAATGGTTGAGGCTAGGAATTTTAACGGATTTGAAGTGGGCCAAAGTGTGGAGATCCTTGACTAGTTGAAGAGTGCAGTGTGAAGTCATGAAAAAGGGGATGAAGAAGCTGTTATTCTCATGCTGATTTCATTTCTCTGTGGGGGTCCTTCAAACTGGTTGCTGAAATTTGGGGTCTGAAAAACATCTTAAACAATCCTTAAACAAAAGCCTTATGATTCTAATGTCAGAGAGCCTGTCTATAGGAACAGTGGGGATGCAAATAGTCAGAATCTAGTGCCACCTGACTTTCAGCAATAAGGGAGTGGGCCAAAGTACAGCCCGATTCATGCTTTATTATAAATATATTTCTGTCCACAAGCCGGCATGTAATTCTCATCAACCCTGTGGAGATGGTTTCACTGGGATAGATTAGGAGGGGAGCATTAGCACAGGTGCTCCCTTTTTTTAGTCTCCCTTTTGCTGTCTTTGGGCTACAGGGTATTTATGAGCCCATTCCAGCTCTGAGAGTTTTGAGTCTCCAAGTGGTTTGCCCCTGAGGTCGCCCAGAAGAGCTGGGACTGGGCTCATTCCTCTGCCCAATAGGCTTTCCACCTGCCAAGCTCCACTGTGAAGCACTAGACTTGGAATTGACTTCGGTCCTAGGCATTTAATCAATATTTGCTGAGCTTTTGCTTTGTAGTTTAGGGAAATCCACTTCTCTTCTTTGAGCCTCAGATTCTTCCCTCATTTGGCAAATGGAGCTAACTAGACATCTATCATAGTAACATATCAAGCAAGGGGCAGATCTGGCCTCCAGGCCAAGAGCTCCCTCACTGCGTGGCATTTCTTCCATCAGGGTGACTAGTAGGCTTGTGAGACTTCAATGAGATAAATTCTTCACACCAACTTCTAGCAACTCTGTCTCACCAAGTTTCTGGAGGTGGAAACAGACTCAGTAAGGAGCGCAGCTAATGGTGGCTGATAGCATGGGCTCTTGAAGGAGGCAGCTAACATTTACATCCTGACTCTGCCACTGTTTAAACTTAGGCAAGTTACCAGGCAGTGCCCCCATTTCTCTATCTGCAAAATACAGCTATAACTAGCACCTACCTTGTAAGGTTATGAGGATACAAGTGAATGCATAGAAAAAGCTTAGAAGAGTGTCTGGCTCATTGTTAATGACCAATAGATGTTCACTATTATTATTGTCCAAGGTAACTGTATGGCAGATGTGCCTGACAGCAATAACTTAAGCGTACCCTGCAAATGACCCGATGGTCTAAGAAGAATGTGTGCTCAGAGTTCCAAGCTAAGGAATCCAGGAGGGGCCAACCCGGAGATTCATTCCTTATCTTTGAGGAACATCTGAAGCCTTGGCTCATTCCTTGGAACACAGGACATGAAAGGAACTGAGGCCCTTTGTTTTGGGTTAAATGGAGGTTGCTAGGGGAAGAGTGCTAAGTAAAAATGCTGTATAAATTGCATCCTTTTTGCAAATGACAGTGGTTTCCCTGTCTAGTCCTCTACCACTGAACCATCTCTGTAAGTCCCCCCAATAAACTCTATGCCTTGTTCGCTGCCTCCTAGTCTCTTCTTTGGCCTCTCAGACATGGTGGCATCTCTGTTGAAGTGAATAGGGATCCAGCACGACAGTAATGCAGCAAGTCACGGGCAGAACCAGCCTCCAAGCCAAGAGCACCCTCACCGCATGACACTTCTTCCATCAGGGTGACCCAGGAATGAGTGAGTGAGCAGGGACAAGAATCTTAGGTCCTGAGCAGCGCTCAGAGCTGGTTTCTGATTGAGTTTATGAAGTGTGGGCTTGTCTCAGGGCCTGTGGGCAAGGTGGCGGAAGTCCAACTGTGTAACCGTGTGAGGGTGTCAGCTCTGCAGCGCATGGGTAGAGAGAGAGAGGGAGCCTGCACAGCGGCGGATAGCAGGGAGACCTGGGAAAAGAACTCCTACCTCCAAGGTACTCTCTTCTTTTTCTTCCTCTCCCTCATTCTCCTCTTTACCATCTCCTCCTCTCCATCCTCCTCTCCCTTTCTCCTCTTCCTTCTTTTTATTTTTAAAAAATTTTTCATTGTATATTTTTCAGATTATGAAAGCAACATATATTTTTAAAAGTAAGATGTTACTTTAAAAATAACAGCTTTATTGAGATTGAGGGGAATCAAAGTATTATATCCCAAAATACATTTCTTTGACATATTTTGAGAAGGCTGTCAGGGACCCGGCAAACAGAAGCGTCCCTGCAAAGCTGTCTTTTGTGGGGACAATTTGCATCTGTGGAGAATCTGCATTGATGCAGCCAGGCCTTCCCTTGTCAGGATCTGGGAAAGATGAACCGAGAGTCTCACACCTTAAAGATCTGAAAGAAACATTCACTGTCTATTCTTTCTGAGGGCTGCTACCTGTTAGGGTTCATCTACCTAAGGAGACCACCTTTGCTCCTCAGGCCTCCTCTTCTCCCCCTCCCCATAACCTGTCCTGCCACCATAACCTGATTTATCACCATGATTTGTTTTTAGCCATGCCTCAAGGGAGCTCCCATTCTTTCTGTAACCTCAAGATAGTATATAAGCTTCTGCACCCCATTGTGGGATTGGGTAATCATCTGTGATGCTCCCCGTGTGCACATGAATAAATCGTATGCCTTCCCCCCTCCACCAGTTAGCCTGCCTTCTGTGAATTGATTTTTCAGTGAACTCTACAATATCTGCTTGAGCTCTCTGAAACTGCCTTTGCAAAAACAACAGGAAATTATTACAGTGAAAGAGATCTGACCTAACCATCTCCATCTTGCTTCTAACCTCCAAGATGTTCTTGTTCATTCCTGGGTGTAGGCCAAACAACTTTTGGAGGAACTTAGTTTATAGTTTAATGTTGATTTAGGTGATAGCTGCCCTTTCTCAAAACAAGCCCCCTTCTCGTGTGGGAACTAAACTGCCTTTGCAAGACTAACAAATTAGCCTCAAGATTATAAATTATGGTTTAGGAGTCACTGTGGTAAAACTTGAGATCAGTGCTTGAGATACTGTGCAGATCCTGTATTCTGATGCACAAGGTGATGCCACCAAGACTGAAAAACGGGCTTATCTGGTCTTTTGGCCCCCACCCAGGAACTAGCTCAGCACGAAAGGTCAGCTTCAACTCCCTTTGATTTCATCTTTGAACCGACCAATCAACACTCCTCACTTTCTGACCCCCTATCCACCAATTTATCCTTAAAAACACCGATCCCTGAATTTTTGAGGTAACTGATTTGAGTAATAATAAACCTCCCATCTCCCATACAGCTGGCTCTGCATGAATTAATCTCCTTCTCTATTGCAATTCCCCCATCTTGATAAATTGGCTCTGTCTAGACAGCAGGCAAGGAGAACCCAATAGGTGGTTACATCTTCACACCTTTATATCCCCTTTCCTGATTCAGCTGGAGCCACTGAGGGACAGACCATTCCCCTGAAACAATGCCACTCCCCCGAGATGGCACCTGAACTTTGACAACACAGTTCAGGGGAAAGAAATGCCCAAATGATATAGGATAGGGTTCAAGCTTTTCCTTCTTCAGGAGTAGTGTGTGTCTGTGGTTGGAGGTGTGCAATCAGAGGCTGTGAGAACAATTGCTGGGGATGCTGCAAAGGGGCTTGGGTTATCAGATGCTGGTGGTAATGGACATGGAGTGGAAATAGATAAATCCATATCCTTTCCTTTTTTGAGAGCTAGTATTTGGACATTGTGCCCAGTTGTTTTCCAGAGATGATTCCAGAGTTCCCCCATAGACAGACAGTGGGGGACAGGTCCCCAGCCAGGTCAACATGGTTCCCCTGGGGCTAGTGAGTGGTCTCAGAGACCCCTTGATATCGTTGTCACTCTGCCTACCTGCCTCACACATTCAGGTTCCCCACCCTTGATGTGGCCCTGGTTGCTTTGACAATGAAGGATGGGGTTTGGACACTCAAGCCAGCCCACTGTGCTTTGGCATGTGTCAAGACTTACAGTTGAGGTGACAGAGGTGGGAGATACTGGGGCTCAGGTAGCAAGTTGTCTGCCTCCTAAGGCAGGTCTACTCCAAGCATGGCATGGACCCAACTATGCTCTTCCATTTTGCTAACTTATCTGGAGTCTTCATGTCTGCAGGTCTCACTAGAAACGCATATGTAGGCAGGAGTTTCCCAGGGAAGTTGGGGAGAGAGGAAGAGAGGGATAGAGGAAGGGAGGGAGGGAGGGAATGAACTAACTTTTGTTGAGCTTTATTTATATGCCAGGTACCATATTAAGCACCAATGGAAGAATGGGTTAATAGGGAAAGGCTTTAGAGTTAGACACTCATTCACTCACTCATAATTGTATCCATTTATTAAGTAAATATTTATTGAGCCTACTATGTGTCAGGCATTGTGCTAGATACTGGGGACACGACAGTGAAATTTCTAACCCCATGAAATTAAATTACAGTCTACTAGGAGAGACAGACATTAAGCAAAGAATTCCTCAAAATTATCCCTAATTACAAAGTGTGATAAATGCTCCGGAAAAAAAATAGAGGCATTGAGAGTGTATAGTAAGGGAAGCCTGATTCAGACCGTGGGGCAGGGGAATGTCAAGGAAATCCTCTATGAGGAAAAGGAAGGAACGGACAGCATGAGTAGAAGTTAGCCAAAGCAAGAGTAAAGGGAAAAATGTTCCAGATAAAGGGAAATTTTAAAGCTAGAGCCTTGGGGTAGGGAAGAGATTAGAATGCTTAAAGAATTGAAAGGAAACTGGTGTGATTGAGGCAAAGAAATTGAGTCACCACATAGGGTTTGTTCCTTCCTAATTCCCTTCCAGGTAACCAAGGGTCAGGGACTTTGTCCTGTTTTTGAAAGGGGGAGAGAGAGGAAAGGGGGAGGCTGTTGAGGAAACCACAGGCTGCCCGGCTTCCCCAGCCCTGAGCCCAGCTCTCTCTTTCCTCCAGCAGCCCACCATAGTACAGGAACACTCAGTGAGAGGTTCTGGAACCTGGGAGGGGCCTAAGCCAGCCTGGCTATCTCCACTGTGTTCTTAAAAACCTGTTTCTAGTGTCCCCTTCTCTAAGTATCTTCTGAGTGCCTGTTCTGTGCCAAGCCTGTGCTGGGTGCCGAGGATATAGACATGAATTTGACATTTCTCCCTCAATGAGCTCACCGTCCAGTGGTGGAGGCATACAGAGACAATCACCACCTTTAGCATTGGGAGGACCTCAGCATCTAGCTTTCATCTCTCCTGCTGCAGTTCAGGGTGATGTCACCCCAGGCTCATTCCCACCAGCCCTTCCTTGGTTTCCTGATATCACCTTGGTAGGTCTATTGTAGGCGCTTCAGACATCAAGTCAGACTCCTGATAATGTTCTGCTCACGAAGACCAGGGACTTCCAATTTCCCTTTGGCTTTTCTGTCTCCACTATTTTATCTCCCAGCACTCAAAACTCAACAGAAAAATATTTACATAAGCTAGTGGCAGGGCTGGGCTGAGGTAGGGCTCACTGAAAGCTTCTGTATTCCAACCACTCTGAGATCACAGAATAGAAGAGGACACTGGACTTGGACTGATTTCAGAAGAAGGGATAGAAAGCACCTGGGACCTGGGGGATTAGCTAGCTAGAGTCACAGGAGAGATGCCAGACATCAGGAAGAAACCCCAATTCCCACTTCTTCTACCCTCCCCAAGCCATGCCAATCACTAGCCATGTCACAGGGTAGAGGTCCAGCCCTTCCTTTTGGGGGGCATGGGAAGACAGCAGGCACAGTGACACGGAGCGTAGGTTTGGGAACCCAGTAGCTTAAGGTTGACTCTTTACCAGTTGCAGGATTGTGATAGGTATTGCCAGTGCTCCTCAATATGAGGGTCTTTTCATTGCCAAGTGTTCAGAGGCTTATACATTTCCACTTCTTTGAAGTTACATGTGACCATGTGACTAGTTCTGGTTAAGGAACTGAGGGCAGAAGTGACAGGGGTCATATGTGGGTCTAAGCATCTAATTGCAGGTCCTTTACTCCACGGCTTTCTCTTGCACAGTTTTGGTGATGGTGAAAGGCCATGTTGAGATGGTGGAAGGCCATGTTGAGATGGTGATGTCAAAGTCACAAGATGATGGCTCCTCCTCCAGCCTGGGTGCTAGAACCCTCCTGTCGACCCACAAGGGACATATAATATGAGTGAGAAAAAACTCTCTTTTTAAGTCACCGATGTTTGGGTGATGTCTATCACTGCAGCATAACCTGGCCTACTCTAAAACAGGAATCCTAGGTCAGTTACTTAACCCCTGTGCCTCAGTTTCCTCACCTGTAGATCTGGGGTCATAAAAGTACCAACTTCCTATGAATATAAAGATGAAATGAGTCAATACATAAGGGGCTTAGAACAATCTGAAGTATACAATAAAGCACTCAATCAATGTTAGAAGTATCCTCCTCCTCCCTACCAGGCAAATCTCCTCAAACTTCTTTGGATTAACCAGAAAAATAAAGAAACAGACACATAGGCATGAGAGAGACTGTAAAGTCTTCTGGTTCCACTCATTTCTTGTCTGGACTTTCTATGCAGCATCCCTGCCAAGTAGTATCCAGCTCTTCTGCAGGTCTTAGCACTGGTTCCAAAGGCAGAGCTGCAACCTGTTCACAGAGACCTTCCCTCTCCCTACCCCCAGCATCTATAATTGGAGTGGGACTCAAACCTGGGATTCCTGCCTCCTGGTCTGGCATGAAACCGGTGACATTGACACTGTGCAGCACACCAGTTTCTGCTGTCACTGACACAGTCACTGAGAAAAGGAACTGGGTGCCCTTCCTCTCGAGCTACTTGGAAATAATGTCATC
>NC_037689.1:84951185-84988959 GCF_003255815.1 Theropithecus gelada | reverse complement strand
CGATCTCGGCTCACTGCAAGCTCCGCCTCCCGGGTTTATGCCATTCTCCTGCCTCAGCCTCCGAGTAGCTGGGACTACAGGCGCCCGCCACCACGCCCGGCTAGTTTTTTGTATTTTTAGTAGAGACGGGGTTTCACCATGTTAGCCAGGATGGTCTCGATCTCCTGACCTCGTGATCCACCCGCCTCGGCCTCCCAAAGTGCTGGGATTACAGGGTTGAGCCACCGCGCCCGGCCGCTGAGTGTTCTGCATTTATTAACTTACTTGACAGGTACCATTATTTTCCCCATTTTTAGAGATGGAAAAACTGAAGGTCAAAGAAGTTAAGTAACTTGCCCAGGATCACAGAATTAGTACACAGCAAAGGTATGGCTTGGTCCTAGGTATTCTAGCTCTAGAGTATGTGAGTTTAATCACTGAGCTGTACTACCAGACAATAAATTGAGGTTCAGAGAGGGGAAGTGACTTGCCCAAGGTCATGCATACAATGGGTTAGTGGCATTGCCTGGATCCTCTAACTCAGATCTTTAGCACTTTCTACAACCTGGACTTTTCTGTTAAATACGTAATGATCTGTAAATGAACATTTCACTGTGCTCTATGGATGGAAGGGAGGTGTTGTATGAGGGAAGCAGATCAGAAATATTTCTTATGCTTCCAATTCAATAAACACTTTTTCTTGCTCTCAAGGAGACCCTAATTATAATATTCAACTGCAGGCACCAGAGGTTCATCCAGTAACTAACAATGGCCTTGGAAACAAAGGAAGGAGTCCTTCACTTTCCTGCTTGGGCTGGACCTGGGAGGGTGGAAGACCTGGGGATGTGGGAGTAAACAGAGAGGCATCTCCAGCAGACGAACTGCCTGAGCAAAAGTGTGGCTGTGGGAAAAGGCCTGATGTGTTCTGGAAATAGTGCTGGGTCCCAGGCCACTACAAGACTTTGTGGAAGAGAAGTGGGGACTTGAATACCAAGCGAAGGAATTGGGACTTCATTTCTGCAAGTGACAAGGAATCCACTTACTTTCTGGTTGCCGAGAGAAGCTACACCCAAGGAGTAATTCAAGGGGAATAGACTCAGTCATGATATGTCCCAGCTAGAAAGGACACTGAGACCTTCCAGAGGTGCCAATGACTCAGACAAGGTCAACCAGTGAGATTGTAAGAATCAGGCCTTTTTATTATTATTATTTTAATTTTTATTTTTTTTTGAGACAGAGTCTCGCTCTGTCATCCAGGCTGGAGTGCAGTGGCACGATCTCGGCTCACTGCAAACTCCGCCTCCTGGGTTCAAGTGATTCTTCTGCCTCAGCCTACTGAGTAGCTGGGACTACAGGTGCCCGCCACCACGCCCGGCTAATTTTTGTATTTTTAGTGGAGACGGGGTTTCGCCATATTGGCCAGGCCTCGACCTCCTGAACTTGTGATCTGCACACCTCAGCCTCCCAAAGTGTTGGGATTACAGGTGTGAGCCACTGTGCCTGGCAGGAATCAGGCCTTAAGTTGGATCTCGGCAGACCTTGGAGATTTGTACAAGCAGAGACAAGGGAGGAAGGACCATAAGAGTGGGGAGTCCAGTAAAAGGGAGAAAAGGGACCTGACTTGGAGCAGCCCCACATCCCATCCCTATACCCACCCAGGCTGTCAGGTGTGGCTTTGGGTAGGGGGCTTCCTAAAGGGGTAGTCAAGTCCCTGGAGTCTTCTTGGTTGCCCAGAATCCTGGGCCAAGGCCCACGTCTGGGTGTCGGGGAGGGACCCCAGAGCCACGCCCTTGGTCTCCTTCTCTGCAGGAAGCCCTCAGGGAAGAGCTTGTCAGGGGAATAGAAGGGCTGGCTGGGCCCAGCTGGCCAGGCAAGTGTCCTGGTTTGAGAGAGGCCAGGCCTAACTCAGAGCAGGCAGCTATCCCCAGCTGGTGGGGGAGCCAATTAGAGCCAGGGTTAGGTGGGGTCCTGGTGGCCTCTGCCCTGAGTCCTCCACTCCCAGCTGGCAATCATTAGGTTTGCTCAGAGGATCCCTGTCAGGAGAGGTCGATGCTGGGATGGATCAAGGTGAAGGAGAGGCTGGCACAGAGGACCCCACTACCTAGACCACACACTGAGCCCCCCACCCCACGGCTGCCGGCTACCTTGGGCATGTCAAAAAGACATTTAAAATACCTAGTCAGCCCCTTATCAAGTCATGTGTGCCCACATCCTCCCTGCCCCTCACTTGATAAGCACGTGTCCCGCTGTCATGGGGAAATGTGGGCGCTATAAGCTCACGGGCCTGCCTCTCAGAGCAATGGGCCCATTAGTCAAACAAAAGCTGCTAGGGGAGTGCTCCACTCTGGGACTGGGAACATGGGTTCCAAAGCCCCAGGATACATAGTCCCGGGGAAAACATACACAGGGGCTGAAGCCATGCCCCTTCTTCCTCCAACCTTCAGACCCAATGGCCTGTTCTCCAAAGTCCCAATATCCTCATCTGTAAAATGGGCACAATTCCTTCCTCACAGGGCTGTTGTGAAGCTGAAACAAGAGACTGGATACAACATTCCCACCACAGTCCCAAGCACAAAGTAAGTAGTAAGTGCTAGGCCAGCCCACCCACTTTTTGTACCTACAAAAGGGGTCAGGATAAAACTGGTGAAAATCCACCAGTCCATGAAGCACCTACATGTTAGAAGTTGGAGGAGGCGGGGCATATCCTCTGAACTCTGCCTCCTCTGCTCTACTGATGCAGCAGTAGAGGCCAAGAGAGGTTAAGTGACTTATCCAAGACCACATAGCTTATCAGTGGTAGGTCTGGGACTGGAATCCGGGTTGCCTGTATCATAGCACACTAGAGTGCTGCTCATCTCACAGCCCTGATTTGGCCCCTGCAGCAATATTGGGTGTTTTTCCGTACTCCTCTTTTGAATAGGATGTGATGAGGACACCTCTAGGTAATGTCCTGGCAGGGCTGGGCCTGCAGATAGGGGGTCCTCTGCCTTTACTCTGTGCTACAGCAGTGTGGCCCCATGCAGGCAGAGAGAGAAAGAGAGGGAGAGAGAGATGCTGACTTCAGTGGGCTACCATATCGCATTGCAAGCTCATATCTCATTTGCTGTTCACCAGTCCCTGGCCCCCCTTTTCTTGCTCTTTCCCGGGCAGAGCTGCATGGTTTGCATTATTCCCCTTCCCGCCCACCTCCATCCCCGGATATCTTGGTTCCATATTTTCCACGCTGAGGCTCAGTTTACTCCTGGCTGGGCTCTGGGCCTGCACCTGGATTCTAAAAGGTCTAGGGGGTTGTGAGAGAGAGAGAGTGTGAACGTGTGTGTGTGTGTGAACGTGTGTCTGTGTGTGTGTGTGTGTGTGTGTGTGTGTGTGTGTGTGTGTGTGTTTTGAGTGGGGGAATGCTGCTGTTATCCAGCCCTTCTCTCTGTCCTGGGTGCAGGCCACCAGAACATCCTCCCTACCCTCTGCCTTTCACTTTCTGCCTCTAAGATGACAACATTTCTCAGAGTAATGACCACAGACCCCTGCTTCTGAATCACTAGAAATAAGGACTTCCCAGCCCCACCCAGACCTATAGAATCCACATCTCTGGGGCCAGGGCTCAGAAATCTACATTATGACCAGTGTTTCATTCATAAAGATTCTGCTTGATTTTTTGCCTTTAAATCTTCACTGGCAAGGGGTTCATTTTGATACCTGATGTTGATCACTCCTGTCCCAAGTTCACTTAACAAATATTCACTGACCACTCAACATTTTCTGGGTTTAGCTACTAACTCTCTGGCTCTCAGAGCAATGGGCTCATTAGTCAAACAAAAGCTGCTAGGGGAGTGCTCCACTCTGGGACTGGGAACATGGGTTCCAGGCTACTGTCTCTGTTTCCTTTGCCAGCTCCTCTTCCTCTCCTATTCCTTGAATGCTGAAAGGCCCCGGGGCTCAGTCCTTCCCCCTCTTTTTCTGTGCTACCCAGCCTCCCTGCGTGAGCTCATCTTCTGTCAGCTTCAGTTCCTATTTGTGTGCTGAGAATCTCCACCCCAGGTCTCCCACCCAGTCCTCTCCCCCGAGCTGATTCAGCCCCATCCCAGCTTGAATGACCTCCAGGCCCCTCAAATTCAACAGGACCCATACTGAGCTCATCTTCTTCACACACTCAGTGAACTTTCTGAAGCACACATCTGATGACCTCACTCAGAAACCTTCTGGGACTCTCCTTGGCCCACAAGATCAAGTCTATACTCCGTAGCCAAAAGACAGAGCCTGGCCGCTATTTACCTCTCCAGCCTACCCTCTCCCTACTCTCCTCTCCTTGGCCTTCATCCCTGACTGCCCCACTCCAGATCGGATTGGCTGAATGACTCACAGTTCTATAAATGCACCAGGCGCCCCTCACCCTTGGTCCTGCATGTGTTACTTCCACTTCCTGGAACACAGGGGCATAGTGAGAGGAGGACCAAAGGGGACATCTGTCTTTGAGCACCAGTCTATGGGGGTGCTTCTGAGATTCTAGTGGTGGTGTCCTTAGCCAGCATGAGAGGACAAAGGGGGCAGACATTTCCTTAGCACAATTGACTCTAGCTATGCCATTGTTGGCACACCCTTCTCCCACAGCTTCACCAGGCCAAATTCCATTTCCTCTAGGAAGCTTTTCCTTACTCTTCCAGGCTGAACTGTCAGTATGTTAATGATCAGAGATAAACCTCTAGGAATAGTGCCTGGTACACACTAAGCACTCAATAAATATTTGTTAATGACTGAGCGAATGTGTTATCTTATTTTCCTCTGTCAACGTATTCTATTATGATCCACAATTTCAAGACTATCTCCCACCTCCACCCTTATCCCATCCCACCCCCACCCCCACTCCAGACTATGTGCTCACCAAGAGCAGGGCAGCATCTTCTCTATATATCCATCCCCAGTGTACAGCAAACAAGAGCAGGTGCTCACCAAATGTTCGATGAATTAGCTTATTGAGACCCCTCTCTGCCTGGCACTAAACTATGTCCTAGGGAAGCAAGCAATGATTAAAAGACAGAGTATCGTGTCCCCTGCTCCTGAGACACTGGAAACTCCAGCTGGCATACTAAGGGTAGACAGGGCAAGTTGTTTGCTTTTTGGAGGCAAACAAAGTGAGGAGGAGAGAGTGGGAAGCTTTCCCAGAAGAGGTAACTTTTGACCAGTGCCTTGTTGGATGTGGAGGGCTCTTCTAGTCTTTGTCTTTGATTATAAAAATCAAGGCTTTTTGGTCAATTAAAGCTAAGTGCTGCTCATTCAATATCTCAGTTAATCCAGATATCAATCCCAAAAATAGGGATTCTCATCATCCCTGGTTTACCAATGACCAAGAGGAGGTGCCCCTGGTCATTCGTGTGGTGAGTAGCGAAGTTGGAACTTGGTCCCAGATTTCCCTGATCCCAGAGTTCACATGCTTACTACCACATCCTCTGCATCCAATTCCATACATATTGTAGACCATTTCAAACACACTGTGTTCTAAAAAGAATCCCCAACTTGCCCCATTAGGTAAAGTTAGGCACAGATGCTTCCAGGCCTTTCCTCTTGCTGTTGCCCTAGAAATGAGAGGCAGCAAAGTGTGATGGTTCAGAGCATGGACTCTGGGGCAAGGCCACCCCGGTGTGTGCTCCAGCTCTGCCACTTACAAGCTGTGTGTCACGGAGCAGGAGGCTGTACCTCTCTGGGCCTCTGTTTCTTCATCTGTAAAATGGTGATGATGATAATGATACCGAATTCATAGAAGAATAAATGTTATGTCCATTGTTTAATGCTTATCTATTGTTATGAAGATTAAATAAGGTATAAAACACTTAGAATAGTACTTGGTGAATCTAAAGACAAAAAATATAGTACCTGGAACATAGTAAGTGACCAACAAGTCTAAGTCATTATTAGGTACATTTTCTACAAAAAAAAGGGAACTCTACTAAACATGTAGCTTGCTATCCTGCTTTTTCCTGTGCAGCAGGATTCCGTCAGGTGGAGAAAAGCATTCTAAGCCAGTGGGGAGACATGTACAAGAGCATGGGGGTGGGGAAATATGTGATGTGTGTTAGGAAGATCAGAGAGGGTGGAGATGTAGATGAGGGCTGGATCCCAAGGGCCTCAAAGGCTCCCTTTACATGACAGGACTGGGAAGAAAGCCCAGGACTCCTCAAGACACTGAGAGCACTGCCCTCACATCATAGATCTAGCTTCTCAGCCCTCATCTCAGCTTCTCTGGCAAACCTCTAGCAGGGTTGCTGGAACAGGGACTGGCCTTCCCCAGGCACCAGGGTTTCCACTGTCCAGACAGCTGTTTATCTCTGTCTGCCCAGATCCGGCCTCCAGGACTGGTTCGTACTCAGGCATCTAAAGCATTCTCTTCTCCTCAAAAGCCAGAGGCGGGGGGAGGAGGTTGGCAGGGGCAGGGCCCTCTCCACATCTGGAGGTGCCACATTGGGGTGAGCTCACCTCTGAAAGCCAGGATGGGGAAGGCAACGTGAAGGGGCCAGGGCAGCCTGCCAGGATGGGCTCCCCTTCTCAGCCGAGGTATAATGGGAGCTGACAAGAGCAGCTGTGGGCCTTTGATCTGCCCTTCAGGTATGTGTCCCAGCTCAGGATGGGGAAGCCAGAATGAGGAATGCTGATGAAGGCGGAGATAAGAAAAGATCAGTCCAACCAGGCAGAAAGGGCCTGGGCCACCAGGCCAGGGCGCAGAAGAAGAAGGAGAGAAAAGCCTATGCTAGAGAAAGGCCTGCACAGCTCCAATGAGTGGCTGCCTGACCCCTTCCTTCCCCACAAAGGCGAGAGAGGCTCCTCTGGACTCAGCCAGGCCCCGCTTGCATGGGTGGGGTTCACCCTGCCATGTGGTCTTCATTTCAGGTCTTCACACACACACACACACACACACACACACAAGTTCCACCTTGCCCGCACCTGGGGAGACATAAGGTGGGCTGAGCTTGGGACTTAAGTCAGCCTCAGCAGGTGAATTGGGGTGGGGGCCTCCTGGAGCTGCCAGCCCTGAGATGAAGGGTCCAGCCCAGGCCCAGTGGGTATTTTTCCAGTTGGCTTTGTCCCAGGAGACACCAGCTTGGCATGGTCTAGAAAGATCCTCAAACCTTTTGATTGCAGATTCTCAGGCCACCAGGACTCCCTCAACAGTGCTCTCCCAAGTGGTCAACCAGCATTTTCTTGAAGAGTGCCAGGGACAGGTTGCTCATCACCTCTCTAGGCAGGCCAACTTGCAGACTTACTTTGTCACACTTGGCACCTCTGGTCACACCTACAGCCCCACCATGAGCTGACTCTGTCTACCTTGCCTTCTGCCTCTTTAAACGAAATCCTCAGACACTGACCCAGAGAAAAGCATATGAGCCCACGGAAAATCAGGCAGCAGAGGGAGAGGAGCCAGCTGCTTATGTGAGATTCTAGGCTCTGATCATTTCTGTTGCAAGCAGACCCTGGTGAGATCCGAACCCAGGCCTCAGGGAGGAAAGCCAACCATAGGGCAATGAGGAAATGGAAGCCCAGAGAAGGGAGGAAGTTGCCCATGGCACATAGCTCTTTTGTAGCCTAGTGGACCATGGTCATTCTGGGTCCATTTCCCAGGCTGGCAGGAACCCTGAACGCCATCCCATTCCACTCCCACCTAATGCCCTGCCAGAGGACTTCTTGCATACCCCTAGCTTTGGGGTGGGGTTGGGGGGACTCAGTACCTTTCCCTTCTTGGGCCACTCTAGTTGTCACAAAGTGGTTCCCTATTAAAAGTCTGGAGTCACCTCCCTGGAACCTTCCCCCTTGTGCCTGTTCTGCTTTCTATACTTTTCATAGATGGGGAGGGTACTTGGCCAGGGGGATGGGGTGGAAAGAGCAGTACATTTGAGAGCCAGCCTCCCTGGCTCATCTTTGGATGGTCCCTTCCCCTCCAGATTACATCTGATGATTTTTATTGAGCTCTAAGATTTTTTTGTCAGTGTTCTGCCCTATGACAGCCTTTCAGACTTCTGAGGATGAAGACCACACCTCCCACACTTACTCACAGCTTTCTCTTTTCCAGGATCAACAACTCCAGATTATTCAACTGATCCTTCTAGGGCATGAGTCCCTGTCTCCTCCCTGCCAGGGAACACCCCTCAGTGACAGGGGAAGTGGGGGAATCCAGAGTGACCTATACTCAGAACTGTGTGCTGAGAGGAAGAAGGAGGGAAGGAAACAAATTTGGACTTTCGTCTTCTCTATCTTTATGCAGTCTTCTCCTTGGCCTTATAGTTGCTCAGTTGCCCTTATTCCTAAAGCCCCAAGAAGCAAGACCGGAAGCAGACACCTGAGACACTCCTGACGCCTTCTCCCCTCCTGTCAGGGCTGAAACTAAGATCCCCAGGAATCAACCCCCATCCAGTTTCCCTTCCTTCTGGAATCCCGTCTGAAGATCCTCAAAGGCCAGGCCTAGAGATCTCCGACAGAGGCTGGTTTGGGGGAAATGGAATCTGCTTCCATTTAGGAAGTAAGAGCTGGCCACCTTGAACTCCTGGCCAGCCGGCCAGCTACTGCTGCAGCAGCATCAGAGGTGGAGCTGAGATTCCAGGCTAAAGCCTGAGGCTCGGCCCAGAACCCCAGGCCCCTGGGACCCTGGCAAGCCCTCCAGGAGATAACAGCATCAGCAGGAGCTTGCAAGTGAAAGAAGTAGGCCAACCTCCTCTCCTGCCCCCTCCTCCTACTCTTCAGGCCGCTGAGGAGTTGGAATGTTGCCCTTTCTCCCTGGGGTGGTCACCTGCTTCCTCCCTACCTGAGCGCTAGAGCTGCTGAGTAGGTGGAGGAGGGCGGGGGAGGGGCTAGGAACACCAGCTAACCTTGGCTTAGAAGAATGTGCGGAACAAGCAGGCCACAGGGCCCCTTTCCCCGCCAAGGACCCAGTGATAAGGAAACGGGGAGGGGGCAGCTGGAGGCAGCAGCAGGAGGGAGAGGGGAGAGTGTAGGAGAATGTGCTGTGTCAGCCAGTTGTGCTCAGGCTCGGCCCTGAACTAACAACTCCCTCCCCTCCCCTCACCCTTTTCCCTCCCTTCCTTCCTTCCCTCCTTCCTCCCTTCCGTCCTTCCCATTCTATGTCTCCATAAGCCTTTCTTTCTGTCTCCATGTTTCTTGGTTTCTTTCTCTCTTTTGTGTCAGCCTGTCTTTCTGCCTGCTTCTGTTTCTCTTTCTGGCCTTTCTGCCTGCCTTTGTCTCTCTTTTTCATCTTTGAACCCACTCTCTGTCTCTCTGGCCCTCTCCCTGGCTCCTTCTCCCTCTGTGTGTGTCTCTGGCTTTACTTCTCTACCTGTCCCTTTCTCTCTCTCTGTTTGCCTTTCTCTAAACCTGTCTTCTTCTCTAGATGGGTCCATCTCTCTGTGTCTCTGAGCATGTCTTTCTCTATCTTCTCTATGTCTTCTCTCTCTCTCTCTCTCTGTTTCTCTTTCTGTCTCTCTTCCTCTCTGCCCCACTGCCCTCCTCTGCGATATCTCCCTTTCCCTCCCCTGAGTGGCTCCCAAGAGGCTTTCAGCAGCAGCAGAAGCACCAAGTGTGAAGCCTGGCCCTGTAGTGGGCTGGCCAGCCATGCTTCTGAGCAAGGCCAGGCCCACGGCTGCTTTTCCCAGCAGAGAAGGAGCAAAGAGGGGAAGGAGAAAGGCACCAGCCCCTGCACACAGGATCCTGGGAAAGATTTGGGAAGGAAGGAAGCAACCTTTTGTAGCACCTCTGCTCAGCAACCCTTTTTACCATGTGATGGAAAGACTCTTTTATCCCCATTTTTCAGATGAGGACACTTAGTCTCAGAGAGGGAAGTGACTTGTCCAAGGTCACATAGTGAGTCTGTGGCAGAGCTGCTGGATTTGAACCCAGCACTTTCTGCCATCGTTTCCCCCTGGGAGAGGGCTTGCCCTTTGGCTTCTCTTAGACCATGCTCTCTAAGTCCACGCTGGCCTCTGCCTGACAGCTCTCTCTAGGATCCTGGTCTTTGGGCTTTCTTAGTAAGAGACTCAGTTGAAAACCTCCTGGGAAGCAGGGCTGGTGAGGTCCAATGCATCACAATGATGTCACCCAAAGCTGACCCCCAGGACAGAAACCCCCAGGGCCTCTTGGGAGACATGGCTGAGAAGATGGCATCTGATGGGGTGACATGGACAGTCTGAGCTGAAGGAACCCTGGGAGCCACACAGTCCAGCCTCACTCACTGCACAGATGGGGAGGTTGAGGCCCATGCATAGGGAGTGAGTCCAGACCACCTCAAGGCACAGCTCTCAGGGGAGCAGGACAACATTTGAAGAGAAAAATTGTCAGGGACTAGTCTGTTCTGTATAAAGAACATGAAAAGTCTACGTAAGCAAATCCACCTCGCTCACTGCCACCAAGCCATTCATATTCCATCTCTGGACAAGGCACTTGGAGAAAAGCCTGGGGCTAGTCCCTGTGCCCAGGCCCTTCTCATCTCTGGGGATGACTGAGGGTAGAGTCAGACTGTCTTCCGGGTCTCATGGTCTGCAGCGCTGGGCTTGCCTGCTCCTTTCCCTGCCAGGGGCGGTATGGAGGCAATACCAGCCCAAGTGGGCAGTGCAGCTGGTGGGAAAGAGCATTTGCTACCGAGACATGATGGGGTGGTTGGGGGGCAGCAGGGATTATGGGAAAAAATGATCATAAAAGAGACAGAGAGAGACAGAGACAGAGAAGGAGAGGCAGAAGGTGTGAGCAGGCTGGGCCTGGGGGCTGTGCACAGGCCTGCAGGGAGTTATCAAAGGACAGCGACTGCCTTGGCGGGTCAAAGCAGCACCAGTCTCACTCAAGTAGGGCTTGCAGTTTACACACATAATCTAATTTTGCTTCTCACCACAGGCCTGTGACATTGGTGAGGCTGAGATTACTGCTGTCCCTTTGCCAGAAGGGTAAACCAAGATCCAGGAAAGCAAAACCACTTTAAACTCTGGGGCAGCGAGTGAGCTGCTGACCCAAGCCCTTGAGCAAGCCTCAGGTGGCCTTTGCCACTTTGCCCTCAGTCCTGCTCTGGGAGGCAGTGGCATGTGGGTTCCACTGAAGAATTCTCCAGTGAAGTACAGTCAAAGTAGAGGAGCAGGAGCCAGACTCGCTGGAGGGCATTTAGAGGGAGAGAGAAAATGATTTAGGCAGAAGAGGCATTGGCTGCGAGAGGAAGATGAAAGATTCCAACAGACAGGGCTTGGCTCAGGGATGAGTCAGGCCTCCCGAGATAGTAATCTACAAATATCTCTGAGGTGTAAACAGCCAAGTAGGCTTCAAGGAGGAGGAGGAGGAGGAAGGCAGCAGGAGCTGGAAGGGGAAGGGAGGGGTGGGAAGTAGATTGCCTTGACCAGTCAGTGCAGGGACACCCACCTTGGGAGCTGCGCTGGGAGAGGTAGGCTGAGTCAGGGAGCAGGGCCCTGGAGGACCGCCCTGATGAGCTACAGAATACCTCAGTGGGAGCCCCATCCTGCAAGGGTGCTGACCTCCCACCCTAGGCCCTCCCATGGAGTGGGCAGGCCACTTCCCATTTTCTGCCCCGCTCCCTGGAGAGGGGCTTAGTGCCAACTTGGGTCTCTTCCATCTCTAATAGGACTGACTCTATGAGCACATGCTGCATATTCCCAGGTCTGGGCCTGATTGTCCATCCACACGTACTGCCTCAGGGTTGCTTGGCAGCCCAGGGCTGGGAGCAGGAGCCCACCTTCCTAAGCCTGTCCCCTCCTGCCTCCCAGGGGCCCCAGGTGCCGGGAGACCTGGCTTGCCGGAGCAGGGCTTAGCCCCCTTGCATCAGCTCAGAGAAGAGGCCACACAGAGATGCCACCCACGGAGGGGCAGGGGCCAGAGCCTCAGCCTCACACTCACATACTTTTCTATGCTCTGCCCAATGTCCTGGTGAGAGGGCCTGGGGTGCTGGTCCTGCTTTAAGCAAAGAGGGAAACAATGTTCCTGGGTTTGAGATGAAATGTTGCTTATAGAAGGCAGAGGAAAGGAGACAGAAGCCATTTTTCTTGAGGGGTTGGAAATATTGTTCCACCCCACCAACAATCCACGTTTACACAAAGCTCACACACACAGCCACACACGTGCACATATGCATGCAGGCATCTCTTCTGCACTCTCTGCTGGGGTAAAATGGAAGGGCCTGGACAGGAGCTCAGAGGAGACCAGAAAGGCCGAGTGTAATTCTTGTGTAGTGGCTTTCCACTTAGCTCACTGGTGCCTCGCCTCAGCTCTGCAGGGTAGAGCTCATAACGTCCATTTCACAGACAAGGAGACTGAGGCTTAAAATGATGAGACTTACGCTACCTCAGCTAGAAAGTAATAAAAGATGGGGCATCAGACTCGGGTGTGTGTGTGTCTGCCCATGGGCTTGGCCGCCTCCTGGGGGGCAGTGTGATGGGGACCCTGCCGCTCCCTCCCTTCCTGTTCACTTTGATATTGCAAACCTAGCCCCTTGGGAAGTTATCCTCTGGGTGTCCTCTAAAGCTCCACTTTCTGGGGAAATGAAAGCCTGGCCAAGTCCACTAGCAAGAGGGAGGTGACCCAGTTTCTGCTCTTCCAGCAGGTAAGATGAGCCCCTGGCTGCTCCTCTTTGACTTCCTGCCTGGAAGAGGGGTGGGAGGATCTGGGAAGCTCCTTCAGAGCAGGCGTGCTAGGCCTTCCCATTTGAAGCCCATGATCTGCACACTGGAGGCACCCTGGCAGAGCCCACAATGGATGCCAAGTGGCAGTGAGGCCCTGGGGAAGAAACAAAAGGATGTGGGGCAGGCATAGTGAGAATGATAACTCCTGTGTGTGCAGCATGTGTCAGTCTTCAAAGTGCTTCCAGAGGCATGCCATGGAGACCTAGCCCCTATGAATGAGGGAGGGAGGAAGGGATTACAATCTCTATTTTCCACATGAGAAAAATGAGGACAAGAGAGTAGAAGGGGCGTAGCTAGACTATGGACCAGTGCTTTGAGTTGCTGTGGTTGATTTTTCTTTTTGTTCTTCTTCTTCTTCTTCTTCTTTTTTTTTTTTTTTTCTTTGAGACGGAGTCTTGCTTTGTCGCCCAGGCTGGAGTGCAGTGGTGCAATCTCACTGTAAGCTCCGCCTCCCGGGTTCACGCCATTCTCCTGCCTCAGCCTCCCGAGTAGCTGGGACTACAGGTGCCCACCACTACTCCCGGCTAATTTTTTGTATTTTTTTTTTTTTTTTAGTAGAGACAGGGTTTCACCATGTTAGCCAGGATGGTCTCGATCTCCTGACCTCATGATCTGCCCGCCTCCACCTCCCAAAGTGCTGGGATTACAGGTGTGAGACACCGCGCCCGGCCCATTGTTGATTTTTCATTGCAACTCATGGTTACAAAACCAACAATAACAATATTTATGTGTGTGTATAAAATCATTTTTTACATCAAGACCCAGTACACATTTATGTAAAAATATATAAGTGTATATAAAATGGAAACAAAAGCTTCATGAAACTACTTATCCTTACTGCATGGGATGTACTCATTTTTTTTTTTTTTTAATTTTTTAGAGATAAGAGTCTCACTCTGTTGCCCAGGCTAGAGTGCAGTGGCGTGATCATGGCTTGAACTTTTGGGCTCAAGCAATCCTCCTGCCTCAGCCTCCTGAGTAGCTAGGACTACAGGTGTGCACCATCACACTTGGCTAAGTTTTTAAAAAATTTTTGTAGAGACAGGGTCTTGCTGTGTTGTCCAGGCTGGTCTCAAACTCCTAGCGTTAAGTGATCTTCACACCTCAGCCTCCGAAAGCCCTGCGATTACAGCGATGAGCCACTGCACCTGGCCTGGTGGGATGTACTCTATTCCATTTTTTAAAATCCTGATCTAGACTCACAGAATTGATTGTATTACTTGCTAATGAGTTGCAACACGCAGTTTGAAAAAGACTGCTCTGGGGGCTACAGGCCACAGCCTCAGTTCTGCCTCCAAAGAGAGAGAGGGCTGTTTGCATCATGCTGTCCTGCCTCATTTTGAAAGAGAGGGGATGGGACCAGCCATGGTGGCAGAGGATTGGACTGGGGTGCTGTGGTTCATTAGGCCAGAGGAAGCCTCTTGGTGAGGGCTTCCTGCTCCTCTGAGACAAACATGGAGCACTGGCAAAAGTCATAGAGATCTCAAAATGCTGGCCCCTGAAGGAACATAGAACCAAGATGCTAATACTGGGGCCTGATGGGGTGAAGCCTGTGACAGAAGGAAAGGGATCTGACAGAGGGGAGAGGGAATCATCCTGTGAAAGGTGCAGACACCCCTGCACATGAACTCACACATTCACTCACACACATGTGCACATACATGCACACATGCACACGCACCTTCCTTTGCAGCCCCCTCCCACCCATCCTCAAAATTCCAGTTCATCCCCTCCCTCCTGCATACACAGACACACATGCATGCCCTCCCATACCCTCATACCATATACACAGGTTGCTGTGGGTGTCAGGCCTCTGGTGCTGGAAGGGGAACGGCTGCCCCTCCTTGGTGGCCCTTGGTGACCATCGGCCTCTCAGACGGCAGAGGGTAGGAGAAGCCAGTGGCTTTTCTGGCCCAATTCTGGCCCACAAAAAGGACCTAGCTGGGGAGAGAGAGGTGCTGGGCACCCTAAGAGGAGTGAGAAGGTCTGCTCAGGGCTGTTTCTCACCAAGAGGGCATGGACCCTGGGCACCTGGAACTCAGAGTTCAGAGAAGCCAGGGAAAAGATCAGAAGTGGAGGATGAGAGAAGATGATTTCATAGCCCAACACACTCAAAAAGAAGATGGTTCAAAAGCTCAGGAGGCATAGGAGAACCTAGACATTGGACTTGAATGGTAGAACTGCCTATAGTCTAGACAAAATGGGGCAGTTATTGGAAGTAAGAAGCACAACAAAAGGATTTTCCAAAGGAACTCAGAAATGGCAAGGTTATACACCAAGGCTGCAAAGTAGGGCAGAGAACCAAGCCATGGGAGAACGGGGTAAAGTCAGAAGGACTAAAGTCAGAAGCAATGAGGACAGCAAACAGCGTCAGGCAGCAAGAAGACTGACAGGAAGTCCACAACCTAGTTCTTCTACCTTCTGGCTTCTCTATCCCTGAAACAGCTGTATATTGAGAAGGAAAAGCAAACACCAACAAGAGGGCATTGAAGCTCAGAAAGAGCTGAGAAACAGAGACTCGAATGACTTATTAGTTAAGAATATGTGTCTTACAGTCAGACAGCCCTGGCTCAAAGGCCTGACTGCCACATCCTAGTCATGTGACCCTGGGCAAGTCAATTAACGTTGCTGAGCCTCAGTTTCCCCATGTGTAAAATGAAAATGATCATGGTACCTACTTCACAGGGGGGATGGTGATTCCATCATAATGTGTGTAAATTGCTTGATGCAATTTCTGGCACATAGTAAATATTTAATAAATAGCAGCTATTATGATTACTCCTCATTTTTCATGCTACAGACCTCAAGCAAAATCCCACACCTCCATGCCTTCACTTGGGCTCTTCCACCCAACTAGAAAATCGTTCACCCCATTGCCACATATCCAAATCTTGCTCATGCCTTAAGGCCCAGCTCAACTGTTAACCTCCTCCACAAAGCCTTCCCTTATCACCTCCCAGCTGCCTCTCAGCTCTTTCTCCTCCGAACCTCTTAACACTGTATCTGTCCCTCTTTTCTGGCACTTGCCACCTTCTATCTCTTATTAGAACTATTTGTTGGCATGACTTACCTCTCCTTCTAGACAGATGGGCAGCTTGCTGAGTAGAGGAATCACATCTTGCTCAGCCCTGGTTCGCCACCGTTTCCAGCCCAATGATGTTGAATGCACTTGTTATTGTAAATGACTTTGTCTCCAAGTCCAGATACCAAGAGCAATTGCAGATACAAGGTTAGAACTATCATTATCCTTCTAAGAACATGTGGAAACTGGGAGGTTTACAAGTACAGCAACAATTCTCCAAAATAGGGAAAGGTAGACTTTGGCAATATCAAGCCACTTTGCTCAGTCTAGAACTTTAACAAAATTCTCAAAAGAAGTACTAAGTTACTGGTTGTCAGGAAACCTCTGAATGAAGCTGGGAACGTAAGGAAGCAGTGCGTTCACTACAAACATGTCCGGGCCAGTTAGGCCTCATTTGATATTGTGACTATGTTTGTCTCGAGTTCAGCAAAGCTTCTGACAGGGACCCCTACACTGTCCTGGTGAATGAGATAGAGAACTGTGGGCTGGAGAAGGTCAGGCAAGGTGAGTTAGTAGCTGAATAGTTGAACTTAAAGTGTCTTGACTGATGTCAACCTGGAAGGAGTTATTTAGCAGCTGCCACAGGGCCCTGGGCCTTGATCCCATCCTGCACACCAAGGTTATCAGTGATCTGGAGGAGGACACAGAAGGCCTGGTCACCACCAGATCTCTGAAAACCAAGAGCTGCACGAAACAGCTAATATGTTGATTGGGAAAAAAAAAAAAAAAAAAAATGTTTTTTTAATTCTTGACAGGCTGGAAGCAGGGGCCAAAACCAGCCAGATAAAATTGAACAGGGGTAGATGTAACGTCCTGCTTTGAGATTCAAAGTCCAACTGCACAAATACAGGCTAGGGAGACAGAGTTTAACAGCCGCATGTGTGAAAAAGACCGAGGGCTTTGAGTTGACCACAAGCTTCACAAACGCCAATAGTGTGACGTGGTGGCTAAAAAAGCTAATGAACTCTCAGTCTGTATGAATAGAAATACAGTTTTCAGATATGGAGAGGTAATAGCTCTACTGTACTCCTGCCTGTCCAGACCATCTGGAATATGAGGCCTAATTGTAGGCCCACATTTGCCAAGGCACATTGATAAACAGCCAGGGAAGGTCACCCAGGCTGGGGAACTGCCACATGTGAGAAGTGGTAGGAGAAGCAGCGGCCATTTCCCCTATCCAAGAGTACTCATGAGCGTTGGCCTAAAATAGCAGTGTTCCGCAGAGACTACTCACAGTGAGCGCTTACTCTGTGTTAGTCACCATGGGAGAAGGCTTTACCAACATGAAACCCCCAACAGCGGCCCTAAGGGGAGGCGTTCTCACTCTCACTGGACTCAGGAGGTGTGGAGTAACTTGCACAAGGTCACACATCTAGAAAGTCCCAGAGCCAGCAGCACACAACCCAGATCTGCTTAGTTCCAAAGACTGTACTTTTGTCCAAATAGCTGAAGACCCACATGGGGCAGAGAAAATAAGGGTGGTCTGTATGGTCTGAGAAGGCATATCTGGGCTCTGTGGGTGAAAACCACTGGAAAGTATGATTTCAGCTCAATACATAGATGGTGTTTGTGGGGTTTTGCTTGGTTTTGTTCTGTTTTGCTTTCACTTTTTATTATGGAAAATTTCAGATATATGTAAAAGTAGACAGAACAGTTTCACCCCCATGTATGTACCCATCACCCAGCTTCAACAATTGCCAACTCATGGCCAGTGTTGTTCTATCCCCGCCCCAACCTACTCCTCATCCAAGGATTATTTTTGAGCCAATTCCAGACATCCTACCAGCATGTATACAGAGGGTGATTTTAATGGTCAGCCCTGTCCTGAGCTAGAACTGGTGTCCAGGAGAAGGAGGAAAGGGGCTCATTGGCACTGGAGGGCTATGAGTATCCCTGAGGCCATTCTCTCTTATGACCAGTTCCCTCTTCTTTCCAACATAAATGAATTGATGGGGTGCAGGTCAAGGAGCAGAGAGGGTGGTGCTGCCATCTGAGCAGTGAAAACTACAAAAGTGCCTTGGGCTTGCAAGGTTTTTCCTCAGCTAGAGAGCTCCCTACTCTCCCCAGCCTGCAACTGGCACTGTCCTACCGCCGGTACCCCAGATTTGCTCAGAAAGAAAGAGGCACATATCTCCCTACCTCTAACACACACACACACACACACACACTCACACACACACTCAAACACATTCACATACTCACACACCCTATTAGAGACTTTGGAAGGCATGTCCTAGGCCGCCTCTCACACCTTGCCCTGGAGCCCGGGATGAGTCACCTCCTCACCATGGACATGCAGGCACAGGTCTTCATGAGAGCCGTGGGAGCAAGCAAACTTCAAGGCTTTAGGGGCCGCCAACCGCCAGGCCTGAGCTACACTTCTAGCAGCTGGTTCCTCTCAGCCATGCCCACCACCCCCAAGTGCCCTTTAAGAGTGCCCCTTCTTTATCAGTTCCTTCCCTGGCCTTCAGCAGGGCCTCCAGCCCTAGTAGGGGACAGTTGGAGACAGAGGTGTGGTGGGTGCAGTACTCACATCAACCAGGGTAACAGCATGTGACCCATTTAAGGCCCAATATGCCCTTGACCTTGGCAGGGTTCTGGCCTTTGACCGGAACAGATGGTCACAAATAGGCAGTAGCTCCACAGGTATGCACACTGGTTTTGGTGGCTCCCAAATGCCTGTGTCTATGTTAGTTTATCAGCCTTTAACCAGAAGGCCGGGATTGGCCTCCCGCTGTTCTCTCCAGAGACCAATGGCAATTTGGCCTTTAAATAAGTAAATATATTCCAGAGAAGGTGGTGGAGGAAATAGATAACAACAGTGAGTGGAAATTATGACTGGAAATATTGGTAGTTGTTGTTGATAACAGTAATAGGACAAATAGTTAAAGTTGCTGCTGATGGTGACGATGATGGATTGTGTTAAGCTGGTGATAATGGTGATGGAAGCAGCAGTGGTGACAATGAAAGCAGTCACTTACCAAGTTTGTGCTCTTATGAAAGTCTTTGCGCTTCCCTACACCTAGTTTTCTCATCTGGAAAATGGGCTAAAAATTCATACTTTGCAGAGGATTGTATGACATACTTCTACACTGGGCCTGTCGCAATTCCCAGTACATGGTGGGCATTCCACAACTAGCAGTAGGTCCTTTTCCTCCCTTTGAATCTCACCGAGAGCCTGGTCTTCCCTAACACGTTATCCATGTGGTGCACCAGAACACCCCAGAGAGGGAGACTAGGTGGCCAAGAGGCTCATCTTGCTACCACTTGACCCATTTCACTGGGAAACCTCCAGGTTAGGCTCTGGTCCATAAGGAGATCTCCCAAAATGCCAGTGGGTGATGATCATCTCTTTGTGGCCAGGAGAGAGGAAAATGGCCCTTCCCCACTGCCTTGGGCAGATGTGGCAGGATTGACCAAGAAGAGGACACTGTGTGGCTTCTCCCTGCTCTGTAGTCTTCTAACAAGCCCCTCCATGTGGCACAGAGAATGTGCTGTCTGGAGACATCTCCTGCATTGTTGTTAAGTCCCTTGTATTATTTGACTTGGCGTGCAAATCTATGTGTGTGTCTGAGTGTGTGCAGTCTCTTCAACTAGACTGCAAGGCCCCCAAGACCTGGAAGTACGCCTTCATCCATTCTGTCCACTCTTCTCGCAAGGGTGGCCACCTGGAAAGTTTCAGGCCAAACTAGTTCTTGCTTCTGTGGCTGGGCAGCTGTTAAGGGTCCTTCCAAAAAGGGTGAAGATTCCAAATCCTTCCTAAGCTCTAGGTCTCTGGGCTGAGGGGCCTTCCTGAACCTTCAGAGACTGTCTTCCTGGCTCTGTCCTCCTCTAGGAAAACCTGTACAGACCTCTGAACCGAGATTTCTTGGGTGTATCTCTGTGCCACCGTCTCTATGAGTGAATGTCTTCCAGTCTCTGGAAAGTGAGGGCGGAGCCAATGCAAACATTGCCGCTGAATAGAATCTTTGTGGCCTAATGATTTTGGAAAACGATTTCCACGGCGGGCTTATTATTCTGAGGATGGGAACCAGCTGTTCCCCCTCTCCCTGACAGCAGGATAAGAAGGAGCAGATGAAAACTCCAGTTGGAGAGACTGAGGTTTCTGACCTAGAGGGCTCAGTGACGCAGGGACCATAGGCCCTAGATCTGGGTGTGCAGCATTCTTTCTAGAAAGCTCTAAGATCAGGTCACCTTCCATTCCAACTCAATCTGGGCAAAACATTCTTCTCTCTGGAATCAAGGCGTGGACATCATGACCCCAAGAGGCTCAGGGAGCAAGAAGGCACAGCATAAGCGGCACTGGGCAAGAGTTTGGCAAGACCTGGACAGGAAGCAGGAAGTAAGAGGGCCTTGTGAAGCCCTGGGATAGAAATTTGGGACTCTGAACTGGGAGCTCCACTAAGCAACTGTGGATGGCCAGAGGTGAATGGCCCCATTTCTCACTGCAGACCAACTATAGATCAGGACGTGCCCCTGGTGCTTCTGAATCTATCGACCTCATTCACCCCTCAAGGCCAGCCTTTGAAGCAAAGGGATTATTGTGCTCGTTTCGCTGATTAGGAACCAACCTGAGGCTTATTCAGAAAGGTGAAGTGATTTGTCCAAAGTCACACCCAGACAGCAATGACAGGGCCAGGATTTGAGCCTAGGTCTCGCTCCTAAGTCGGTGCTCTTTCCACTGTTCCAGAAGCCTTAGTGTCCAAGGAGAGCAGTGACAAGTTGGGCCATGGCTGCTGGTGGAGAGGGAAGTGGAGAAGAGTGTGGCACTGACCTACTGGCACTTGTCAGGAGCAAGCCTGCTGCATCAGGCCAGGCCATCACGGATGAGGTTCCTCATGACCCAAGCACCCTTGACCCTTGATGTCCCAGGGTACCAGGGCTGACTGAGGGCAGTGTCTATGCTAGAGCCCTTTCTGACTCCAAAAAGAATAGGTGTAAGGGCTCTAGGCTCAGCAGTTACTGAAAATTGATTTGTTCTCATTCAAGGCAAAGCTCCACCAGGGCATCCAGGGTTCTCTGCTGGTGCCAAGATAGTGCCCCTTGAGATACAAGGAGGCTAGTCCCACTCTCACAGAGCTATTGAGAGGCTGAAACAAGAAAACACATGTGCTTGTGCCCAGAGATGGTGCCATGCACCTGGGTGCTCCACGAGTGTTAGAATCTACATGGCCGAATGAAGGACAAAATAGTGAGGAGATCTGAACCCATGTCAGGGAGGCAGGGGGAGCTAGAAATCCATGGGGCCTGTGGCTGGCACACTCCAGAGCCCACTGCTTCCTCGAGGGGGCCTCTGCTTCCTTCCATAAGCCACAAGCAATGGGTTCAGCTCTCTTTCTGCTTCTCAGCTGCCCCACCTGCCCCTCCCCTGCCCACTGGGGAAAGGGAGATCGTTCCCAGCATCTCTCCTCCCTCCTGTCTCTGCAACAAATCCACAGCCCTTTTGTGTTTTAGCTTTACGGTTACTCGGGACAGAGAAACAAGTAAAGAGTGGGGGGTGTCACCAGAATAACAACCAAAGGGAAGCCTCAAAGGGTCAAGAGAGTAGAGTTCCAGTTGCTTTTGGCATTCATTGAAATGGAAATGGGGCTGGGGCAGCCGTTCTCATAGGCCTTTCCCAGACTCCTTTTCTTCCATGGTCCGCGGACATCGCTTGTTAACTTCATTCTCTGTTTTATGCCTGAGCTTGGGGCTCCTGTGTGCCCTAGCAAGGTGCCCTCATGATCAGCTCCCACCCCCATCACTCCTCACAATCAATAGAGTCTAGGGGGTAGCAGAGACTGTCTTAGGGCAAAATAATAAGCATCGTGATTAACACCATTCAAGCTCGAGCAGACTCAAGTGCGTCATTTACATGGACCCTCGAATGCTCCTGCTGAGAGGGAGCTTAGGGATCATCTAGGTCATCCCCTCCCCCGTTCCTACCCTTTTGGGGAACAAAGAAGGAAACTGAGCCCCAGAGAAGGGGAGACCTCAAGTTTCTACAGTGAGTAAGAGGCTGAGCCAGAAGCAGAGGTCATGGTTCCTGATGGCTCAAAGGGCTTCAGCCATGCTTTTTGTTTCCGACCCTGACGGTTTGTGGCCTGGGCCTCTGAGAATGAGCCTTAGAGGGTGCATCAGAACCAACTTTGGCCTGCTTTACACAGGGGGGCCAGAAGAGCTTTTCCCCTAGCTAAGGGCGGCTTAAGCCATCCTCCAAGGGGCAAAGGAAGGAAATTCCCATCCGCGGCTGGTCTACTATGTGTAAAATACTCCCACATTGGTCATTTTATTCCATCCTCATAGCAGTCCTACCTAGGAAGAAGGCAGCATGATTATTCTTATTTTGCAGGTGAGGAAACTAAGTGTCAGAAATGTGAAGAGACATTTCAAGGTCACCTAGCTTGAAAGTGCTGTTCTGGCATTGGAGCCTGTGTCCTATGACCTCCATCCTCCTGCCTCAGAGGGCTCCTCAGAACTCGTCTCAGCCAGGCCCCAGCCCAGCCCATGCTCCCTTCCCCTTCCACCTCCAACCCACCTCCAATTCACTTAGCTTGACCCCGATAGGAGTGGCCAGGTGGGGGATCCACAGCTCAGTGCTCCTGGGAACACACAGGCTCTGACTCAGCCACTTCTAAGGACTCAGAGGACTTAGGAGGCAGCTCTCAGCACACTGTGGCACAGACAGGTGTTGGTGACAGGCACTGTGTTCAAGTCTTGTCTAGGTGTGGTTCTGTGTATATGCACATATGCGTGCATGCAGGATGACTGGGTGTCTGAGTCGATTTGCAATTGTGCAGGAGACCCTAGGTCTGTAAATGTGTCTGACTCCAAGCACTTGGGGCTCTGTTTGCCTGGGTGGAAACAGATGTCTGGATGTGTGTGCCATTGTATACATGTATCTATCCACACGTACCACTGTGTCTATGGATGTCTGTTTCTCTATGTAAATCTGTAACTACAACTGTGTGTGTGCAGGATTGCAAGCACGTGAGATAATCTTTCCAGTGTCCGGGTGTGGCTGGGTGTGGACGCAGGTGCCTATACCAGTATCTGTGCCTGTTGACTGTTGACTCAGATTTGTGTGGGTGCCAGGTGTGTATAATATCATGTGTGTAATTTATACGAGTCACTGTGTCTGCAGGAGTGTGATCATCAGGGTCTTTGTGCATCTGGGAGAGCGTCTCCACGACATGTGCCTGGGTCTAGGGATATCTGTAATGGCATATATACGTAGAGCACACACTTGAGTATGTCTGCACGTGCATCTGTCTGTGTACACCTGAGCCTCTGAGGGAGCCTGGTACATGCAGACCTCGGTGTATTCTCAGACCTGATCTCAGTCTCCACTGGGGAGTCTCAGTAGTCCCCCAACATCCCCTGCAGCCTCCATGACCCTCCCCCACATGCCAAGGAAGCAGGACCCATCCGGTGCAAGCATCCCTCTCACACCCTGCCAAGTGCACTAATCCCCCTGGGGAAGTGATTACCAACAACCATACACAGCCGGAGTTGCTTAATCACTCTTAAGAAATTTCTTTATAATCTGAGTAAATTACTTTAATTACTTGCAACTACCAATTAGTGTTTGAAGGTTTCCCTTCCAGAGAAACAAGCCTCCCCCTTTGGCCTTCCAGCTCCCTCCTCCTTGAGGCTGAGGGGTGCTCACCTGGCTGCCCCTCCTACCAGGCACCAGACTGCCCTCTCCTCCATCCACAGGGCCCAGGCACAGTGGCCCAGAGCCCGGCTTGGCTTCAGGAGGGCTCAGTCTCTCAGTGGTGCTCTGGGCCCTCCTTCCTGACCCCAGGGCCCATGCCAGAGAAGGAGGCTGGAGAGACTGGTGGTTAGCACACCAGCAGGCCCCAGCCCGGCTCACCCGATACACCCCCATGGGGCCTGGCTCAGCTCTTATCCTGTTCCGGGCTCTGCTGCCAATGGCCAGAACTTCCCCTCTCTGGGCCTCCCTCCTCTCCTGCCATCGCCTGCCTCTCCTGGTATGCAGGGAAAATGGCTGCTGCCTCTGAGCTCCTTGCACAGACGGGGAAGAGTGGATGTAGGTGTCTAAAGGCCAAGCAGTCCTCCAAGTCAGGCTGCTGTCAGCTTCTGCTGAAATCCCAGAAGAGACACTGACTTTACCCAGCTTCCACCCCCAGCCTAGGGAACCCCCTGGAGATTCCCAGAGAAAAGGCAGTGTGCTGTAAGAGGGGGAAGAGGAACACTGGCTTTGGGTTGGAATCCTGGCTCTGCTTCACCTGCATGCCCTTGCACACGTCATTTCCCACTCTAAGCCTCAGTTTCCTTATCTGTAAAATGTGGAAGATGACATTGATTTCACACTTTGGTGTGAAGATTAAACCCCCAGCCCCACGGCAGGATGCCAAGCACAGAGAAGACATAGAGTACATGCTAATTCTCAGTGTACTATAGGCTGCGGACACAGAGAAACAGGACCCTTTTGCTGCCTTCAGGAAGCTTCCAGTCTCGTATGTGGAGAACAACTGGAACAGAAGAAGAATTGTGGTACTTGTCCCTAAAAACAGACACACAAATTATTGGGAATGGTCAGAAAAAAAAAAAAAAAAAAGAGTAGGAAAGTAAGGTTAGTGAAGGAGATAATTTCATTTGGCATTCAACTCACCACCCAATTCCCGTTTGTCCTTCCCTGTGTTCATTAAGACCCTGGGCACCTGGGCAAGAGCGTCTTCGTGTGGCACAGCCATCTAGGAAGCCACAAGACCCCCCACACAGTCTGCTCCAGCTCATTTGGTGCCTTTGTGCACGTGCATATGTGTTTGCATGTATAGGACAAATGTGTATGTGTGTGTTCACATGTTCATGAGAATCTTGGGGGAGAAAAAGAGTGGGTGAAGACAAGGCAAGAGAAGCAGGCGGCAGGGAGAACGGCTCCCGTCTCCCCTCTGCCAGCTCCTCTCTCCCTCTTCCCAGTGCTGGGTGGCAGCCCCTGCTTACAGAGCTCAAGGAGGTCGACTGCCCACCCACTGCCCCACTTCAGGCCCCTTTCTTCCACTCGGCACCCCCTTCCGTCCCTGATATTCCTGATTTCTTCCCATCTGTACTTGTACACACAGTTCTCAGAGCATTTGCCCCTCCCCTGTTCCATTAGATTGGTCCCACAGTTCTGACAAATAGGTGCTATTAATATCCGTTTTAAAGATGGGGAAACTGGGGCACAAAGAGATGATATGACACATCCCCTCCAAAAATTGTGCTCAAAGATAAGCTTCTTAGACCCTAGTCCCTTGGCCTCTATAGGGGAATCCCACCAACTCTTTGAGGGGCGGGGAGGCGGATTGAAAAGGAAAGCTGCTTCTTTGTCTGGGGGCCAGGGGTCACTTGGGTTCCAGCTCCACGTCCTTTCTTCACACTTCAGTTTCACTGCCCCCCACCTTTTCCTCACCCCACAGAGATGAGGGAACTGGCAGGCTCCTGGGCAGGCAGTAGGGCTGTGGGGGTTAATTAACTGTTTCCCAAAAAGCTTTGAAGATGAAGGCTCCTGCAGGAGGCAGGCAGTGCAGGCCAGCTTGCAGGCAGGCAGAACTGCCAATGAGTTGGGGCGCCAGGTTGTTATTAAGGAAAAATTCCCAGCTTCTGGCCTCCACTCCACCCACCCCCTGCCAGGTGCTCTGTACTCCACAAGCTCTCGGGACTCCGTGGCCTATCATGCCTGGGCGAGCTTTTTGAAGGTATGCAGCCCTGGTGGAGGGGGAGCTGAGACCCTGGTCTCCAGTGGGCAAATGAGGAGGGAGGGGAATGACCCAAAGCTGGAGGTAATGCAGGTCCCAGAGCCACATGGAGGGGAAGCTGGAGGTGCTGCCCAAACATCCTGCCTGTCCCGGCTCGATTTGGCTTTGGCCTTAGTTCAACTACACCAGGTTAGCACGGCACACTCCTCTGCCATGTGCCTATGTGTGGGCGTGATCCAGAGGGGCAGAAAGATGGCTCCTGATTCAGTGCCTTGGGTCCTCAGAAGGCCAGAATTGGGATCTGAGATGTTTTTCCCCAGGAAAACCAGGTGAAGAGTAAACTTGTTCCCACCTACAAGCCAGAAAGTTTCCATGACTGCTTTTTTATTCTCTTTCTTGCTTCCTTCCCTCTCTCCTGGTGCTGCAAATGTAGAAATGGCAATACCCTGACCCTGGACTCCTGGAACTTACAGTCTAGTTGGAGCAACCGAGTTGTTAGATAAAATACAGCCATTTAACCCAGCATTCCTCTTCTACGAACCATCCTATACGCATGCACGGTAAATTGTACACAACCTAAATGGCCATCATTAGGGGGCTGGTTTTAAAAGCTACTCCATACTATGGAATACAATGCAGCTGGTCAAAAGAATAAGACAGATCAATACATGCAGAATGGAAAGATGCCCCACACATACGTTAAGGTTATTTTTATTTTATTTTATTTTGAGACAGAATTTCATTATGTTGTTCAGACTGGATTCGAACCCCCAGGTTCAAGTGATCCTCCCGCCTCAGCCTCCTGAGTAACTGGGACTATAGGCACGCACCACCACGCCTGGCTACCATTAAGTTTAAAAAGCTGTAAAACATTGGGTGCACGTGAAGTCGGATCCCACTTGTGAAAAATGAAACCAGGCTGAGCGCAGTGGCTCACACCTGTAGTCTCAACATTTTGGAAGGCCAAGGCGGGCGGATCACCTGAGGTCAGGAGGTCAAAACCAGCCTGGCCAACATGGTGAAACCCCGTCTCTACTAAAAATACAAAAATTAGCCAGGTGTGGTGGCAAGTGCCTGTAATCCCAGCTACTCAGGAGGCTGAGGCAGGAGAATTGCTTGGACCTGGGAGGCAGAGGTTGCAGTGAGCCGAGATTGTGCCACTACACTCCAGCCTGGGTGACAGCAAGACTTCTTCTCAAAAAAAAAAAGAAAGAAAGAAAAGAAAAGAAAAAAAAAGAAACCAATTCTACATGTCTATCTGTACTTATTCATGTATGTGTGCAGATATACAGAACAAAGTGCCGGCTTTCCCTCGCCCCTCCTGGACAGCTCCACTAGCCCTGGCCTGGCCTGCAGGTGGGGCCTGACACTTCTTCACTGATCTTCGTCCCACAGTGGCACAACTACAAGACAGGAACTAATAAGAAGTAACTGAATGCCCACTCTAGGCCAGGTCCTTGCTAGGACTGAACATGTGTTTGTTGAGGGTGGCTAAGTCTCAGCTGAGGCTGACCAGCACCGCCAGAAGTCATCCCGTTGTGACTCCTGCCTCCACACCAGATGGCTTCTTCCCACACCAGTCAAACCAGGGTCTCCCTGATCTCTGGCAATGCATGTCTCCCTTTCTCCAGGTCTGGGACCAGGGGTCAGCAAAAGGGTGTGTGCTCTGTGGCCCATGCTAAACCCTGGGAGGGGAGATGGGGAGCCAGAGGAAAGAGTATCTACCCCCACAGTCTGCTGGGGGTGGTAAAAGAAGTAGGGTTCTGTAATCCCAGCACTTTGGGAGGCCGAGATGGGCAGATCACGAGGTCAGGAGATCGAGACCATCCTGGCTAACACGGTGAAACCCCGTCTCTACTAAAAAATACAAAAAACTAGCCGGGCGAGGTGGCGGGCGCCTGTAGTCCCAGCTACTCGGGAGGCTGAGGCAGGAGAATGGCGTAAACCTGGGAGGCGGAGCTTGCAGTGAGCTGAGATTCGGCCACTGCACTCCAGCCCGGGCGACAGAGCAAGACTCCCTCTCAAAAAAAAAAAAAAAAAAAAGAAGTAGGGTTCTGATGGCACATATGGAAACCAAACTTCAGTCAACTTGAGCTACAAAGGAATTATTACCGAGACTCACGGAAGGGGTACTGACAGAACTCATGGGAACCAAAGAGCCAGACTTGAGAGCCAGTGGAAGCCAAGGTTCAGGAAACGTGATGCACAGTGCCTGTCTTGTAACCAGCACTGCCTGGTCAGGACGCTGTCACTGCCACACAGCCCTCATGGCCCATATCCACCACTCCATTGTGTACCTTGCTCTCATGGCCAGCCCCCTCAACCACCTTAAGTTGAAGCAGTTATCTTAGGTTACACCCCAGTAAGACCATAAAATAGGAAGAGGTAATTCCTTCAAAAAAAATCAGGTTGCCAGCCAGGGTGGTTCACACCTGAAATCGCAGCACTTGGGGAGGCCGGGGCAGGCAGATTGCTTGAGCCCAGGAGTTCGAGACAAGCCTGGACAACATGGCGAAACTCCATCTCTACAAAAACATTTTAAAATTATCTGAGCAAAGTGGTGCATGCCTGTAGTCCCAGCTACTCAGGAGGTTGAGGTGGGAGGATTGCTTGAGTACCGGAGGTGGAGGCTGCAGTGAGCTGAGATCACATCACTATCACTGCCACTGCACTCCAGCCTGGACAACAGAGCCAGACCCTGTCTCAAAAAAATAAAATAAAATAAAAAAGAAAAAGAAAAAAAGAAAAGAAATCAGGGGGCAGGTGGACGGGAAATGGGCAGCTTCCAAATGGCAAGTGGCCAGGACAACGGATGCTAGGACATAGGTATCAGACAGAGCTACCCTAGACCAACAAAGCCTTGTGTGCTGAGGGCATGGGTAATGGCCATCCAGGCATGTGGGGAAGACGTGTTGAGCACCTCCTCGAGGCTGGCCTCGCACCAGGCTCTTTCCACGTATCATGACCTTCATCCTCACTTCAGCCCTGAGACATGGGCAGTATCATCTCCAAATACAGATGGGGACCTGGCGGCTCAGAAGCAGGAAATGACTTGCCCGATGTCATCACCTACCAACAGGCTGAATTGGGATTTGAACCGGGATTCTGGCTGTTCTCTCCCCCTGCTCCCCACCCACAATGTGGGAAAGCCACTGCACTGCTGTTTGACCAGCTCCTCAGGATCGCAGCAGGGCCTTCAGAACTCTGTGTTAGCAGCACTCTCTTGGGCTCTCTTCTCCCTCTCCCTCCTTTCCTCATTCCCACCTCTAGAGCTCAATCTATCTAATCTAAGCAAATCTCTGAGCTTGATTTAGAAAGGGTGCTTGAAGCCTTTGGTGCCAGGCGGCCTCGTGGGCAGAGGCAGGGCGAGCTGTGGTCACATTTCCTGGAGGCTTTCCTGCCAGCTCTCTGCAAGGCTGGCCTGGATCCGTTGGCTATGGGCAGGGCCTGGGAAAGAGCTTCAGTCCCGGAGGGGACAGAGCAAGGAGTTCCTATTTCTCTGCTGCCTTCTACCCACTCCAGCAGCACTGAGGCAGGCATGAGGCTGCGTGGAAAGCAGGGGGAGTGCAAGATGGCTACAGAAGGTAACCCAGGCTATCCAAGGGAGAAGGAGAGGATTCTTCTGGCTGGAGGGTGGCCTGGAGGGTTCTCCTGCTATCCTACCCCTCCTCTGAGCTGACTACTCAATCAGCCACGTTGGTGGCTGGCTCTCCTACCCTCCCTCCCCACTCCACTGCCAGAGCACAACTATCAGGACTCAAACCCTTTCCAGGCACTTAGACTACTTCATGGGCTCCTGGCTTCTCACTCACACTAGGTGAGTTGCCCTCTTAGAGAGATGAGTCTTGGGGGACCCTGGATGGGTCTGTTCAGGGCCTCAGGCAGGTCTAGGCCACTGGCTTTGAGGCTTATACTCTACAGCCACGGTTCAGGGGGATTAGTAGTTCTTTGAACTCACACTTGGAAATCCTTGACCTGTTCCTCTTGGCCCATCAGCTATATGGTAAAATTAAGGACTGTAGCCTGGAGAAAAAAGTTCCTTCCCGCTGTTGCTTGACTGACCTGCCATGGGCAATGCCAGGAGGTACGTGGGTGTCAGTGAATAGGACAGAGAGACCTGCAGGTGCAATTCCAACCCTGCCGCTATTCGCTGTGTAACCTTGGGTAAGGCCCTCCCCTCCCTAGCTTCCTATTACAACCCCTAGGTCACAGAATTGCCGGAGGCTCAAATGAGTCAATGGTTATAAACAAACTTTGTAACACAAATAATTTATTGAGTGCTCACTAACTGCCAGGCACTATTCTAAGCACTTTCTAGTATTAACTCATTTAAGTCTCACAGCAACCCTGTGACCTAGGAACTTATGGTTATCACAATTATACAAGGGGATTGGGGGAGACCTAAAGCACAAAGAGACTGTGTAACTCACCCGAAGTCACAGAGCTACTAAGTAGTAAACCAGGAGTTAAGCCCAGGAGACAGGAGTTAAGCCCAGGAGACTTGGCTCCAAACATTTCCCTTTAAACAGTACGCTACACAGACAGTCCCTAACTTATAATGGTTCGACTTAGATTTTTTTGACTTTCCAAAGCTGCAAAAGCAATAGGCATTCAGTAGAAACTGTAATTCAAGTACCCATACAACCATTGTTTCACTTTCGATACAGTATTCAATAAAATACATGAGATATTCAACACTTCATTATAAAATACACTTTGTGTTAGATGACTTTGCCTAACTGTAGGCTAATGTAAGTGTTCTGAGCACGTCTGAGGTAGGCTAGGCTAAGCTAGGATGTTCAGTAGGTGAAGTGTATTAAATGAATGTTTGACTTATGATATTTTCAACTTATGATGGATTTATCTGGACATACCCAACCTTAAGGTGCATCTGCACTATTAAAGGCTGCACATGCCTCCGTATGATTTTTAAATAACTGCCTCTAACTAAGGCTGACTGTGGTGTTCTTCAGAGAGGAGGCTCTAAGGGAAAGCAAATGAGGATTTGGGGAGGAAAAAACAAGTGAGTGCCCGCTTTTTGAAGCTGGTGGAGGTATGCAGAGGTCAGCTTGTGCCTGTCCTGGCTAGGAGCCTGGGGTCCCTTGGATTTGGGGGAGCCTCTGGGCGGCTCTCGTTCGCTCAGGTCGGTGGGACGGGAGCAGCGGGTGAGCAGCTAATCAGAAGCAGCGGGCCTGCCCAGGCTGCGCCCCGACCGCTTGGCTCGCTCCTATGCAGCAGCGAGCGCCTGCTGAAAGGCCTCCGCTCCACCCCGGAGCTACTGGCGGTGGCGGGGGCGGCGGTGGTGGCGGCGGCGACGGTGGTGCGACGGCGGCGGGGTGAAGATGAAGAGCCCGCGAAGCCCCTCCCCAGGGGCAGGCTGCCCGCCACTTTGCTTTGATAGCCTGATCCAGGAGGCAAGTCCGCAGTCCCGCAGCTCCTCAGGCGCTGCACGCATTCTTCCCGGCCGAGAAGGAACGCGGCGAGCTAACGGGATCCAGATGTAGGAGTCCTCTGGGCTTGAACCCCAAATACCCCAAATACCAGCCAGGCCACTGGGAGACCTGGGGACGTGCAGGAGGCGTGCTGGGGACTCCCGGCCTCATGGCCTCATCGAGGGCCTGGAACCCACCCTCAAGCCCCCTCCAGTTGTGTTCCAGTGGCCTGAGGGCAAGATCTGGAGCCTGGGCCCAGGCCTCTCCTCCCTCTTGATTCTGTGCTTGGTCCTGGTGGTTAGCCTGCCAGGCTCCCCAGCTCTTTCCCCATAGGAGATGAGGAGCCTGGTGGGTAGCTCTGAGGCCCCTGGAAGAGGTTACATGCTCCTGTTGGACTCAGAAGCCCTATCCTCTGACACTGCCACCACACTCGGTTCTGTCCCCAACCTGAGCTGTCCCTCTTTGTCCAGAGGGGACTTTGGGCAGCCATGACACCCAAGGATCACAAGACTTGAGTGCCAAGTCTTGGGTGCATGTCACTTCAGTTTTCCAGGGCTCAGTTACCTCATCCCTAGAATGGGAGTATGTGTGGGCAGTTCTGCCATATGAGGAAAAACGGATCCCAGCCCTGAAAGCTGAACCTGGCACCTGGTGGCTCAGAGGGAAAGGAGGCAACTCTCCAGAGACCTCTGGAGTGGTGCCCCCACCCCTACTCTTACATGCTTGCTTCTTCTCCCACAGGGCCTGGCCATGCTAAGCAGAAGGAAAGGGACTGGCAATGTGTGTTTGGGTCCCTGCTGCAGGAACTAGAGGCTGGGAGCAAAGTTTGGGCGGGCAAATCTGGGTGCCTCCTTGGACATACTCCTTTAAGAGCGGTGCGACTCAACCTATGGCGGTAAGCTGTGATCCCAGACCAACAGGCATTACTGAGTATGTGGCAACACAGAGTATTGGATAAATGGTGTGTAATATAATATGATGGACTCTTAAAACTTCCCTCATCCTCAAGCTCTTTTTCAGTCTCCAACAAGCCCAGAGAGCCTGAAATTGCACCATTAGCACTTTACAGCAAGTTATTATTTGCCATTGACACCACAGTGTGAATTAGTTGATTAGCCTGCTGGAGGACCAGGAGTGATGGGCTTGGGGGAGATCATTTCAGAGCCTGGAAGGATAGATCTGGGCCTGACTCAGGTGCAGAGACAAGAGTGCCAGGCCCCCAAGGAGCTGGCACACGGGGACTGCACCTTCCAGAGGGCTGGACTGAGAAACAGAAAACCCACGTTCAAGTTCTGCCATTGTTACTAAGTTGTATGCCCACAGTCAGGTCATGCCCCCTTTCTGAGCCTCAGTGTCCTCATCTGTGCAGTAGGTAGAGCCTGCTCTGGATGGGGACAAGGAAGGTAGAGTAGTCTCTAAGTGCTATCTTAAGGAGAACATTCAAAGATTTTAATGTCCCAGCAAAGCTCTGAGCTGGGCCCAGCCCAGAGTCTCCCTATGGTCTTGAGAAAGCGGAGGAAACAAGGTCTTAGGGGGAGAAATTCTGGGCCATAGGAGTGGGGAGTAGGGGGTTCCTGCTTTGTGGGAGACCCAATCCCTGGTCTATACAGACTCAGAAAGGTAGATAAAGAGGGGAGGAAAGAAGAGGGAGTGAGAGGGCTAACTCCAGCCTATTCCCCTCACTGCATTCGCTTTTAAAATAAAACCCATTTATATATAAATGTTGGCCTGATGCCCAGTCTCTGTAGAAAAGCTTTTCTGTATTAAACGCTACAATGAATTAAATTAACCATAATGATTTCTTTGTGAATGGAAACCTCTCTCTCCCCTCTCTCTCTCTCTCTCCCCCTCCCTCCCTCTCTCTCTCTCTCCCCCCACCCTTTCCCCCCTCCTTTGTGACATGGTTTTGATCAGGTTTTCTCCTCCCTCTTCAACTCCAACACCCCCCATCCCATCTCCCACCCTCCACCCTTCTACCCCACCACCACCCCTGCCAGCAGCACTGCCCTCCCACCAGTGACTAGTTCTGTGGGCCCTTCCCAGGTTAAACTGATGACTTCTGGCTTTCAATGGGGAGCTGAAATCAGCCAACTTAGGGGACTCGTGTGCACAAATGTAGCTGAGGGCACGCCCTGGGAAAGCATGTGCCCACCGTGGCTTCCATGTGAGGTTTTCCAGCTGTACAACACTTCTCTCAGTCTCACTTCACCTGTAAACTGGAGTGAGTGGTATTGAGGTCAACAAATGAATGCGGGGAAAGTGTAAGGGGGCTATTCCTGTGGGCATGTATGTACACTGGCTGTGCACAGGAAAAGAGTAGATGGGGGTCCTTTGTGGGACATGCCTGAGAACATACCTACCCACAGAGCAATCTCCAAATGTGGGTACCTGGACTCTTGTCCTTGCTCATACATTTAGCCATGTGTGTGTGCATGGCAGGAACATGAGTGCATATGCAGCTTGATCTTCTAGGAACCTCCCCCAGGGCTCTGTGGAGAGAAACCAGACATGGGCTTTGCCTTCGAGGCACTCACAGATGCTGTGCAAGGAGAAATGACCTGAAGAGAGGCTCAGGCTTCCAGCTGGGAATAACCGAGGAAGGCTTCCTGAGGGTGGTAGCTCTTAACCTGGGGGCCAGAAAGGGCGGGCCGAATAACAATAACCTTTCCCATAGACAGAGAGCTTTACATGTCCAAGGCCCTTTTATAGGCATTATGTCATTTCTCCCACACACCAAGCCTATAAAGTATGTGTTATTATCCCCATTTTAGAGATGAGAAGACAGGACTTCAAGTCTCCAATACCAGTTTACTCTACAGCCATAGCCTGCCCCCAGCCCATCACACATTTGATCTCCACCAGGCCAAGCCAACCAACACAATGACTCCAGTCCTCAAGCTGTGACTCACACAGCTTTCCCCTCCTTTTGCACCATCACCTCACAGGTACATCCTTTCCATACCTCAGTATCTCCATCTGTACTATAAGAAGTGCCCCCAGAGCCTAACCCACAGCCCTCAAAATTACCAGGCCATTGTATGCCTCTGAGTCTCTTCCCAAACTGCATCCTCTGCCTCCCTGTCCACCTTCCAAACACCTGTTTACCTTTCAAGTCTCCCAGCACCCCTCAGTACAATGCAGTGGCTGCCTCTTTTGCCCTCCCTCCCTGCACTCTGAACAATATCCCAGCAGGACACCTAAATAAGACATTTGAATGCTTTGTGGACATGTCTGTGCCTCCCACCAGATGGTGAGCTCAGAGATGGTGGGAGTGATCTCTGATGCATTTCTGTTTCTCTGGGGCCCAACGCAGTACAAATCACTGAGATGTTTGTGGAAGGGGTGCGGTGTAGGGGGCTGGGGAGAGGGGCAGATGGTCTTTTCAATGCAGAGTCTACTGAGGTACTTGTGGCCTTCATTCAATCAAAAACTGTTAGGATAAATGAACCTTTATGATAGTTCTAGGATATATCAATTTTGAGATGGTGAGGGCAAAGCCAGGGTGCTGCCATCCATTGATTGCAAGCTGGAAACAGGAAAGACAAGTGTACTAAGGTTGGGGGTAGTGATGTGAGATGGATGACTCCCAGGGCTATGAAGCCTTCCTACTGAGGCTAAAAAGCCTCTGGAAAAATAGGTCCCAACAGCCACAGGGCACAAGAGGCAGATGCTGCCGGCCCAAAAGAACAAATCCATCACACAAATGCAGATTTCTTTCTAGAAGGCTGGAATCCTCTAGAGACTTTGTGGAGAGGGGAGACACGGGAGCCTGATAAAGGGGCAACATCTTAAGAGTCTCACAGGCATGAAGGGCAGGGACGTGGAAGGGAAGTCTGCCCCTGCCCTTTCTGTTTCACTCAAGTGCCCTAAAACTCGTGGGCACTGGCCCAGCCCCAGGGCTTGTAGGGTTGTGCCTGGATTCTAAATGTATAGATAGCCATATCTGACAGAGGCCAGAGATGTTAATGAGGCCATTCCCCAGACTCTATGCCTTTGGAGGTCCCTCAGTAGATGGTGGCCATGGGGGTCACACAGGAGGGAGACCAGGCTATGGGGCTGGCTCAGAAGAGTTTGGCAGGGTGCCAGCAGGCCTGCCCTGGCACAGAGATGTGAACGCATGGCCGTTGCAACTGGTCTAATTGCTGTCTCATCAGCTCTCCCAGGGGCTCATTCCAGAGCCAAGCAAAGGGAGGTTTCTGCTGTGGGACTTGAGGGAGCCTGAAGAGAGGTGGAGGGGCCGGCACTTTGAAAGGCACTGACAAACCCCAGCACGCCCAGGGCAGAGACCCAAGTCTGGGGGCTATGGCGGGGAGAGGCAGGGAGCAAAATGGCCAGGAGGGAAGGGACTAACTTTCCCATCAGCTGCTCTTGGCTCCCCCATTGATCCTGTGTCTCCCTAGTTAATGTTCCATATCTCCTTTTCCAGGGTCTTCACTGGGCTGTCCCCACTTCCCCACCTGTCCTCCACACCTAAGACCACTGCTGACAGCTTCCCACCCCTACTTCAGCTCTCACCCAGGACCTCAAAAACCTAATTACAAGAAGTCAGTGGACACTTTTTCATCCTTAGCTCGTGGAACCTCTCAGCCACATTTGATATTTGTGACTACTTCCTGCTATGTGACAATTGCGACTCCCTAATCCTCTACTCTCTACTTAGACATGGCTTTCCTAGTTCTCCTCTGGCTTGACAATTCTTTCTCAGTCTCTTTCCCAGGCCCCTCTTCTCCAGTATGCCCCTTAAGTGTTGGGTCACCTCCCCTACAGATGCTCTCCCTGGCTCTCTCAGCCCCTCCTGCGGCTTCCACCACCTCCTCTCAGCAAGTGAATTCCATGTAACCTCAGCCTGGGCTACTCCCCCAAGCATCAGCCAGTACAGACATTTACCCAGTGGTCATTTTCAAAGACACTTCAAACCTACCTTGCCCCAAACAGAATTTATACTCCCAGACCACACATCATTTCTCCAGACCCACACCACACTTCATTTCAGCTTTATTCTCCAGGGGTAACCCCACCATCCACCCAAGTTCCTGGCTAGAAACCTTTTCTCCTCCCTCTCCCTTGCTCCTCACATCTAATTAGTTACTGTGACCTGCCAATTTTACCTCCTTAATAGCTCTGGAATCCATCCCAAGCATTCCATCCCTACAAACACGGCCAGAATCCAGGCCTTTATCATTTCTCTGCCACCAGAGTGCGTCCTCCTCGGACCAGCCTCCACACAATAGCCACTCAGACCTTTTCTGCAGACAAATCTGAGCATGTAATTCTCCAATTCAAATCTGCCAGTGACTCCCCACTGCCCCCAGAGGAGAGTCTAAGTTCCTGAGCCTGGCGCACAGGCCCTTCAGATCCGGCCCCTGCTCACCTATCCCACCTCCCAGCCCTGGAAGGGATTGTGCTTTCATGCTATGCTCTATAATCTCACCTTACTCTTCTGCTGGCAAGTTTCTACTCACACAAGCAGCTTGGTGGAGTGGTTGAGAGTGTGGGCTCAGGGCCCTGACTGCCTAACCAGGAAAGTCACTTATCCTCTCTGGGCCTCAGTTTCCCTATCTGTAAAATGGGGGTGAAGACTGTTTTTACCTCTTAAGGTTGTATTTGTCTTACAAGGGAATAAATTAGATCATGCATGTAAAGCACTTATAACAGTGCTTGACACACATTAAGCACTGTATAGTGTTAGCCACTATTTATTATTCCCCTTCAAGAACCAGTGCAGACAATACTGTATCTGTGAAGCCACACCCTCCTCTGAGACTACGTGCTCCTCTTCTGGTTCCTTCTGGGACTCTAGAGCCCTGGCTAACTTCTATCACAACACTTGAGACCATCTGCCTGCTGTTTGACCTTTCTCCCTTGCTATTTGATATCAAGGACTGAAGTCTACCCATCTTTGCATCTCTAGCACCTAGCCCATGTCTTCTCATATGGGCCTCAGACTAGCCTGAGATCAGACCAGTACTGTAATATTATCATGTCCATTTTGCAGATGAAGAAACTGAGGCTCAGAGAGGTAAAGGCAATTTTCCAAGATCGCACAGCTAGAAATTAGCAAAACGTGGGTTTAAACCCAGGTCTGCAGGATTCTGAACTCCATGATCTTTCTACTTTATCTAACTCCTTGGGGGAGGGGAGTCTTGAAATCTTGTCCTAGAAGGAAGGATTAAAGAACTAGTGGATGCTCTGCCTAGAGGAGAGACAACTCAGGAGCCAGGAAAATCCCTTCCCTTCCCACCCATCTGTCTGAAGCCTACTGGTGCTTATATGTGTGTTTCAATGTTGATGCCAACGCATGTGTTGGACACGTGTGCAATGAGGTCATGCCAGAATGCTAGAGATAGAAACCTTAATCTCAGAGCCCCTGCTCACCTTTATATGGTTCTCCAGAGTTTACAAAATGCTTTTGCGTCTCATCTTGTCATTTGATCAGCCTCACACACCTGGGATGTGGCAGTCATGCCCTAGACAGGGCAGTGAACTGCCGCAAGTCACCCAAAAGTGGCAGAGCTGGGACTCCAACATTTAGTCAATGCATAAAGTCTGCAGCAAGCCCCTTCCTTCCAGCAGGAAGCCTGAGGATTCTGAGACTGTGGCTGGGGAAGTCATTCCCCCAAAGAAAAGGGGATGTGAATGCTGGGTGTGGCCCAACCTAGAGAGAGGAGAGGTGAGAGAGAAGGTCTCTCAGACTCAGGGTTCCCATCTGCAAATGGAATAACACCCCCACCCTCACATGGTAGGTGTTAAGTCTCAAAAGAGATGATATACGTAAAATGAAACAAATGCCTGGTGTGTCCTAAGCACCCAACAGATACAACACTGCACCTTTTTTTTTTTTTTTTTTGAGACGGAGTCTCGCTCTGTCGCCCAGGCTGGAGTGCAGTGACCGGATCTCAGCTCACTGCAAGCTCCGCCTCCTGGGTTCACGCCATTCTCCTGCCTCAGCCTCCC
>NC_037689.1:84826571-84951148 GCF_003255815.1 Theropithecus gelada | reverse complement strand
TTTTTTTTTTTTTTTTTTTGTATTTTTTAGTAGAGACAGGGTTTCACCGGGTTAGCCAGGATGGTCTCGATCTCCTGACCTCGTGATCCGCCCGTCTCAGCCTCCCAAAGTGCTGGGATTACAGGCTTGAGCCACTGTGCCCGGCCAACACTGCACCTTAACTCGTGGAAAGTTTGTTTGAAACAGTGGCAAAGGTGTTCAAGGAAAGTCTGCCTGTCAAGAATTAGGCAGAGGTGGGTTTTGAAATGCCATCTCTGCCCCTTACCAACTGCGGGGGCTTGAGAAAGTCACATAAACCCTCCAAGTTTTTGCTGCCTCATTTGTAGGATGGAGACAATGAAGTCTACCTGACACAACCGTTGTGAACGGCCACATGCCGAGTATGTGTGTAAAATGGCTGACACAGGAGCTGGCACTAATAGTCATTATTATTGTTCTCACAGATTAGATGGCAGAGCCAGTGAAGATGACTCTGGAACCATACCACCTGGGTTCTAAGCCCAGCTTTATCTACTAGCTATGTGACCCTCAGCAAGTCACTTCACTTCTCTGTGCCTTGGTTTCTTCAGCACACAGATGGGTAGGATTAAATAAGTGACTACATGTCAAATGCTTCTGGCACAGGGTACATGCTCTGAGTGCTGGTGAGCATTGTTGTTATCAAAGGCCAGAGAGGCATGAAATAGCGTCCCTCTTCGCCCAAGGCATCACATCCCCTTCATGAACAAAGACATTAGCTGAGGCCAGTTGGAACAGATTAATGGGGTTCCTTTCATTCAGCTTCCTAAAGGCATAAAATGACCCCTCCCTAGCTGGGGCCCTGCTTGTAAGGATAGCTGTGTGCAAGCCAGACGTCAGCCAAAATGCCCTAGGCTCTCCCCCAGATTCAACCAGAACTGTCCAGATTCGTTGCAAAGGGCTTTGCTGGGCTCGGAGAGCTCAGAAACCATTACCTGCTATCCCTCTCCCTTCTTGGGAGGCCGGAGGTGGCCGTTAGGGAATAGATGCACCGCTCACACACCTAACTCTGGCCCCCATGGCTGTGGGCGGTAGGGGTTTGGCTACATGGGCTCAGCAGCAGCAGCAGGAGGGCCGGGTGGGGCAGAGTTGGGGGCCAACACCTGGGGTCCAGGCCCAGACGGTGGAGGGCCGACAATGCTCCCTGAAGTTCCTGTTCTGGCTCCATTTACAACAGGCTTCCTGGAGTCACGGTGCATTTTCCCAGGCGCCTGCTCTCGGCTTTCATAGCTGCCTCCCACCACCCAGACCCAGCTAGGCCGGCCTTCGGGCACCCAGAAGGAAGCAGGAGCCCAAGTCCTGGCTCACTTGGGTCAGTGCTTGGGCTGGCTCGCCGCGGCTTTCACACACAACTCTGCAGCCGCGAGGAGATGATCCCTCCCCTCCCCTCCCCAGGCCAGCCCGGCCCCGCCCCGCCCCCAGTGCCGCGTGGAAGGAAATCAGGAGAAGCTGAGGAATTGTTTGTAATTAGTGTGTTTTTAAAGGCTTTTCCGTGAGCCTTCAGCCGATTTCGGGGGAGGGCAGCTTGCCAGGGAGCATTGAAATGGAAATCCTGTGTTCTAGCCGGGACCCTCTTGGAAGGAGATTCTTCCCAGAGAAAAGACCAGAAGCCCCGCCCCGTCCCCCGGGTCTCCCGTGCGCGGCTGTGGTCATGGCGGGCTCAGCGATGTGTGGCGGCTTTGTGGAACGGCATTCCTGGCCAATGGGCCTCAGCTCTGCCTCGGGACCCCGCCATTCAGCCCACGCATGAAAGGCCGCTGCCCGGGCCCGCAGCTCCCACTCTCCCCCACCCCAAGGACGCACCCATTCACCTCCTCTCCCCACCGCATCTCCCTTTCCCCCATTTTCCCCAAACGGGAGGCGCTGGCCCTGGAACATGGCACATCCAGGGCTACCTCCTCCCAAGTTACCCAGAGGTCATGTGTACAAGCAGCAATTCTAAGAACAGTCCCTCAGGCGTGAGCGGCATTTTACAGTTTGCAATGCCTTTGCACATCCACCAGGCCAGTTATTCCTCGTAGCAACCTCGCGAGGAGCTTCTATTATTATCAGTTCTCAAATGGGACTGGGGGAGGGGAATGCCTTGCCCAAAGCCCCTGGGCTAGCAACTCACAGAGCTGGGCCTAACCCAGGGGTCTGCAGGATGTCTCCTAACATTCCCACCCCAGGCTGCCTCTCCCACATGCTGGCTGACACGCAGGCAGGACTGTTCTTCTGGTGCAATCCCTGGGCCTTGTGGTCTGGGATCATTTCCTGTGGCCTAAAGTACTTATTTGCAAGTTGTAAGGACTGCCGGGTTTCTGGAAGCCTCGCTGAATGCTTCCAGCTGGGAATTTAACCTTCTCAGACCCAGCTGTGGATCATGAGAGCTCTCTTAGTTCCCACCCATTTTCCTGGAGCCCCCTGAGATAAATTAGTTGTGTCTGGGTGGGGACAATGGAGGAGTACTGGACTGGGATCCAGAAGACCTAGCCTGGGCCTGGCTCTGACACCCACTTGCTCTGTGACCTTGGGCAAGTCCCTTCACCTCTCTGATCGCAAATCAAGGCTTAGAAACTGTGCTTCCCTGCCTGAGTTTGCAAGCCCAGCCTCTTGTTTTCACTGAAGTATGAACGGAATTGACCTTCCCTTCCGCAGCTCCTCCACAGCTCAAGGTCTTGTGAGAACCTTGGAATTGTTGCACCTGAGAGCTGATTATGTAGGCCCCTGAAGATAGTGGAAACCACTCCCCCCATCCTCCAGCATCGGACAGATGGGCAAACTGAGGCACAGGAAAGGGGAGCCAGTTGCTCAAGGTCATCCAGGGAAGCTAATAGTAAGGTTAGGATTAAAATCCAGATCAACAGAGGTGATACCAAAGGTAGTGTGAGAGATTTTAGCTTCCTATACTTTTCCACCACTTTCCCAAGCCTTCCTTTTATTCACATTTTGCACATTATTATTAATTATAATAACATTAAAAATAAATGCATAGTTAAAATCCTGTGTAAAATGTTTATAAAGGTATCTTCAGAAAACTTTCCTCTTTTTATGTATCTGTAACACACATCCTCTGAGCATATACAGTGTTTGCTCGGCACATGCAGCCTCAAGGGGTGGCTAACCTCCCACCAGATCTCTGCTGCCCTCAAGGCCCTCTTATAGAGAGACTCAATAGACATGGGCCCCTTGCACTCTTCCCAGAAGCCTCCTCTTTGTGTTTGGGAACACACAACACTCGTGGGTACCTTCTTTTAGCCCAAGACCCCACCCCTCCTTAACTAGGGGAGGCTTCTCAGACAGAGCCCCACCCTCCTCCACTTCTGCCCTTACATTGGTTCTAGGAAGACAAAAGCACAAGGAGGAGAATCCGAGATTTACAAAGGAATAGTTTCATGGATGTTTCAGAGGTGACTCTGCCTGCCTTTCCCTCATGTCCTCCTCCTTCATAAAGGAAGCTTTTTTTTTTTTTTTTTTTTTTTGGCAGAGTCTCACTCTGTCACCCAGGCTGGAGTGCAATGGCATGATCTCAGCTCACTGCTGACCTTCACCTCCCAGGTTCAAGTCATTCTCCTGCCTCATCCTCCCGAGTAGCTAGGGTTACAGGTGCCTGCCACCACACCCGGCTAATTTTTGCATTTTTAGTAGAGACGGGGTTTCACCGTGTTGGCCAGGCTGGTCTCAAATTCCTGACCTCAGGTGATCTGCCCGCCTCGGCCTCCTGAAGTGCTGTGATTACAGGCATAAGCCAACGCGCCCGGCCCTAAAGGAAGCGTTTCTGAGCTTTTCCTAGTCCACAGAATATCAAGGAACTAGAGCATGCTACAGTTCCAATAAGCCCTTACACATCTCCATTTCAACCTTCTCAGGTTACAGATGAAGAAACTGAGGCCCAGAGAGGGGACAGGAACTGAGAAACCTGGCAGAAGAGTGAAGACCAGAAACCTCTTCTGCCTCCACAGCCAATATTTTCCCACCGTCCCCTGTACCCTTCTGCCTCCTGCATACACGTACAGGCTCACCCATGTGTGTACTAATGCAGGTTGACGGCTGCTGGGAGGGTCACACATGGAGCCACACACTGGCCCATTCACTCTGACACATACCCCAGCTGGCCGTCCCCAGATACACACTCCACCATCCCCACTCGCCCACTTGCCTGCAACTACCCATCCCATCCCCTCCCTGCCATCCCCTCACACAGGCACACCCACACTGATTCACAGGCCTCTCCCTGCTGGCTGTCCTGGGTCTCCCTTTGTTGATATGACTGCCCAGAGCTGCGCAGAGAAGGTGCTGAGGCAGGGGAGACAGGGAGGGGTGTGTTGGGGGGTTGGGAGGGGTGCGTTGGGGGGTATGAATGTAGACTGGATCCAGAAGGCTCCGACTGGTAGACGTGAGGCTCACCCACAGTTTGGATAGAGCAAAGCAAGGGGAAGACTCTCTAGTGTTTGGAGAGGGAACAGGAGAAGGAGACAAGGGCTAAATAGCCCAAGCAAGGTAAGCTCAGGAGTGGAGGGGCTGGAGCCCCATTCTGACAAAGCTGGGATGAGGTCCTGGAAGAGTAGCCTGGCAGCCATCCAGAAAGTGTCCGTTCGGGGACCACTGGACATTAGTCTAGACTGGAGGTAGGTGAGGGATGGAAGTGGGGGGCAGCCTCTCTAGAGCTTGGCGAAGAAATTGCTGAGCTGGAGAGAGGCCAGGCAGAGGTCCCCAAGCAAAGAGCTATGAGTTTGATAAGTCTCTTGGGCTTTATGAGATTGGACATTGCCTGACACCCTGTGGGTGGCAATCTGTGATTATTAGATAAATGAATAAATGAGCTCTGTCACCCTTTGCCATTGTCATCACAATGGCCTGGGCCTGAGCCCACCACACAGTCCTGGCTGACTTGGTGTGGCTGGCTGCATGGGGAAGGTTTCAAAGGACAGTGCCTTGAGAAAAGGAATTGAGCCCTTGGGCACCACTAGGTGGGATGGCACAATGGGGCACAGCAGGTGGGGCCCTGGGTCATCATCAGCCAGAGCTAGCAGGGCCCCTCCTAGTCTTTTTTTTTTTTTTTTTTTTTTTTTTTGAGATGGAATCTCACTCTGTTGCCCAGGCTGGAGTGCAGTGGTGCGATCTCGGCTCACTGCAACCTCCGCCTCACGGGTTCAAGCCATTCTCCTGTCTCAGCCTCCCGAGTAGCTGGGACTAGAGACACATGCCACCACACCTGGCTAATTTTTGTATTTTTAGTAGAGATGGGGTTTCACCATATTGGTCAGGCTGGTCTCGAACTCCTGACCTCAGGTGATCCCACCTCGGCCTCCCAAAGTGCTGGGGTTGCAGGCATGAGTCACTGTGCCCAGCCCCCTCCTAGTCATCTAATTTAACCTCTTCCCCACTCTCTTAGGTGAGGAACCTGAGACTCAGACTGGGAATGAATTTTCCAAGATCCTGCAGCCCACTGGTGACAGGGCTCAGCCTGGGGCTTGCCTTGCTCACCTAGTTCAGGCAGCTTACTGCTTCCCCTAGCTCCCGCCAGCTCCCGCCTCCGAGCTGCCTCAATCACAGCACTCTCAGCCGCTGAAGTCTGCTTGGGAGCCTTGACCCAGTGGCTTCTGGGCCTGGGAGAGATGTGAAGAAACCAGGAAGGATAGAGAACATATAAAGTAAGAAGAGAGATGAACTTCTCTGGGGGAGCAGAGGAGGAACTACCGGGTCATAAGTAGAGTCGTGCATCTAGGAGACAGATGTCCATTCCAGCTCTTTTCTGCCACTCTGATGCCACTGAGGTGGAGCCAGTTGTTCCTCACTCTCAAAAAGTCCACAGGGCAAGGTTTGTGTTCCCCATACACCACACTGTGTGCACCCGCATGCACACACACACTGATGCACATGCACAGAGCCCTAGGGGGAAATCTGTCCCATTATGTGACAGAGGCAATGGTTATAAAGACAGTCTCTGTCCCTCCATCTCACAGTAGGGCCTAGCATTGCAGTTAGAAGGGAAGTACCGGGTGGCTTGGAGGACAAAGGCCCTTGGATTCCATACACCCCCGATGGATATTTTTCTTGTTAACATACAATGCTGCTTGCATAACTGGAACTGGCTAGACACTGTGAGAAATGTTTAGTGCTTGGGAAAAAAGCAGGAGGAGGAATAAACAGCCACAAAGCCACAGGGTCCCAGGGGCTGCTTTCCCAAAGATGGCCTGCTACCCCCACCCTCCCACATTCCATGAATGGGGTTCTGGAAAGGAGGCTGCGAGGAGTGAGCAAGCGCTCCTCTCAGCCACACCAAATGGCCCACTGGGTATGCAGGGCTTGTCTCTTTGCACAGAACCCAAGGTTCTCCGTGGCCTCTCATCTTTTTGTCCAGCTGACCCAGCAGGACCCTCTGGTCCTGGATTCTGGTCAGATCCAATCTCTAGGTTGGGTCCAGGCTGGGTGAGCAGCAGTTGGACAACTGTCAGGGCCTAAGCCAAAGGGATGTCTCCACATGCCTAATCAGGTCTATGTAGACAAACCAGTTGTTTCTATTCAACCCAAGCCCCAGTCTTGGCCCTAATTCCAGCGATAAAGTGATCCCTGAGATGGTAAGCAGTGGCTTAAGGATGTGGGAAAGATGAGGGGGAGATGATCAAAGAAAACTGATTTTATCAGATGATTTGGGAAAACTTCTTTGGCGAAAATGTGGCAAACTCCTTTGTCCCCTCAGCTGGCCCCCTTAGCATTGTCAAATGCATAGGCCTTATCTTCAAATACAGGGCTAGGATGAAAGGACAAGGGAAAATGGGCCCAGATGCCTCAACCCAAGTGTGCAAGGAGATGCATATGGGTACGTGTGCAAGGCCAATGAGCAAAGATGGCATGATGCCCGTCCTCAGCCACCAGGGCCAAGCCATATGAAAACGACCTTCTTAATGCTTCCCTGGAGCCAACAGGCCCAAGGGTAAATAGTCCTCAGAAACTGACATTCTCTCACTGTAGGCTTTGGGGTGGGGAGGGTGAGAAACATTGTATCCCCTGGCCCCTGCTCCTCAGTTCTTTTGCAGACAACTTCCTGTTGCCATACCCTTAAGCCTTTTCTGGAGGCAAGACTCCCCAGAACTTCATTTTCTTCATTCCCACCTCTGCCTTTCCCATTACCTTTTGGGAGGTGGACTCCTTGAAAAGAGGCCGTGCTAGGCCCCAAGCATCCCATTCCAGTTCTCGTTCTGCCTGCCCCCTGGAAAATGGGTAAGGGGGATCTGGTGACTGGCACCCCTGGGTCCTTAAATGAGAAGCATGTTTGTTTATAGCCAGAAGAAATTCATCCCTACTCCTACCTACCCCCTCCCACGTCTGTGTATAGGTCTCAGAAGTTCCTGCCACGGCCTCTGCACCAATCTGGCTGGGGAGGTGGGGTCCCCTCCTCCCACTTCTCCCAACCTTCCCACCCCTGGATCCCTGAGAGGCGGGGCTGAGGCAGCTGCCACATTCGGCGTGGCAGAGCCGCTAGCTCAGTACAAATCAGAAACACATTGGAGGCATGCAGGCCGGGCGGGGAGCAGACAGGCCGGGGCTGGGGCCCATTAAGGCCGGAGCCCGGCCGCGCTGTTTACCGTCTCAGCACAAGGTTTCAGGTTTGCCTCTTGATTGTTTGTTTGTTTCAGAGATGAGAAAGGCCAAGAAGGCAGCTGACAAGGACCATGGGGGGCATGGCGGGGAGGGGGCACGGAGGCCCTGGCTCTCACAGGTTCTCCCCACCCTGTGTAGGAGAACTCACCAAGTGTAAGAGAAGCAAGCTGCCTCTTTTCCCTACCCCCACCCCCAAATTTCAACCAGATGTGCAGTCAGATTCTTCCTCTCTTGGTTGGGGGAAACAAAAGAAATTAAAAATGGGACCCTAGAGACACCACTTTAAAAAGAACCCTAATATAAAGAAGGGATGAAAGGGAGACACAGGAAGGACTTCCGGAGGTGCAGGTGAAATGGGAGAAGTGAGGGGGGTAGCTCACCCCTTTCCCGAAAGACAAGTTCCTAAAGATTCCTATCTGGGGTTGGGTGGTTGCAGGGAGAGTGGTGCTGCCTGGAAGGATGATTGCTCTGGGAGGTCCCACTGAGTCTCAGATGTAAAGGATTCAAAGATGTCCGCAGACATGAATAGAGTCTATATATCTTGATTCAGTGAGTCCTGACTTAATCAGGGCTGGCAGTAGAGACCCTGGAGCCCAGCCCTTCACTGAGAGACAGAGACTCTGAGGCCCAGGGAGGGGAAGGCATTGCTCAGGATAGCACGGCAGATCAGGTTCTGGACAAAGCCTGCATCAGAGGTCTGCTGGCTCCCAGTCCAGTGCTCTTTTCATTTTGTGCTGCTCCCCTTGCTCAAATGTTGTGATTTTGTAGGAAAGCAGATTCCGGGCTTCTCTCACCCAGTCTCACCCCAGCTCAAACCTAGTGTCTCGGTGTTCTCTTTCAGGGGATCTCTGCAAAGTCTGAAAGTTCTCTCTGGATTTGCCTTGCAACCACAGCTGCCTGTGAGGGGGTTTCTACTAGTGCCTGCCTCTTCACCCAGGCCAGTCTCAAATTGGTTGTGAACAGTGTTGCCAAATGGTGAGCACCTGAGTTTAGGTGACTGGGCCAGTGACCTTGTTCCTGGAAGCAGAGCTTCCAGCCTGCCACTGGCTAGGCCAACCCAGGCTACCAAGAGTTTCATGCCCAGCACTGTTCAGTCCCTACTCAGCTCCTCCCTCATCTCAGATCTGTCTGCCTCCTTGCTAAGTCTGTTGTAAACCTGGTCTCCTCCCATGCCCACCAGAGGCCAGGCTGAGGGAGTAGAGACCCTCTGGTCTAGTCTGTAGCAGACTCCAAGGCTGTCTCTGGATGCTCTCTGGACTCCTGGAGGGACCTGGACAGAGATGGTCCCCACAACATATACATACTTGCACACATACACTGTTTCCAGAAGCATCTGGTGACGGCTATTCTTCCACTTGTGCCTAGGGAACTGGCCAAGCCTCACCCTACTGTTAAGACTACTAGCCTTGCGGTAACCCATGGCCCATTGTCTACACAAAGCCCTTACCCCAAGGGGCTTTGAAAACGCCTGTGTTGGTGTCCATGCTAACAGCGCTAAGGATCAATGCTAAAGAACAGGTTTGGGGAGATGGTGACCAAGGAGATTACATTCTCTTTCAGTGACCCCCTCCTCTCTCTCTCTCTCTCTCACACACACACACACACACACACGCACACACGCACATGCACAAACATCCTCCTCGTTCCTCTCTCTCTCTTTCCCCCCTCACTCCCCAGTTCTCTTTTTTTCTTGCAATAAATTCTAAACAGATGGGCAAGTCTTCTACCCCCACTTCTGAAGTTGAGAGGGAATATCAGCCATGGGGGAACAAGAAATCACTCCCTTCCTCAGACTGGATCATCCCAGCCTCTCTGGGCCTCCCTTTCCAGTGTCTCATGCCTCACTGGATTAGGCCAGATATTACAAAGTATTTCCTTAGTCCTTTTTGTTCTGCGTCTACTATTGACACTTGTGCTTTCCTCACTGCAGGGCCTTAAACACAGTGGGGGGTGAGGAGGAGGGAGGGGGGAGGACACACTTTCTAGGATTCAGCTATCTGAAGGGCCAGACCCAGGCTGCAACCCTATTATCACAGGGGAAGAAAAGCTAAACTCTTGGGCATGACTGAGAATATCAATGGAGTGTCGTGTCTGCCTATACAATCTCTCTAAGCCTAGAGACAAGCACAAACAGAAACAGCAGCATTTGGAGCAGTCAAGTGCTGCTTCTTGCTTTGCAGCAAGAGCTGGGTCTTGTTATTTGAGCTATAGACAGAGGGATTTCTATGTCTCTATGTGATTTTCCCTCTCAGTGCCAAGGCCCAGAATCCCTATGCATAGGCAGGGCTGGGACAAAGCCTCTCACATCTCAAAGATGTTCCCAGAATCAGCAGCGGGGACAAAGTTGGGCTGAGCTACCTGGTTTCTTCGGCTTGCAGCCCCTTATGGCTACGGCTGTGGCCACAGAGCCAGCACCCTGGCCCCTGGGGTTGACCTTTAAACTCAGCTGAAGCTTCACCTGGACTCTTAGACCCCTGGCTTGGGTGTCATCACCACCTGCAACTGGTTTCACAACAACTTGTGCCTCTGCCTTGCACCCCAGATCCAGCAGCTAACCCCCAAGCTTATCTGTTTGGGCCCATCATAGGACTATGGAAGGATGCCATAAGAGGGACACAATCGCTACTTACTTCTCTGACAAGTAATAATAGCAATGATAACTAACACCTTTTGAATGCTTACTATGAGCCAGGCACTGTTCCAAGAGCTTTATATGTATGCTATGACATAGAAACTCAGCATTGCTCTCATTTGAGGCGAGGGACCTGAGGCACAGAGAGGTTGAGTAACATGTCCAAGGTCACACAGCTAGCATATATAAGAAGTGGGATTCAGCCAAGTATAAAGATCATGCCCTCAAGCACATAATCACTGCCTTCCAGGGCTGCTGCCCTGTTTTCTCAGTCTTCCCAGGATTGCAGTCAGGCCTCCAAACCCCATGTCCTGTGGCTATTCTTCGATTGGCTGCCTATCAGAGTCTTACCAGATGCCACCCACCTGCCTAATACCTCTCCAACTTTCCGACCCTAGGCTCACTGGCCCTCCTGCCTGCCAGGCAGGGCCTTGGCTTCTTGCCATCTGATGGGACCTTCCCCCATTACCTGCCCTGCTCTATCTGGGGCATCTCTTCAGAACCGACAGCATTGTTACCTCTACTGGAGATTTAGCATGGTGCTGTCCAATAGAAATATAATGCGAACCACATATGGAATTTTCTAGTAGCTCAGTTCAAAAAGTTTTTTTAAAAACAGGTGAAATTAATTTTAGTAATATATTTTATTTCACTCAATATGTCCAAACTATTATTTCAACATGTAATCAATATAAAAATTATTAATGAGATGTTTTACTTGTGACCTTCCACAGTAAATCTTCAAAGTCCAGTGTTTATTTCTGCTTCCAACACATGTCAATTCCAACTAGGCACAGGTCAAGTGCTGACTAGCCACAGGCAGCAAGTGGCTACTGTATTGAATTGCACTGATCCAGAGACACAGTGTGGACCTGGAGGGGCCCAGAGTACAGAAGATAACGAAAATAATGCAGAGGCAGGGTCAGTACACTGTGCAAGGGAAGCAGGAAGCAAGAGGGATATTGACTTGGGAGCTAAGAGTCCTGGGTTCTACTCTCAGTGCTGATGCTACATGACCAGGGAGTTTGAATAAATACTTCACCTTCTCTAGATATTACAACTGTATTACAATGAGAGGATTGGCCTGAAGACTCTTCCAGCTTAAACATTCAACCACCACCGCCTCCTATCTCCCCACACACCGAGGGTATCCAGTTATTAGTGAAAATAGAAAGTCCAGTAAGTGATGCAGTTCTCAGGAAGCAAGATGAGCACTGGTAGAGCCCCATTTCTCCAGACCATAAAACTGTGGCCTCTTCTGGAAATATCCCTGGTTTTGTGGAACTTGGCCCTTCATTCCTCAGAACCAAAGGACACTGAAACTCGGCCTTGGACTGTCACAGATAGACACTTAAATTGATGCAGAGTCAGGTCACCTTTCCAACAACAGGAGCAGTTTAAGCACAAGTCAGCCCAGGAGTATATCAGGCAGTCGGTTCTCAACTTTTTGAGAACCCTCCTGGCTCAGTGTTTCTCAATCTTCATTCATGCGCATCCACCTCCACATTCTGTGTATCCCATATCAACCAAAAAGGTTTGATACAAGCTTGACTTTCTGGAGGTCAGATCACGGGGAAGAAAATAGGTATCTTGAATCTGCTTCTACAAATTACACATGCCCTTGGGAATTCTGTAATCCACCACCAGCACATCCCTACCTCCTGACCAAGCTCACAGTCATTGGCCTAAATGAAAACACTTTTTCCATTAGAGAAGTGTTTTTAGTAGAGTTCTAATCCTGAGATTTCAGAAGACAAGGGAATTTTCCAGTGATTTGGGCTAGTTATAATCCACTTGGAGCCATGTTGGCCTATTAGAATTATTCTTCTAAAGAAAATATAGCCTGCTTAAAGTTATTACTGGAGTAGCCTTATCACCAAGGTCAAATGTTGTAGAATTAAAATAAGTATTCTACTTCCAGTTCATAAAAAGAAATAATTTTTCTTTTTGTTTCATTATCATTATTTTGAGACAGAGTCTCACTCTGCCACCCAGGCTGGAGTGCAGTGGCGCGACCACAGTACACTGCAACCTGGATCTCCCGGGCTCAAGGGGTCCTCCTGCCTCAGCCTTCTGAGTAGCCGGGACTACAGGTGTGTGCCACCACACCTAGCTAATTTAATTTTATTTTTTTTGTAAATACAGGGTCTCGCCATGTTTCCCAGGCTGGGCTCAAACTCCTGGTCTCAAGCAATCCTCCTTCCTCGACCTCCCAAAGTGCTGGGATTACAGGTGTGAGTCACCACACCCTGCTAGAAGTCATTTTTCTTTGGTAACTTAAGACTTTGTTTATGACGGTGGGATGGGCCAGTGTATGTATTGATAGGGGAAAACCTTTGCAAATGTGGTCCAGGACACAGAAAAAAAAAATGGACATTTTGCTTGGACATTGCCCCTGAGACAAATATTCCAAGACTTGGTTACAGCTTTTGGCTATGGGACCTTGGGTAGGTTTCTTCCCTTCTCTGAGACTTGGCGCCCCCATCTGTAAGGTGGGATCAACAGAGCCAGCCTGCCTGAGTCCCAGAGTTGTTATGAGGGAAGGGCCTATGAGATAACTAACTTGCAAACAGAATTTGTAGACTTCAAAGTGTTGAGCACATGTGAAGGGTTATCGCCCCACCCAGAGGAAAACAGGGGTACAAACGCAGAGACTGTCCTGTCTTTTGGCTATCTTCTGCATGTTCAGTGTCAGTGGGGAGGCTCAGAAAATGTTTTGTCTACTATGGTTGAAGGGTAGATTGGGCACTGGGAAGCAACCAGTGCCCAGGAGGAGTGGAAGGAATTCCTGAGTCAGAGGTGAGAATGGAAGAGGCAAAGGATGTAAAGATCTTGGGTAGGATCTTGAGCAAAGTTAATAACAATAATTTTTAAAGCTTATAGTTTATAGCATTCTACTTTTCGAGAAAACACTTGTGCAAATATTAATCATCATAACAACTCTGAGAAGTGAGAGCTATTATTATCTCCACTTTACTGCTGAGGCCCAGAGAGTGTAAGTCATTTATCCAAAGACACACAAGGCTAGTAAATGACAGAGCTAGGATTTGAATCCTAGGCTGTCTGATGACAAAGTTATCCTCTGTTCACACCATGCTGCCCCTGACCCCAAGAGAACCGTGGACAAGCACACAATAATACTGACAGACTCATGGCGCTGTCCAGGCACTGTTCTATGTCCCTTGTGCATATTATCTCATTTAATGCTCATTACACCCCTGTCAGGTAGGTATCATGATTATCCTCCTCACTACATAGGGAATACTGAGGCACAGAGACACTAAGTCACTTATCTAAGGCTACCCAGCTGCCAAGTGGCAGAGCTGAGATATGAAGCTGGCCATCTGGCTCCGGCGTCCTTAACCACTTCCCCATGCAGTGTTTTAGGCCAAGCTGTCTTGCCCAGGCAGTGGCCTAAAGGAGGCACCACCTATGAGCCTCTCAGTTAGTGGCAGCAGGGAAACAACCCAGGCCCTCCTCTGCAGGCTGGATCCAGCATGCCCTCCCCAGGAGTAGTGAGCCACCATGCCCATCTTTTTTTTTTTTTCTCGAGACGGAGTCTCACTCTGTTGCCCAAGCTGGAGTGCAGTGGCAAGATCTCGTCTCACTGCAACCTCTGCCTCCTGGGTTCAAGCGATTCTCCTGCCTCAGCCTCCCAAGTAGCTGGGACTGCAGGCGCGTGCCATCACGCCTGGCTAATTTTTTGTATTTTTTTTAGTAGAGATGGGCTTCGACATGTTGCCCAGGCTGCTCTCAAACTCCTGACCTCAGGTGATCTACCCACCTCGGCCTCCCAAAGAGCTGGGATTACAGGCATGAGCCACCACGCCCGACCATACCCACCTTTTAAGAGAGCTCAGCCAAGCAGAAGCAAGCTCAGCCTGACAGAGAGGCAAGATGGTGTAGTGGAAAGAATGTGGCCTCTAGCATCAGACAAACCTGAGTTGAAATTTTGGCTTTGGAAATTACTTTGTGACCTTGGGCAACTCACTGAACTTCTGTGGATTTCAGTGTTCCACATCACTAAGGGCTGTTGTGAGAAGTAAATGAAATGGCTATATAGAAAAGTGAATTATATACTCTAAAGTGCTCTTGAAGGTTAGTTATAATTGTTAGTTGTTCTATAGGGCTAAGTTCCTTGGCCGAGGCTGGGCCACAGCGGCGACACGGAGAAGTGGGCTTTAGAAATGCTAATACCATGGGTGAGTGACAGTGCGAGGACAATGGAGGAGGGCGCTGTGAATGGGGCCGCCGAGGCCTGGGAGCCGGGCTCCCCACGTGGGAGCTGGGTGGGGGAGGGGCGGGAGGGGAGAAGCGGGTCCCAGCCTAGGGGCTCCGAGCCTGGGCTAATTGGAAGGGGCTGCAGCTCCGGGGGCAGGAAGGGGGAGGGGATTACCTGCTGGTCGGCCGCGGAGGGGCAGGGCTCTGAGGAGGTGGCGGGCCCTGCCGGCATTGGGAGGGGGCGCCGGAAGAGCCTTGGACCCGCTGACCTGGAGACCTGGAGAAAAACGGTGGGGAAGCCAGCGAAAAAAGGCCCTGGGCCTAGGCCTGCTGGGGTGAAAACTGAGCAGGGGTTTTTGGGATGGGCAACTCTAGGTCCAAGCCTCTCCTGAAGGTAGGAAAAGACATGACAGCTAGTTTCCAAAGTCAGCTGGGATCCTGACCACCTTGGGTTGACTTGGGAATCAGCCTCCCCAGAGAGCGAGGGAGGGAGCGAGAGGTGTGCGGGTGCGTGTGATGGGTTGGAGGGTAGGGGGAGGCAGGAGCTGGGTTCTTCTTCTCTTCTTCCCCTACTCCTCACCCCGTCTCTTCCCTCTCTTCCTCTTCTCTCACCCCTCTCCTTTTGCCCTCCCCTCCCCCTCCACCATGAAGGCTGTTTTTGTTCCTCCTCCTGGCCTAGCCCCTGAGGTGTGCAAACAGGAAGGACCTCTCCCTGGGCAGTGAGTAAGGAGGGAAAAATGAGGTGTTGAAAAGATGACAAGTCGCCCTGTCAGAGCTCACCTTGGCAGGGAGCAGGCGGCAGGGGCCTGTGGGTGGTTGGGGGAGGTCGGCCCTGGAAGCCAGCCTACATGTGCCCAGAGCCAGGCAAGCTGATACGCAACAAGCAGGCACTGTGTATGCGTTTGTTTGGTTTAGAAAAGTCTAGCCCCCTCCCATTCCCACCATCAAAGATTCCTTCCTTTCCTTCCCAGTAGGAAGAGTAAAAGCCGCTGGGCCAGCGGTTTAGTGTATGATTGAAGGAGGAGGGGCACTGGGAGAGGGCTGGGCAGGAGGCCCAAATCTGTCTTCTAAACTCCGAGACTTGGATCCCAAAGCCTCCTGGACATCCCTTGCCTGTTTCAAAGGCTCCTCGCCCTTGACACATCCTAACCTGAATTCATCAATGCCACTTTCCACACCCGTGCATTCGGTCTCTCCTATATGGCTCCTATCTCAGTAAATGACCTCATCCTTCAGCCACCCAAGCCAAAATCTTGGGAGTCATCCAAGACTTCCTCATATCCCCGTTTGGATTGGTCTCCCAATCTGTTCAGTTCTCTCTTATCTCTCAAATCTGTCTCATCTCTCTTCCCTGTGGCCACGACCCTATTTCAGCTTCCTTCATTCATTTACTCATTCGGCAACTTTTCATTAAGCCCTTACCGTGTGCCAGGCACCGTGCTAGCCACTGAAGATTTGGCTGTGAATAAATCTGATCTGGTTCACACTCCCATGGAGTTTTGTGTCAGGCACAGCTGGGCTCACTGCAGTGGGATGGGGCCGACAAGACGAGCCAGAACACGATGGTTAAAAGCAGGGATTCAGGTCAGGCGTGGTGACTCACGCCTGTAATCCCAGCACTTTGGGAGGCCAAGGCAGGCAGATCATCTGAGGTCAGGAGTTCGAGACCAGCCTGGCCAACACGGTGAAACTCCATCGCTACTAAAAACACAACTGGCTCTACCACTCATAACTGTGTGGCCTTGAGCAAGTCACTTAATCTCCCTGTGTTTCAGTTTTCTTGTGTAGAAGATGCGGATGATGATAGCACCTACCTCACAGGGCTAATCTCAGGGTTGACTACATTGATATTTTAAAGTGCCAGGTAGCACAGTGTTCTATTCGCATTGTTAATTTTATTATTTAAAATATGCAGTGAGGCAAGGCCTGACCATAAACCAAGTTCCAGGAGTCCAGGGAGAGGCCAGGCTGGGCTGGGAAGCAGTGGGTCGGATTGCAAGAATATGACAGCAGGAGCTTGCCATGGTCCTGTCAAGAATTCAGCACAAGGAAATCCAACCGAGTCCTCATTAGCTGGCAGAGGCCTGTCATAGGACCTCTAGGTGCAGCATCCAGAAATCCAAAGGATATGAAGCAAAGGGTAGCATAACAGTTACTGCCAAGAAGTCTGGACTAGCAGCTCCAGCTCTGCTGCTTCCTAGCTATGTGACCCTGAACAGGTCATTTCCCCCTCTGAGCCTCAGTTTCCTAAGGATGGCAGTTGGCAAGTGCTGAGAGCTTAATATGTGCCAGGCACTGTCCTATGCACCTGCTCCCTGCAAAGGGAGCTACTATTATTTAACTCCCATTTTACAGATGAGAAAACTGAGGCACAGAGCACTTCAGGCTCTTGCCCAAGGTCACAGAGCAAGTGAAGTGCAAAACTCAGACCTGAAGGCAGGTATCTTTGAGACTAGTGATCAGAGCACCTTCCTTATAGAGCTGCTGGGAAAATTCCCTGAGATGATACTTAGGGAAGTGTTTAACAGGCTGGCAGGCTGCCCAGGAAGGACTGTCATCAGACTGTGGGCTCTTGCCACTGGGCTGAGGCTACAAAGGCTAGACCAGCAAAAGGAAGCCTGAGCCTCAGGCATCAAACAGGCCCTGAGGCAGCATCAGCAACTCCAGAAACAGGCCAGAATTCCGCTGGTCAGAAGCAGGGCTCAAGGTCAAGCCTGGGCTAGTGGCCAATAACCCATGAGACTGAGGGCAGAGACCATTTTCCTCACTTTTGGATTTCCCAGTGCTCCACAAAAGGAAGTACTTAATAAATATAGGAAGGAAATGGCACTTTTAGAGTGCCTCCTGTGTACGACCACGGCACTAGTCCCTCATGTCCTCTTTGAAGCAGTTCTGTGAGGTTACCATCCCCCTTCAACTGATAAGGAAACTGAGGCTCAGAGAGGTGAAGTGTCTCACTAAAGATCTAGAGCTGATAAATAGTCAAGTGACTCTTTCAACCTAGAGAAGAGAGGGAAAAAAAAAAAAAACAGTGCAAAGAACCCCTCCCATTCATGGCAGGGGAGGAAGGTGCATTTTAAAACCCCAATTGACAATTCTCTGGTGATCATGGGCCTTACCACCTCTGCCTCACACTACCCATCTATAGCCAATGGACTAGCTCTACCTCTGCAGAGCCAACACAGGACGAGATTTGCACTTACATGTCCTAAGCCTTCACTGACAACCCTTGGGGACTGGGCCATAGAAGCCCCCATCCTCTCTGGCCTAAAAACTTGGTGCTGTGGGACTTTTCCACGTGAGAACAAAGAGACCAGCAGGAATTTCCGACTCTCACAACCCTAGATAAGATCCCAGGTCAGCTACCCTCTTAGCTGAAGGGACTCTGGGCAAGCTTTGGGCCTTTCTTTTCCCAGTGCCCAGCCTGGGAGGGAGGAGTCGATGTGGCAGCCATGTCTAATCAGGCGGGGGCCCCATGACACAGAAGCTCCTTCATCTAGGCCTGCGGAGGGGTCAGACTGGGGCTCTGGGAGGGGCCACAGGAGACACAGAGCCCATCCAGCCTGGACCAGCCCACATTCCTCAGCAGGCCTGGATGGGGTGGGCACGCGCAACAGGAAGCCAAGCCCTTCACCAAGAGGCTAAGCCACCATCTGTGCATGTAGACAGCAGTGAGCAAAGTGCCTGGGCCAGCAGAGTCAATTGCACAGAAAAAAAATAGCAAACATTTTGCTTCCTCCCCCTACTCCCGCCCCCACCCCACCATCGTGCAACACTCCGCTTCCAAAGGGAATGTTGGAGTCCTGCTAACTATTTTTCTCCAGACTGGGGCCAGGCATCCGGAGCCAGCCTTGCTAAGTTGCTGAAGAGAGAACGATGAGGTGGAGGGATTCTTTCTATCCAGGGAGTAGTTTGTTTGTTTGTTTGTTTGTTTTCCTTCTGAACCTTAAGCTCCTACTGCCCCAGCCCAGAGAAAAAAGAGCTAGGAAAAACAACAACAAACAACAACAGTCCCATTAAGATGGTATAGTATATTTTGTCTATCATTTGCTCATTCCCATCACTCTATGGGATAGGGATTTTTTGGGGGTCCCATTTTATAAATAAGCAAACCAAAGCTGAGAGAGGGCATATGCTTGATCAAGACTCGCAGTTAATTAGCACTAAAACTGCTTCAGACCCAGGTCTGACTCCAAATGCTGTGGTCGTTCCACTAGGCGACACTGCCTGGGTGCAAAGCCTCTTTGCAACTCCAACATAGGACCAGGGTGGCCAACGAGGGCCTGCTTGGCTTCCCTCAGGAAGATCCCGGCCTGAGAGGTTTCAGTCAGTGTTCGAGCAACATTTTAATTGTCTCTTAATTCTTTCTCCCCAATCATCTGCTTGTTGAAGAGAATTTAAGAAATGCCCTCAAAAAGGAAAGACAATTAAAATTAAATTAACTACATCCCACCACTAAGAGAGAATCACTGTTAGCTAACTTCATGGTAGGTTTCCTGATAATCTTTTTATTATGCACATATACAATGTGGAGGTCTCTTTTACATACCTGAGATCATGGTGGACCTGCTTTCAGTGCTGGGCCACCTTCCAGCCCCCACATCATGTCTTCATGAGGCTAGCTCAACTGCAGTTCTTCTTCTCCGTTGGAGACCTGCTGGAGCCACAATTTCTGGTTCCCCGGCGGGGGCCTGACCTTGTAGCTGAAAGTCCCGACTGGCGTTTTTCCATTTATATCCTGACAATAGACTCCCCACTTCATTACTACATTACTAGATGTCACTTGGGAGGGTCTTTCTTTCACAACTCAGGGTCTCACATGCACAACACAAACACACACACACACACACCCTACACCACACACGGTACTGTTTCATACCTCCATGCCTTTGTTCATTCCGGCCCTTTGCCTGAGATTTCTGCCCTTTTCTCTCCCTCCCTCCCTCTTTCTCTGTTTCTGTCATGTATACACATGGTAAAAAAAAAAAAAAAAAAAAAAAAAAAGCAAGAAGAAAACGAACAAAAATAAAAACAAAATCAAATTAACATAACAAAAACTCCAAAAGGGAAAAAGCATACAGTGAGAATTGAGGCTTCTCTTGTCCCTCACTTTGGCCCGTTTCTTATATATCGTCTTTCCTGAGATATTCTGTATATTCGTTAGTACAAATGAATATGTATCTTTTGTGAAACGTGAATGATAATAACTGCCCACTGTTTCACGCCTTGCTTTTGTAACTTCTTGATTTTTTGATACTGCTGCACGGCAATAACTGTGGATGTGCCTCATGCTGGGTATAGGCTGTCTAGCGAAGTATCTGATGGCTGTGCCATAATTTATTAAACCAGGCCCCTAGTAATGGACATTGAAATGCCTTTCTGTCTCTTGCTACTACAAACAATGCAACAATAAAGATACTTGTACAAACAACTTTGTGCTTTTGCACATGTAGCATAAATTCCTACTACTGGAATTGCTGGGTCAAAAAGTATGTGGATTTTAAATGTTAATACATTTTACTAAAGGGCCCTTCAAACAAATGGTAACAATTGACACCTCCACCATCAAAGACAACCCGACAATGTAGAAAGGGCCCATCCTACACTCCCTTTCCTTACCTGTTTCCCAGCTGGGCCAGCCAGGCTCTTTGCTCTCAGGTCACCCTGTGCCTGCCTCCACATTGCCTTTCACAAAGAATATGGCAAACCTATGTTTGTCTGTCTCCCACACTGGACTATGAGCTTTTTGAGGGAAGGACTAAGCCCTACTCATCTCTTGCAGGCCCCAGTTGAACACACCACAGGCAGGAGCTCAATCAATATTTGTTGAGCTAAACTAGCCAACTCTGAACCTCCGTTTTTGAGTGCAAGAGTGGGCAGAAATGTGTTTGCTGAATGCAATTCGAGCATGGTCCTGACTGAGCAGAGCCTTGGGCTTGGTTCCCTGGGTCCCTGAAGATCTGTCTCCATGGGTTCGGTGGCCCAGCCACACACCTCTTGACTATGAGCAGACACTATCTGCTAGTCCTCAGTTCTATGTATGAATTCTTCTACGTATATGTCTTGTTTCTCCTCTTCCTCCTACCAAAGTGCCTGACTTCTATTGTCTGCGTGCCCCTGGGCTGCTCTTGCCCTGGTCCCACAGTGCTGTGCTTGGACACAGGTAGCACACAGTGCTTATGACCAGAGTGCCTGAATGGGGTCTAGCTGCAGCCAGTTGGGGGTTCTACATTGACGTCCAGATCCCCAGGTGCTCCTCACCACGCTGGGACTAGGATGGATGGGGAGAAAACATCTCTGCTGCCCTCCCCCACCAAGCAAACATGCTCTTGCTCTGTCTTCAGAATGTCATCACCTTTCTGAACATTGGTCTCCTTACCACTCACCTGGGGTTGATGGCAGGGTCTAGTGAAATCAGTGAATGCAAAGGGGTCTGGGGAAATCTTATCCAAATGTGAGAGATTGTGAAGTCTCACTAATGTTTTACCACCCTTCTTGGGATAGTGAAGTACCCAGGGAGGAAACAGGAGGAAGGGGGGCCTCCAGGGGTCAGCAAAACCCACAGCAAAGGGCCTAGCCACTAAGTTCCAGGCTGCAGAGGCATATGCCAAGGCAGGCTGAAAGGGTTGCCCAGGGGTCCCAGAATCTGGCTTGCTCCACACCAGACCTTGTGCAAGGCTGGGACCGTGTCGGCAAACACCCTATCAGCTTCATTTTATTCAGAGGTTCAATCCAGGCCCAAGAGGGGCATGCTGAAACTTGTTGCCATGTATTTCTCCATCTTCAGATAAACGCCACCTTCTCTCCACAGGCCTTGGGTATGAGAACAGCCTCTGACACACTGGGGATTCCACAGGACAAACAGAAAATGGGATAGAGTTTGAGGGTTGAGAGGGTGGCAGGAGGGGAGGGGGGCGCCAGGGCCTCAGAGGCTGGGGGTGGGAGTGGGGCTAAGCTTGGTCCAAGTCCCCATGACTCCTACTGCGTTCTCTGAACACAGCCCCTGCTTGAGCCTACCTTGGGAGAGGAATCTATTCACGCTGTCACCCAGTGTTGCAGAACACTTTTGTGCCAAGCAGTGCATGCTGGGACTGTAGAAATGGCTCACACATAGCTTTTGACATCAAGAACTTAGAGATGGGAGACACAGAGAGGCAAGGAGCTAGGGGATATTGAATTTTTCTTTTCAGGAGCTGGCAAATTAGTTTTTTTTTTTTTTTTTCTTTTTTTGAGACGGAGTCTCGCTCTGTTGCCCAGGCTGGAGTGCAGTGGTGCGATCTCGGCTCACTGCAACCTCCACCTCCCAGGTTCAAGCCATTCTTCTGCCTCAGCCTCCTGAGTAGCTGGGACTACAGGCACCCGCCACCATGCCTGGCTGATTTTTGTATTTTTAGTAGAGACAGAGTTTCACCACATTGGTCAGGCTGGTCTCAAACTCCTGACCTCGTGATCAGTCCACCTCAGCCTCCCAAAGTGCTGGGATTACAGGCGTGAGCCACTGCGCCCGGCCACAGATGAACTTTTTAAAGGATGAATAAAATTTAAACAGAGCTGGAAAGGACACTTCAGGTCAGAGGTCCTTAGGCACTTCCATGGAAGGGTTTCACTGAAACAAAGGGCTAAGAGAAGGGTAGGGCCTTAGGGCACAGTAAGAGCCTTCTAATGGTTCAGCTGTAGTGCCAGCTGGGGAGACCACCTCAGGAAGTTACAGTGCTCTCTTGCAAGATGTAGTGCTTTATGCCTCAAATGATTGACCAAATCTGGGGTTTTTTATTTCACAGCCAGAAAACAAGACCAGAAACCCAGAAGTAAAGTATAGTGGGTGATACCTTCAATGAATATCCAAACAACTTATTCTCATAAATGACTGCTTCATGTCTGGAGGCCCCTGAGGCCTGCTGTTCTAAAACCATGACCCCGGGTGCCAATGACAGGTCCACTGCATCATAAACAGAAATTGCCTGACCCTTGGCCATGTGGAATATCTCATATGATGAGGAAAACAGCCACAAAAGTGGGCTATGGTATTGGCAAGTACTTGGGGTTCCTAGTTACAAACAACAGAAACCAATGCTAGTTTAGTTGAATCAGAAAAGTTTTATTGGAAAGCTATAGAGGAGCTTGGGGAATTGTCAGAGAGGCTGGAGAATCAGAAACTGGCAAGAGCAAAGGAACTGGGCAGCCAAGCACACAGCCACATCCTGCCATAGGAGCTATTGGCGGCCAGCACTGTCAGCACGGGACCCACATCACTGCCACCCCGTACCACTGCTGCTGCCGCCCCTGCTGCCACCACCATCATCACCACAGCAGCATGGGGACAAATGCTTTAGGATCCCTGCTTCTCTGACTTTCTCCCTCCAGCCTTAAAGTACTGGGCACGAGTGTATGATGGGCTTAGTTGATGTCCCAGGTCCAAGTCACAGCTGCTCAGGGCCCCAGGAGTACAGGTCCTGGGGCCTGTGGGCTTTCCTGGTAGAGCACGCCTCAAGTCCACCAAGACACTGCAGTAGCAGGTTGCTCCAACACACCAGCAGGGGGCTTTGAGCACTGAGTAAGTGTCCCTTTCTGTTTCTGTGCAGAGACTAATTCTGACTAAAAGGCAAATTAGGGTCACTGCTATGCAATAGCAACAGAAAGGAAGATGATTAGGACCCAAGCGTGCTCCTAAAATACCTCCTTAGGTGGTGCCAGTCAGAGCACAGCAAAGGTTAATGGTAAACCTCCAAAACCCCACCCTAAAAGGGCTCTCCAAGGACTCAGACTCCTGAGCCTCCATAACCAGCTGAGGTGCTGGCTGAAGGCCAAGGGGAAACCTAGAATGACTTGTGAGGGATAAAGTCACAAATATCAGCTTGACCAGTTGCAGAAAAAAGAGCTGCAGTTTCAACCCACATTTCTGTACTTGCAGTGAGAGAAGAATGACATCCTGCTTTTCCTAATTGGAAAATTTTTTGATTTTGCTTATTTTGTTGTAATAATATTCATGAAAATGCACTGACACTGTAAAAAATATGAAGCAAATTCATTATTTCAGGTGAAAAACAAAAGCCTCCTTCCTGACTGCTTTCCCCCAATCCTCCGTCCCTCCCTAGAGGTAACCCCTGCCATCAGTTAGGCATGTCGCCTTCCAGACATTCTTAGGCATTTTCATATAAAGTTTGGTTTTGTAAGGTTTTATTTTACACAAACACTGTACATATTACTCTACACTATGCTTTCTTAACACTGTCTTGGAGATCTTTCCGTATCAGTATATCCAACTTTTAACTGCTGCATAGTTTTAATTCCATACTAGCAAGGAACCCAGGTTGGGCTGAAGTGCATGCACCAATTGAATATGCTGATAGATAGCTACTACCCAAACTGTTTTCCAAGAAGACCGCTATAGTTTATATGCACACCAACCCCATGAGTCTTTTCATTTCATCTCTTCCTAGCCCAAACTAGATATTATCATGAAGAAAAGCTATTGGCTTCTAATAGATGTAATATGTTTCATCGGTGTGTTAATTTACATGTCACCGATTATGAGTCAGGTTGAACTTGAACAACATCCAGCCTGTTGGAGATGCGTGGAAATAGCACTCAGAAACTGTCAGTAGGAGCATGAACAAGTACAATGACTTTGGAAAGCAATTTGGCAATATCTAGTTGGGGTGAAGATGCTCAAACCCTAGAACCCAGAAATTTCACTTCCATATACTTACCTCTAGAGAACGTCACACATGTGCACAAAAGGACATCTGTTTAGTATATTCATTGCCGCAAAATGCTGGGAAGAACCTAAGTGTTCACCAGTAGGGAAATGGATAAATAAGGTGTGGTAATTCATACAATTAATATTTTGTATACAGCAGTTAAAACTGCATGAACTAGATCCACATATATTGAAATGGCTAAGTCTCCAAAACACTGTTGAGCGTAAAATTCAAGTTGCAAAATGATATATATAGTCTATCAATTATATCCATTTAAAAAACATTAATACTGTATTTGATTATGAATATATACACACATATACATACATACACACACTCATATATATGTCTAAAGACACACACAAGAAGTAAACACACCATTTTCTGGTGTGTTTCTTACCTCTGTGTAAGAAAGAAGGTAAATATTATGGGCTGAGGAACTTCACCTGTGCTTAAAAAAAAATTATTTATTGGAGAGAGAGAGAGAGAGAGAAGAGAGGGGTGGCAGGAGAGAGAGAGAGAAAGAGAGAGAGAGAGAGAGAGACATCTCTGAAGCAAATATAGCCAAATGTTAAAACCTGTTCACTCTGTGTAAGTGAGTACCTGTATTTTCCTGTAGCACTTGTGTGGCATATTTTTTCTATTCCTATCTGTGTCACTGTGTTAAGCTATAAAATTCGCATATAGCTTTATTTTTTTGGACCCATTCCCTCTGAGAGTTTCTATTTTCTCAAAGGTGATTTCAACTCATTCATCCCTACATTCAGTTTGGACTTAATCCTGGCATTGTTTTGTTTCTTTACCATGCTTTCTTATTGTTTCTTTCTTTCCTTCTTTGTTTTCTTCCTTCTTCATCTATTTGACTCTTTCCCTGTAGTAGCTGGACAACCATACACTTTATTCCTACTTTTAAAGTCACTGCCCTCATTTTTTTTTTTTTTTTTTTTTTTTGCGATTGTTGAAGTCAGCATTTCCAGTGAAACTAAAGTTTTTGATGCAAATGCAAGGGATCAATTATAAAGTCATTCAGTACCACTGTTTCAGACAAAACCAAAGAATTCCATTATACCATGTAAAACCAAAAGAAAAACTTTAATAAGCTTTTACAGCACTGCAATTACAGGAACATCGACCCATAACATGCAACAAAAATGATTTTGCCTTTTGGACATATTTAACAGATACACTTGACATTACAAGTAACAGCAACACATTCTACTGAAGAAAACAAATGCGATTTAACTTTCAGGTTAGAAAACGTATGTTCTTACTGCAATCTCAAGTAGCATTTATAAAGTTTAGTTTTCCCTTTTCTAACCTCTAAAAGATGATATGATTTTTAATGCAATCATACACAACTGTTTTCACATTGGAAATAATCACGAGGAATCAGTAGGTTTAGGCTAACTGACTGACTGGTTTTGTTTCCATTGTTAATTTCAAGAGGGCTCCTGCAGTATTGTGGATTTCAGATGGGGAAAATAATCAGACCAGGAGTAAACAGCCTTGGTCTTTAGAGTGGGGGAGGGAACATGCAGCGGCACACAGGGCAGGTGCCTGACTTCTGAAGCCAGATGGACACACACGGCTTGTGGAAATAGTGGTGGCATGGCAGCTCAGTTGCCACCTCCCCCTTCACATATTCGCTACAGCAGATGGGGCAGCACATCTCCTGACCAACTGCGCCATGATCTTCAGTGACCAGGATCTCGGGAAGAGCGTCAATGCTCTCCTTGCTTGCTGGTGGATTGGCCACCTCCACATCCACTGCAAGAGACTCCAAGTGTGCAAGGGCAGTTTCCATTGCCTGGGCCAGGCGTTCTTCAAGTGCCATGTAGGTGAGGAACTGAGGATCCACATAGGAAATGGCTTCAGCCACTCCTAACCCATCTGCAAATCCATCAAAGAGGCTCCAATCCACTTCTAGGTCTTCGCTCACACTGGAGTCATCTTCAAGGTTGTTGTTTCCATCCAGCATGAATACCCCAGGCTGCATCAACTCATGACCAGAATCATTATCCCCCTCACTGCTACTCTCATTCTCATTGTACTGGAGCCAAGGAATTTCTCCTTCTTCCAGGGATGCCTGCTCTTCCTGAAGAGATGGTTCTCGAACTTCTTCAAGGTAATTGTTGCCATTGCTGCCAGCACTGGCCCCGGCGCCAGCCCCGGCACTGGCACTAGCACCGGGGCCGGGGCTGGCGCCAGTGCTGGCACTCACCTTAGCCTGTGGAGGTTCCCGCTCTTCTTTCCCCGGCAGAGTCTCCCAGCTTTCACCACTGGAGGACAGGGCTTGCTCTCGGCTTCGATATTTCCGACGCAGAGCAGCAATCCACTCTTTGTCACTGTCAGAGTCTTCCTCGCAGTATTTGTAGTAATCATCACTGTGCGTCCAGAAGTCAGGGTCGGCCATGGTGTGTCGTCGTCTCGGCACCTTTTCTGGTTTCACTTGGTCACTCCTCCCTTCCCGTTTGTCTTCAGGGTACTTTGGCTCAGAATAGCCACTTGAACTCTCGCCTCTGCCTCTTCTTGCTGGGCCATCTGAGTGGCCTTCATTGTCATTGGCAGTATCCCTCCACCTGGAAGTACTGTGTGGCATATCATCATCATCATCAGTATCAAAAAAAATTTTTGGTTTCACGCAGTTTGGACTTGCCAGGTTTCTGATTTTGGGCCTGACCACAGGTTCCTCTGCACTCTTTGAGGTGTTTTCCCCACCACCACAAATACTCACAGGAGCCCTGCTGGGACGTGCAGGTAAATTTTGCTCCCTTTTCTCCCTCTCCAAGCTGTCACCTTTTGTAGCCACCTTGCCTTCAGCAGAAGACGACTGTGAGGCCACACTACTTTGTGGCAGGAAGTCAGCTCTGCTAGTTGAGCATCTTGCTGCAGGGACTGGGTCTAACTTGTCTCGCTCCTCTCTCACATCACAGCTAAAACTAGAGAACTGTGGAGGTGGCCCAGCCAAAGACCTTGCCCCTTTCTCTGGGTCATACAGCTTATCATCTTTAAACTTGCCAGTTTTTCCTCTCGCTGGCGGTCGCTCAACAGGCCCAGCCCCCTCCTCCTCACTATCATCTGCCCCATAAGAGTCAATATGTCCATAGGTCATTCCTCTTCTGCTACCCGAAGCTCTGTACTCTCTTGGCGGATACCTGGAATAGTCCTCATTATCAATATTTAGGTTGGTTCCCGAACTCTCGCTGTCGTCCCAACTACGACGAGTAGTGGAAAATGGCGATCGGCTCCTCTTGGTGGTTTGACTGGAGGCTGATCTGTGCATTGGGACTTTGGAGTTCGTCTTTCTCTGGCTGGCAATCCTTTCCCGCTGGCTCGTGGGTGGCCTGAAACTGACATAAGCATGCCTTCTTCCATACCTCCTACCTGTATTGGACTGATACCCTCCTGTTGGATTGGGCCATACAGGCTTGCTAGATTCCTGACCCGTCACTCTGACTTAGGAGGGTTTTCAATACAGCTGGGGCTCGGGCAGAAAGATTCCTGCTCCCTGCACACGTTTTTCAGATGGGAAAGTAAAATCAGTTTAGAATAAAGGAGCAGGGAGAATTATTTTCACTTCAGCAGGCACGTAACTGAAAGAATAAGGGGCCTTTAAATTTAGTTTCACTTTCTTCTAAGGCCTGGAGTAGCATTCCAGTGACAGGTGTAGACCTGGAACACATTTTTAATGTTGGCAAAATGATTACAAGACTGGGTTTGCAGGAAAGCCAGACTTAGGGGAGAATCTGACGGAAGATGGGGGGTGACCGGACACTTGGAAGGTGGGTGAAGTACTGTAGAATTGTGCCAATGTGGGGAAAGGAAAGACTGCTGTAGTTTTCTTTTTATGGGGTGTCTGCGTTTTTCTGAGTGCTGCAGACATACAGGAGAAATGCAAATTGGAATAGAGTGGAAAATACAGATTGCTGTGTGCGCACAAGTCCCTATGTGTCTATCAAGAGGAGAGGGACAGGTGGAAGGGGACCAGCAATCCTGCAACAGAGGGATGTTTATGTTTGTAGGGGGAAAGGGTATGAGTGTTGGAATGATTCTGGATGTGGGTATGAAAATGACAGGCATGGGTGGGGTGGCTTTGGAGGAGAGGGGTGTGTGTATCTATGAGGAAAGGGAAGGTGTTTGTGTGTGTCGCTGTATGTGTGGCAGCTGAAACTACAGAAGGATGCCCATGTTTATGTGTATGTCACAGGCAGGGGAGTGTATGGTTGGCAATGGAGAGGAGTGTCTGAGAGTTTGTGTGTGCGTATGTTAGTCAAAATGGGAGGCAACAATGGAGAAATGTCAGTGTGCGCAAATGCAGCAGGCACAAACGGAAGCGGGGGTCGGGAGTGGCGCAGCACTGGAGACGGATGCGCTTGAGGTGGATGGAACAGAGGCCGGCAATCAAAGAACGATGCCTGCCTGTGTGGATATGGCAAGCAGGGAAGCAGGTGGTGTCCCCATAGAAGGATTTATGTGAGTGTGTGTGTACACCTCAGGGACCAGCGAAAGAGCTGTGTCTGACACACGTGGCGGAGAGATCAATAGAGGAGAGCATTTGAGGAGGGGGTATGAATGAGCACATGTGGTTGTATATGCATGTCACTGGCCAGCAATAGAAGGATGTCCTTATGTGTGTATATGACAGGAAGGAAGAAGGAGAGCAGCCTGAGGGGGTGTGTGAATAGGCATGTGTTCGCGAGAGCACGCAGAGGCCGAGCAGGGAGGGGGCCGGTGCTAGAGGTGTGTATGTGGTAGGCGGATAGAGGAGGGGGAAGGCATGGGAGGGTGTGAGGGTGTGTGAGAGGGTGTGTGAGAGGGTGTGTGAGAGGGTGTGTGAGAGGGTGTGTGCTGCGTGTGCCTGCGCATGCGCGGGAGAGAAGACGCACTGGAACCTTGAGGATGGAGGGGCAAGGAGGGGGCTGCAATGGAAAGCTTCTGTGCGGGGGCGCGTGCTCGCGAGACACGGAGGGGTGTGGGGTAGGGGGTACGCAATGTCATAATAAGAGGTGGGAAAAGGCCATCAGCTCAAACGGGAGACCCAAACCGATGTAGCAGGGAAGAGGCAAAATGAAAGAAAAGGGCGTGCGTGGGTCTAGTTTTCCCTGAGAATAATTATTTTTTCCTCCTTACAATTTTTTCCCTGGGAACAGTATTTTTACCTAAAAATCTTAACCATTTACCATTTGGCAAAACAACAGCAAAATATGGGAAGAAAGGCCACGGAGTGCTCCGCAAAGGGGCCGAGGAGGGAAGAAGGAAGGAGAGGGGAGGAGAGGCAGGGAGAAGTGGGAGAGGGCCGCGACCACCACTACCCTCCCAATAGCGATGAAAGCCACTCGAGTGGGGACCGCGCCACACGAAAGGGGTTCCCGGCAGCGGAGGATGCGGCCCCAGAACAGGCCGATGTAGAACATGGGCCTCACTCTGCAGTCAGGTCCCGCGTCCGCCCCACCCCTTCCCGAGGGGCGAACCTGAAAAGCAGTTCCCAGGAACCCCGCAAAATCCTCGTCCCCGTGCCCGGCCACTCGCACTGCGCCCGACCACTCGCGCCACCGCCAGCGCCCGGATGAATCGAGGAAACAATCAGCCTTTCACTCACCAAGTCCAGAAAGCCACACGCTTTTCAGAGAAGCAGAGCTCTCGGACCTCCGACCGCCACGACCGCCAGAGCCGCTGCTCCCGGTCTCGAGCTCCTCCCCCGCCAGACAGCAGCGGGGCGGGTGGCGACTGCGGCGGCGGAAGTGATTGTGAAGTCAGCTGGAGCCCGCCCCCTTGATGTGGCGGGGGCGGCAGCTGCTCTCCACAAATCAGGGTGGGCCCGAAAGCATTATTTCATCTTAAATGATGAAATCGTCAAGGATACAGCAAAGGACAGCGAAAAATGTCACGAACACCCAGCTTTAACTAATGTTAAATATTTAGCTATATTCCCTTCTGTTTTTTTTTTAAATAAAATAAAATCTGCAAATTCTTTCTGATTAAGTCCAATGTGAGAGTAATTACGTTACTACATCACATCCTATGTTACGTGTTATGGTTGTACCGAAAGTATTAAACCTGTGAAACTATATTTAGGGTTGCAGTAAGCTTAAATTTTTTTAACCTTATTGTTAAAGCAAACTGAAGCTGTTTAGTGTTGAATTTGTTGCTGCTAATCACAAAACCAAGCTTCTCTATTCAAGAGATCATAAGACACAACACAGGTTCATATTCTGGTATTGCATTGCAGTTAAAACATATTACAGTTATGTCTTTTGGATTTATACCATTTTACTGAATTCTGAAGTCTTTAAATTGCGCTTTATAATGGAACTCTAATATTTACAGCCAATGTAAACATTTCCTATGTTCACAACAGTAGCAAAGTTTTGTTCTTACTGGAAACAAAATGCACAAGAGAACAAAAATCTTAGGGGTAGCAACATAATAGAAATAGAATGTATAACTTTCAAACCATTAAAGTAATAATATGTGGAACAAAGAGAAAAACTCATTCTGAACAAAGGTCAAGAAATGTTGCTGGGGGTGTGCAAAAAAAAGGATGCGAAAAGTAAACAAAAACGCAGGAATCTAAATATATCAGCATGCATTATGGGTTAACATCTCCTAATAAAAACCAAACTCTTATTTTGAGGATTTTGTTTTTAAAAGTCAAGTTATATACTATTTCTGTGAGTTTCACCTAAAGCAGAAATAGAAAAAATATATATATGACAGTAAAATACTAGCAGAAAAAAAGGAAGGGAGGGAGGGAATGAGGGAAAGAAAGAAGCAAAAAAAAAAAAAAAAGGAAGAAAGAAAGAAAAGGAAGGAGGAAAGAAACTCGTAACAACATCAATATCCTAAACATCGAGAACTCAGAGTAAAAAGCACTAAAGAGAACAAAACAGGTTGTTTTATTCACTGAGAAAGATACGACAAGCTGGTGGTGTGTGCCTGTAGTCCCAACTACTTAGGAGGCTGAGGCAGGAGGATTGTGTGAGCCTAGGAGGTTGAGACTGAAGTGAGTGGAGATCACGCCACTGCACTCCAGCCTGGACAACCAAGCAAGATGCTGTCTCAAAATAATGATGATAATAATAATGATAATAATAATTGAACTTCATTGGCGAGAAATCTGAAGCTATCAACTTTTTAAATGGAGATACATTTTCATCTAGCAATTCTACTTCTAGTCAACTTCTCTGTTGTGTGTTCTATTGAGACACACAAGTGGAGAAAGATATGTGAATAGGAGTGTAGCAAGATAATGCAAACCACTTTAATTCTCCTCAACAAATAAATTGCTTAAATTTACTTAAACATGTTGCTTGGTGGCTCATGTACAGACATGGTGGCTGACACCTGTAATCACAGCACTTTGGGAGACCAAGGCAGGAGGATTGCTTGAGCCCAGGAATTTCAGACCAGCCTGGACAATATGGTGAAACCCCATCTCTGCAAAAAAATGTAAAAATTTCCGTGGCACAATGGCACATGCCTATAGTCCCAGCCACTTGGGAGGCTGAGGTGGGAGAATCACTTGAGCCCAGGAGGTTGAGGCTGCAGTGAGCTAAGATTGCGCCACTGCAATCCAGCCTAGAAAATAGACTCAGACCCCATCTCAAAGAAAGAAAGGAAGAAAGAAAGAAAGAGAAAGAAAGAAAGAAAGAAAGAAAGAAAGAAAGAAAGAAAGAAAGAAAGAAAGAGAAAAAGAAGAAGAAAGGAAATAAGGCAAGTATATACGTACTGATCTAATATAAATAAATTAAGTGAAAAAAGCATGTTACAGAACAACGCATTTTTTTTAAAAAAAAATATAATAGTCACAAAAATTTATGTGCCAAACAATGTAGTTTCAAAATATATAAAACATACTGTTAGAAATATAAAGAGAGATCAGGAAGTCTGCAATTATAGTGGGAAACTTCACCTCATTTCTTATGGTATAGATAAATCAAATAGACTGCAAAATAAATAACGATATGAGGAAATGGGACAATACAATATACTGAATGTATATGTATTTTTGTTTTTTGTTTTTTTTGAGACAGAGTCTTGCTCTGTCACCCAGGCTGGAGTACAGTGGCGCAATCTTGGCTCACTGTAACCTCCACCTCCCAAGTTCAAGCAATTCTCCTGACTCAGCCTCCTGAGTTGCTGGGACTGCAGGTGCTCACCACCACACCCAGCTAGTTTTTGTATTTTTTGGCAGAGATGGGATTTCACCATGTTGACCAGGCTGGTCTCAAACTCCTGACCTCAAGCGATCCACCTGCATCGGTCTCCCAACATGCTGGAGTTACAGGCTTGAGCCACTGTGCCCAGCTTGTATATGTATTTTTGGACTCAAGAGAGGATACATTTTCTTTATAAAATATTTTTAAATATGTCAACTATACAGAAAAGTAGAATACAAAATACACATTTGAATGCACCTGTCACATGGATTGCGCAAATTTTATTTTCTCCAGATCCTCAGATCCTTCTGTTTTTGAAACAAAATAGTACAGTTGAAGCTCTCACTTCATCCTATTCACTTGACCTCTCTCTTGAAAATAAGCCTTATTTGGAAGTTGATGTGCTCTCGTCTTGTTCATGTTTGTGTGTGTATATATATATCTATGTATAGATAGATGTGTATATATGTATATGTGTATATGTATGTGTATGTGTATATATATACATATATGCATATATGTAGTATATATTTACAGATGTGTATATATATATCTGTGCATATATGTAGTATATATTTACAGATATATATATATCTGTGACCAATACACAATTTTTTATGTATTTAAATTATGCAAATGGTATCATTATAAATATATACTTTTGCAACTTAGATTTTCACTCTATTGATTTTTGAAACTCAGCAATTTTGATACCTGTAGATCTAAGTCATGCATTTTAACTGCTGAATATTACTGTATCAATTATCCAATATATTACTATAACGTATTATTGTATGGCCTTCTTTTGCATAAGTTATCTAATTTATCTCTTTTCCTACTGTTTCTGTTTTGTGCAATTATAAGTGAGGATTCAATGAACATCCTAGTGCATGGCTCCTTGTGCCTACATAGAAGAGTTTCTTCAGGGCAGAGCTTCCCAACTGAGTTATAAGTGTTCTGATATATTGATCCCCTTAGATCTACAGGAAGGTAGCTCTGACTTCAGCAGCTGCCCCTAGGGACTGTTGCCTCTGGCCAAGAGCACACTGTCTGTTTATTCCAATGAGCTGACACAATATTAGCATTTTAAATATATGTTCTGATGTGAAAAGGATTGAAATAAATTGCTCCAGTATAGAAACACTGAAATAGAATTTCTTGGTCAAAGAGTATGTTGTAGTTATCTATTGCTGTATAACAAATTTCCCTAAAACATAGCAGCTAAAAACAACAAACATTTATCATATCACGGTTTCTATGGGTCTGGAATCCAGGCATGGCTTAGTTAGGTGCCTCTGGCTCAAAGCTTCTTATGAGGTTGCACCCAACCTCTCATCTAGGGTTGCAGTCTCATTTGAAGGCTCAAGTAGGGTAAGAGGTCCACTTCCAGGCTCTTTTACATGGTTGTCGACAGGCCAAAGAAGACCCATTTCTAAGCTAATTCATGTGACTGTTGTCAGGCTTTGTTTCCTCGTCATGTGGACCTATCCATAGGCTTCCTAAGTCTCCTCACAGCATGGTAGCTGGAGAGAGGGAGAGAGAGATCCCAAGAGGAAAGATGCAGTGAGAGCCCATCACTTTTGCCATATCTTATTCATTAAAAACAAGCCATGGAATTTGTTCATTTTATCTAAGTTACCAAATTTGTGGCCATAGAGTCGTTCATAATACTTTGTATTATCCTTTTAATGTCCATGAGGTCAGTCGCAATGGCTCCTCTGTAATTTCTGATATGAGTAACTCTGTTTACTCTCTTTTTTTCTTGGTTAGTCTGGCTACAGGTTTCTCAATCTTGTTGACCTTTTCAAAGAACCAGCTTTTGATTGTATTATTTTTTCTCTACTATTGTTCTGTTTTCAGTTTCATTGATTCCTGTTTTAATTTTATTGCCTGTTTTTTTCTACTTACTTTGGACTGAATTTACTCTTTTATTTTCTAGTTTCCTAAGATGGAAGCTTAGGTGATTTATTTAAGGTCTTTCTTATTTTCTAATGTATGCATTCAATGCTACAAATTTCCCTGTAAGCACTGCTTTTGCTGCATCCCACATATTTTGGTAAATTATCTCAAAATACTTTAACATTTATCTTGACACTTCTTCTCTAACCCATGTTTTATTTGAAAGTGTATTGTTTAATCTCCAAATACTATATGATTTTCCAGCTATCATTCTTTTATCGATTCCTAATTCAATTTCATTGTGGTCTGAGAGGATACTTTGTATAGTGTCTATTCTTTTAAATTTGTTGAGGCATGTTTCATGGCCCAGGATGTAGTCAATCTTGGTGAATGTCCAATGTGAGCTTGAAAAGAATGTGTATTCTGCTTTTGTTGGATGAAGTTGTCTATAAATGTCCATTAGATCCAGTTGATTGATGGTGCTATTCAGTTCAACTATATCTTTACTGATTTTCTGCCTGCTGGATCTGTCAATTAGTGATAGAGTGGTGTTGAAGTCTCCAACTATAATTATGAATTCATCTATTTTTTCTTGAAGTCCTATCAGTTTTTGACTCATACATTTTGATGCTCTGTTGTTAGGCACATACACATTGAAGATTGTTACGTCTTCTTGGAGAACTGACTCCTTTTTCATTACATAACACCCCTATTTGTCCCTAATAATTTTCCTTGTTCTAAAATCTGCTGTGTCTAAAATTAACATAGCTAATCTGGCTTTCTTTTGATTACTGTTAGTATGGTATATATTTCTGAATCCCTTTACTTTTAGTTTATCTCTGTCTTTATACAGTTGGTTTCATGTAGATAACATATAGTTAAGTCTTGTTTTTAAAATCCATTCTGATAGTCTCTTTTAATTGGTGCATTTAGATCATTCACATTTAAAGTGATTACTGATATAGTTGGATTAATATCTACCACACTTGTAGTACTTGTAACTATTCCCTATTTGATGCCCTTGCTCTTTTTTTTTTTTTTTTTTTCTCTTGTTGATGGAGTCTTGCTCTGTCACCCAGGCTGGAGTGCAGTGGCTCAATCTCGGCTCACTGCAACCTCCACCTCCTAGGTTCAAGCAGTTCTCCTGCCTTCACCTCCTGAGTAGCTGGGATTACAGGTACCCACCACCACACCCAGGTAATTTTTGTATTTTTTTTAGTAGAGAGGAGGGTTTCACCATGTTGCCCAGGCTAGTGTTGAACTCCTGACCTCAGGTGATCCACCCACCTTGGCCTCCCAAAGCGCTGGATTACAGGTGTGAGCCAATATGTTCAGCCTTTTTTGTTTTGTTTTGTTTTGTTTGTCTTTTTGTTTTTTTGAGATAGAGTCTCACTGTGTCACTCAGACTAGGGTACAGTGGTGTGATGTCAGCTCACTGCAGCCTTGCCTCCCAGACTCAAGTAATCCTGCCACCTCAGCCTCCTGAGTAGCTGGGACTGCAGGCACACACCACCATGCTCAGCTAACTTTTTGACTTTTTTTGTAGAGATGAGGCCTCCCTATATTGCCCAGGCTGGTCTGGAACTCCTGGGCTCAAGCGATCCTCCCACCTCACCTCCCAAAGTGCTGGGATTACAGGCATGGACCACTGCACCCAGCTTCTCTGATTTTAATTAAGCATTTTATTCTCTCCTCTCTTAGCATATTAAGTTTACTTTTTATTTTTACTTTTTTAGTGATTAGGGCTTGCAATATACATTTACAACTAGTCCAAGTTCACTTTTAAATAACGCTATAACTCCTCATGAATAGTGCAGGCACCTTGTAACATACTATTTCCAATTCCTTCCTTCAGTCTCTTATAACAGATTTAATAATCATTTCTGTCATTCATTTCATTAGTATATATACTATAATCATTCAACATATTGATACTATTATTTTGAACAAGCTGTTATTAGATCAATTAGTAACAAGAAAAACAAAATATTTTATTTTATTTATACCTTAATTTATTTCCATTTCAATGTTCTTCCTTTCTTTACGTAGATTCATATTTCTAACCAATATTATTTTTCTTCTCTCTGAAGAACCTCTTTTAACATTTCTTGCAAGGCAATTCCTAGAAGTGACATCATAATACTTTTGCCACATTCTATTTATTAAAGGTGAGTTACTAGGCCTAACCCACATTCAATGGGAGGAGATTACCCAAGAGCATGCATGGGGGCAAGAGGAGGCCATCATGAGGCATCATGGGGGCAGGAGGATGTTGGAGCATTTCAACCTTAATAAATATTCCCAATCTGTTTTCCAAAATGGTTATAACAATCACATTTTCACCTAAAGTTTATTCACATCTCTGCTTTTGGTGAGTATTCACCAGATCCTCACCACTCTTGATATAAGCTTTAAAACTGTTGCCAATCTGATGAGTATGGAACACTGGCTTTGCTTTTCCCTGAATTACTAGAGAAGTTAAGCATCCTTTCACAGTTGTTGACCATTTAGATCTCTTCTCTGAATTACTTGGTCATATCTTTTGTCTGTGTTTCTACTGGGGTTGTTTTTATGGTTATTGATTTCTAGGAGTTCTTTATATATTCTGAATACCAGATGTCAGCTGTATTTGTACCATTGCAACTATCTTCTCGTAGTCGGAGTTTTCTTTAAATGTAAATATGAAATTTTAAAAGCAGTTAAAATAAACCATGGGAGAATGTTTTTTTTAATAATCCTGGAACGGAGAAGACCTTTGTAAGTTCGATGAAATATACAAGAGAAAAAAAAGAGAGAGAAAGAGAAAAGTTTCAACTACATCAAAAAAATCTTCTGGCCAGCAAAAAATAAACAATTCTAAGTAAAATAAAAGGAAAATGAAGTGCCAGGCACAGTGGCTCACCTTGACAACTTGAAGCCAGGAGTTCAAGACCAGCTTAGACAACATAGTAAGACCCCATTTCAATTAAATATTTGCTGCTAATTGCATAAAGGACTAATTTCCGAAATACATGAAGAGTTCCTATAAATCAATAAAAGGCCAACAAACCAATTTTAACATGAGCAAAGGATACCAATAAACATTTTATTAGAAAGGAAATACAAATGGTATTTCAACATGTGAGAAAACGTTCAAGCTCAATGATAAAAATAAAATGGAATATGATTTCACCCATCAGACTGAGCAATGAGACACAGTTTGATAAACACTGTTGTTGAAGGTGTGGAGCCACAGGCAGGCACCCTTCAACATTGCTGGTGGTAGGGTGAGGGTACTTGGTAGTTAGAGCCTCTGTAGTCAGCAAGTTGGCAATAGCTATCAAATTACTAATGCACATACTTTTTGGCCCAGAAATTCTACTTCTAGGAATTTGCTTACAGATATACTTGCACATGATTGAAATGAAATATGTGCCGTTATATTCCTTACATCACAGTATTGTTTTGAATAGCAAAAAACTAGAATGAACCTAAACATTTATCAAAAGGGAAATGAATAGTTGTGACGGTGGAAGACCTACTGTAACACAGCTAAGATGCAGACTCTAATGCTAGTTGTATCAGAAGGGATAAATCTAGAAATCAATATTGAATGCAAAAAGTGAGTTGTAAGAGGGTATGTATATTACAATAGCATCTATATATGTTTTAAAAGCACATAGGGGGCATTGTAGGTTTGAGATTGTTCTATCTTCTCAGAGAATTATTTATTTGATCACCAATAAATGACATAATGATATACCTCTAATAAGACTTTTGGTATAAAGGTCAATCCTGCCAGCAATTCTACTTTCCAGTTTTTGTTGTTGTTGTTGTTGTTGTTGTTGTTGTTGTTGTTGTTTGAGATGGAGTCTCGCTCTGTCGCCCAGGCTGGAGTGCAGCAGCATGATCTCAACTCACTGCAACCTCCACCTCCTGGGTTCAAGTGATTCTCCTGCCTCAGCCTCCCGAGTAGCTGGGACTACAGGCTCATGCCACCATGCCATGCCAAGTTAATTTTTGTATTTTTAGTAGAGATGAGGTTTCGCCATGTTGGCCAGGCTGGTCTTGAACTCCTGACCTCAAGTGATCTGCCTGCCTGGGCCTCCCAAAGTGCTGAGATTATAGGAGTGAGCCACCACACCCAGCCTCCAGTTTTCTTTTGTTAAGATTTTTTTCTGGCATATTTTTACTCATCTTCTAAAAATATTTTTAAGGTAATATCTTTATACTTACACACAAATATTTATGTAATTTTAGACCCAGTCATAAAAGAAACCCTATGTGCATGCTTTATTAAAACTATAGTCCTTTCTCGGCTTGGGCGGCGGGAGGGCTGGCAGCAGCCAGCCAGCCCAGCTTCGCGAAGGCTCTCCAGGCGCCGCAGCCCACAGGCACCCGGCACGGGAGGCACGCGCCCTCCCCGCCGCCAGGATGCCCAAGAGGAAGGTCTGCTCCGCCTAAGGGGCCGCCAAGGAAGAGCCCAAGAGGAGATCGGCGCGGTTGTCAGCTAAACCTCCTGCAAAAGTGGAAGCAAAACCGAAAAAGGCAGCAGCAAAGGACAAATCTTTAGACAAAAAAGTGCAAACAAAAGGGAAAAGGGGAGCAAAGGGAAAACAGGCCAAAGTGGCTAACCAAGAAACTAAAGATTTACCTGCAGAAAACGGTGAAAGGAAAACTGAAGAGAGTCCAGCCTCTGATGAAGCAGGAGCCAAATCTGGTTAGTGCCATATACCATGTCTTATCGGTGGTCCCTGTCTCACTTCTTGTACAATCCAGAGGAATATTTTTATCAACTTATCAACTAAATAGTTGGTAAATTTACAAAATTGCAAATGTAAATGCAAGTTTTTTAGTAGCTCTAGAAGCATTTTTAAGAAAGAGGGAATCACACCTCATCCCATTTTTTAAGTGTAAATGCTTTTTTTTTTTTTTTTTTTTGAGGTGAAATCATTTGCTGGTTGTTTATTTTTTGGTACAACCAGAAAATAGTGTGGGATATTGAATTATGGGATGTTTTGACTGTCTCGCGTGTCAGCCTAACATTCCGTAGATGGGGGTTAGTTTTTATATCCTGTAATACAAAGCATATTAAATGGCAATATGGAGTCAGTCCTGCATTTAATGTCTTGAATATTTTAAATTACTTCTATTCCCATGTTTTGTTTTTGTTTTTGTTTTTTTGGTTTTTTTTTAGTAGAATTGTTTCCTAGAGAAAACCACTCTTTGATCATGGCTCTCCCTGTCAGAATTGTATGCACTCTATAACATCTTTGGTTGTGGTAGTCCTGTTTTCCTGATAACTTTGTTACTGTGCTGTGAAAGATTTAAAATTTGAATATGTAGTGTACATGCTATTCAGTTGTGAATTGGTGGGACATATATAATAGCTTATCAACATGTGAAGGTACTGGTACTTGATAGCCTCTTTTTTTTTTTTTTTTTGAGGTGGAGTCTCGCTCTGTCGCCCAGGCTGGAGTGCAGTGGCCAGATCTCGGCTCACTGCAAGCTCCGCCTCCCAGGTTTACGCCATTCTCCTGCCTCAGCCTCCCGAGTAGCTGGGACTACAGGTACCCACCACCTCGCCCAGCTAGTTTTTTGTATTTTTTTTAGTAGAGACGGGGTTTCACTGTGTTAGCCAGGATGGTCTCGATCTCCTGACCTCGTGATCTGCCCGTCTCGGCCTCCCAAAGTGCTGGGATTACAGGCTTGAGCCACCGTGCCCGGCCTTGATAGCCTCTTAAGGAAAATTTGCTTCCAAATTTTAAGCAGGAAAGTCACTGGAATAACTTTAAAAAAGAATTACAATACATAGCTTTTTAGATTTTTGTTACATATGTTAAGAATTGTGTACAAATCGAAATGTCTGTACTGATCCTTAACCAATAAAATCTCAATTATGAAAGAAAAAAAGTTATAGTCCTTTCTATTTTTACTTGCCTTCCACCTCGGCCTATATCAGTACTCCCTCCACAATCTATGTCAATAAACTAGTATTCATTATTCCATATTTTTCTTCATACTTGTGTAATCACATACAGACATATGCATACACATATATGTATACTTTTGTGTGTATATACATATACACATATGCAATACATGCACAAGTTTTTATTTGTCCTTTTTTATTAAAATGAAATTATATACATACTCTTCCAGTTCATATTCTTCTCACTCAACAACACTCCCTGGAAATCAATCATATGGCTCTAATTACTAATCTTCAATGGTTGCCTAGTATTTCATAGTGTGGATGTGTCATAATCTACTCAGCTATTAACCTATTGATAGGTTACTATGATTTTTAGGGTTTAAAAAAGCTGTAAGTAATTATGCAATACACATCTGTTATGGTTTGAATGTCTCCTCCAAAACTCATGTTGAACTTTAATTGCCAATGTAATGGAATTGGGAGATGGGGCCTTTAAGAGGTGATTAAGTCATGAGGGCTCCACCCTCTTGAATGAATTAATGCCATTATTGTGGCAGTGAGTTAGTTACAGAGGGAATGGGTTCCTGATAAAACGATAAGCTTGGCTTCTTCTTACTCTGTGCTTTGCATGCTCACTTCCACCTTTTGCCTTCCACCATGGGATTACCCTCACCAGATGCCAGTGCCATGTCCTTGGACTTCCCAACCTCCAGAACCATGAGCCAAATAAACTTCTGTTCTTTACAAATTACCCAGTCTGTGGTATTCTGATACATCAGCAGAAAATGAACTAAGACATCTTTGTCCATATAGGACCTTAAGTACTGGGGTTTCCATTCTTACAGGATGATGTCCCAGAAGTAGGATTGCTAGGTCAAATGATGTGCATCTTTTTATTTTAATAAATGGTGTCAGACTGCTTTCCCCAAAGCTTAGAGCCTTCTCACTTCCTCAACAATGTGTGGCCCAGCAGCCTGGCTAACTTGACTTATTCTTGGCAGAGATTCCTCTCCAAAGAATTTGAAATTCAAAAGGAGACACACAGAGATTGAGAAGATTGGAGCTGTGTCATATTCATATCAATCAATTCTGAAAACAAGCCCAATATCTTGAAAATACAGTCTTAGTTTTTGCCCAAGTTAGCCGGAGTTGAATTCTGTTGCTTGCAACCAAAAGACACTAATAAACTGTAGTCATGGACTGAGACCTCAACCTGGTCACAAATCCAGCCCTGATCCCAACTACGAATTCAACTCTAATCCATGCCATAGACTTAATCCTCACCCAGGTTGGAAACTGAGGGTCATTCCTGGCCCCAGACTTCACTGTACACTGCCTGCCAAGAACTCCTCTCCAAGGGATGTTCCTGGCTGTCAGTGGATACATTTCAGTGGAAACATTTCGGCCAAACGTATCCATAGCCTGGGACCCAAAGTTAAGGCTTCTTTGTGGCAACCAGTGCTGATTACTTCTGGAGACGGGGGAATTTCTTGTGAAGAAAAATTTGTAAAATCTAAGAGATATTTTGGGGACATCTGGGTTGCAGGAAATAAAAGATCAAAGGGGAACACGGTTCTGGGGTGAAGGTTTAGTTTGTGGAGGCAGATAATAGGGATATGAGGGAGCCAAGTGTCTGGAGCTGAATGGGGCTGGGCTGAATCCCCTGCTGGAGCCTACATGGGTCTCTATGAGAGAGAGATCCCGTGCTCCCAGGATAAGCTCAGAGGAATTGTCACCAAGAGGTCCAGGCAGCCTGTGGCCCACAGTCTTCCTTCTTTGTCTCTCTCAACATTCTGGCACTGCCTCAACTGGCCCAATGGGCCCCCATGAGGCTCAGGCCCCTTTCCCCACTGTTCTGACACAGGCCCCAAAGCCACCTGCCACTTTCTCCTTCCTTCCAATTTCCCTCCCATCATCTTTTCCCCTGGTGTATCTTCTCACTGCATGCCTCCTGCTGAATTTCAGGGATTAGGACTGTCTACCATGGGACACAGCTCCCTTCTCTTCTCCCTGGAGCCAGGAGGTTCTTGCCAAATCTGGCCCCAGCCTCACCCCAAGGATCTCTGGAAGGAATTAGGCAGAACTTGCTGGGTGTGTGACTGGAGAGACAAGTCAAGAGTGTGGGGAGGGAACTACCATTTGTCAAACACCTATTATTATATACCAGGTAGGGAGTTAGTACTTAGCTCCCCTATTTAATCTCCACAGCAAGTCAATGAGATAGCAATTTTTATGGTCAGATAGGGAAGCTGAGGCCCAGGTATGTTCAAAGATTTGTCCAAGGCTACTCAGCTAGAGGTGGCAGAGCTGGGATTTGGACTCAGGACTGTTGAATCCAAAGCCAGCTCCTTCCAGGACTTAAACAAGAGGAATGTAGTGGCCTCAATTTCTGCCTAAAAGGGAGGCCCTACCAGGTAGAGAGTTCCCTGGTGGAGGCCTAGAGCACCTTCCTGGACCCTGGGCCCACTCTGTAGGGAGGGCTAGTTGGGTAAGAGCTGTACTAGAGGGGCAGAGAAGCAGGTTTCTCTCACCCCAACCCCTGCAGGTTCCACTCAGGCAGTGCTGGCCTCCCTCCTCCCATAGTGTCTCCCCACTCCCCTTATTCCTCTGTGCTTCCATCAACAGGGAGAGAAGAGAGCCAGCGGACAGTGCTGAGAGTAGGGTAAGCAGAGTCAGAAGACCAGACACAGTTCATTCACAGGCAAGAACTCTGGGCTGCTCCTGCTTCACTGTTCCCATCAGGGCAATGGGGCATGGGGGGGTGTATAAGACGATGGCTGAGCCCATGTCAACTCCACCAGTGCATGTGTGGTGAGGCCTGCCTGGGCAGGCAAGCACTGTGACCATGTCAGTGGAGATGACTTTGCCCACAGAACATGATTCAGGGGATAGCAAGGGCAGGAGCTAGGGTAAGCCAGGAAGACACATCAATAGCTGGTACAAGAGCTCTGTTAGGCCCTGCCTGGGGTCCAAGCCCTGCCTCTGGCTGCCCCATCATGACAGAAAGGTGGAGGATAAGCAAATGAGAATCTGTGGTTAATAGAAATGGGGACTTTTTGAAAAGAGGAACACTACAGGAAGTACAAGAAAGTAAGAAAGGGCTGGAAACACTCTCCTGGTTGTCCTGAGAGGGAGAGGAAATTACACCTGTAAGAAAAAGCTTGCCTTTAGATCTCCACAGAGGCAAGGGGCACTGTGTGGCTGATTAAGCGGCGTTCTAGTTACAGACCTGATACCCCTGCTTGCTGTAACCCTGAGCAGGTCTTTTTTTCCTTTCCGGGTCTCAGTGTTTCCATCTGCACAGTGAGAATTTGGACCCAAATGTTCTCCAAGAGCTCTGTCAGCTCTCAAATTCCAGCATCTTCTCCAAACCTGCTCTGAGTCAAGCCCCTTGAGCATGGCTGTGCCTCAGGCACTGATGGTTGTTTTAATGTGCTGATCAGTAGTGGAAGTCACAGTAACATTGTGACATAGGGGTGGTGTGCGTTGGGGTCATCCTAGGATCCAACATGAACTCCTCACCACAGCCTAGAGGCTTGAGTGGATTAATGCCCTGCCCATCTTTCCAGCCTCCTCTCTCCCTCTCCAGTTTCCCCTGACCTCCTTTCCTTGCCTGGGACATATCAGACTCGTTCTTGCTTTGGCACCTTCACATACACTGTTCACTGTACTTGGAATGCAGGATCCCCACCTCTTTGGTAATTCTCTTCCTTTTGATCTTAGCTGAAATGGCCTCTCTTCCAGGAAGTCTTCCTGGGTCCCTAGCCTAGGCCAGCTCCCACTCTGAAACACACTCATAACATCATGATAAGATCACAGTAGTAATTGCTTGTACCATACAAGTATGTTTGTATCTGTCTCCCCTCCTCAATTACTATCAGCTCCCTGATAGCAAGACCCTTGTTTATCTCATTCACAGCTCTACCCTTGGTGTCCAATAACCCAGGAAACTTTTAACCAGCAACTATTTCTTGAAAACAAAACCCCTAGAAGCTGCCATGTGCTATAGACTTACTGGGCGCCAGGCACAGGCATACAACATCTCATTGGATCCTTGGATCATGCCCTCCCTACTTATTTCTTAGGTGCAGAGATAGTGTGGCAGAGAGCTGATGGGTTTTGTCCTTTCAGAAGATCTTTGTCCTGGACCAGTTGGCTGGGATGCGCAGAGCTGGGCCTGGCAAGCAGGTCTGCCTGTTTTGCGCCTCCTTTATTTGCTTGCCACCACTCTTCGGAGAGGAGCAGCAGCTGTGGCCGCTCCTCGTGTTCCCATAGCAACCAATGCTTACCTCCCGCTCACACTGGTTCCTAATTGCCTGATTACGCATCTTCTCCCCCACCAGCTCGCCAGCTCGGGAGCTTCTTGAGAGCAGGGTCCATGGCAGGCTTTGCTCACCATTGCGTGGCTCCAGACTCAGTGAGTATTAGTTAAATGAACAAAAATGAATGCATGACCATCCATGCACATGGGTTTTTACAAGCTTTCATCAAAAACAAGGCACCTGGCAGCCTGTAGTGGCTGGGGGGAGGGCGAATTTGAGGACTCAGTGCTCCTGGCTCACCTCTGCTTAGTGGCGTGGGTGGCCAGCCCCCCTTCTCCTTTCTCCCCTGCTGCCTGGGGAAGCTCTTTAGAAAACAGGCAAGACAGCCTGCACGGTCATGGCTGCTGGCAGGAGGGGGATGCTGGAGATGGTGTGACACCCTCCCCTACCAATCCCCCCACCCCTGCTCCGCCATGCACAGGCACACTCGAACTCCCTCACCACCTCCTTATGATGGAAACCATCTCAAATGGCCAGTTTTTGTTTTAAGAATTACCAGAAACAATTGAGCAGCCTATCCAATTCTAATGCTCTGTTCACAATCTCACCAGTCAGCCCCTTTACTCTGTTCCCATTGCCATCATGTTAATCCCACTCACCACCATCTTCCACCTGAGCTGCTCCAACAGCTGCCTCTCTGTCCCACTTCTGTCCTCTTCTCTTCCCCCTCCTGCCCTCCCTCACCCCATCTTCCATGGCACAGACAGAAGGAGGGTCCCAAACAGAAATCATACCATGTTATTCCCAGCCAGACTCACGAGGGAGGCAGGTGCATTTTTTACTATTTTTGTGGCATGACAGAGTCTGTGTAAGTCACCGAAGTGCCTAGAGGGGGAGCAGGCAGAGCTACTAGTCCATTAACTCAGTCTTTAAATGTTTGTTTCCTTAAATGTTTGGCTTTGGACCACACATAAGCTGGTGAGTCCAGAGCTCACAAGGATGGGACCAATATGAGTTTTTATCCTAATGGAAGAAACAGAAAAAAAAAACAAAAAACAAAAAAAAAAAAACTGAGACGTGATCTGCACTTTGTAGAGGGTGCTATGGGAATGTACAGGGAAGTATGTTTGTGCAGAACCAGAGCAAGAAACATTTGAGCTGGACTTCCTATCAGAAATTGTTGGTTGCAAGCAACAGAAAGCATCTCTCATTAACTTAGGAGAGAAGGGAATTTGTGGGGTTGGAGGGGTAAGCTATAGGGAGCTTACAGAATCAAGAGAAAAGCTAGAGAACCAGATATGGAAATTGACATAAGCAAAGACACTTCTTGGGGAGGGGTTGGGAAGGAATAGGAAGCAGGAATGGTTTGATCAGGATGCTGCCAATAAAATGAATGAAATATGTTTCCTCTATTCTTATATTCCTTGTTCCAGATTCAAAGTCCAACGAGAGTGTCCAGTCACCAAGCTTAGTCACATGCTCTCCTCCTGGCTATACTGGGCTGGGGAGGGGAAGGCAACTTCCCTTTGGCTTCTATGAAAGGAGGCATGCATAGATTTATTGTTTCACCAACATCACCCACAATCAGGCAGAGACAATTCACTAAACAGGAGTCTAAGGAAAGGGGAGGAATGAAGGCTGGGAAGCCACAAACCAACAAATGTCCACTCTCTGCTTGATGGCAGCAAAAAAAGAGGAAGAGGGCATTCTAGCCAGAGAGAACTGAATGGACAAAGAAAGAGCTGAAGCCTGCTGTGCTCATGGCAGGCAGGCAGCAATGTGTGACTGGGGTGTAAGAAGAGGAAGGCAAAGAGCTACAGATGAGATGAGAACAGGGAGAAGACAGATCACAGTGTGTCCTGTGGAGTGGGCCCTAGGGAGCTAGTCTCTAGGGGTGGGGGGGTGGTTACCACATTGGCATTTTAGAAGCTTCACGCTGGGGGTGTCAAGAATGGATCAGAGATGGCAAAGTTGGAGATGGGGAGACCTGCAAGGAACTCTTGTAGGCAAGAGATAATGAGGCCTGAATTCCAACATTGGCCATGAAACGGAGAGAAGACAATGGATTCAAGAGCAATTCAGGACCTAGAATCCTGAAGTTTGAGAGGGTGGAGGAGGGAGAGGAGTAAGAGATGACTGTGTGTCAAGAGGGAGGAGTGAGTTTGGGAGAGTTTGTGCTTTCTTCATGGACTTCAAGAAGCCCACAAAGAATGGGTGTTCTCTCAGCACTCATTCAATCAGTAGTTAATGTCAGCCTGGCCCCACTAGTATGTACTGTATTGAAAAAGGTGGGGAGAGAGAGTGAGAACTTTTTTTTTTTTTTTGAGATAGAGTCTCATTCTGTCGCCCAGGCTAGAGTGCAGTGCAACTTCACTCGACTCACTGCAACCTCCACCTCTCGGGTTCAAGTGACTCTCGTGCCTCAGCCTCCCGAGTAGCTAGGATTATGGGCGCATGCTGCCACGCCCAGCTAATTTTTTTTTTTTTTTAGTAGAGACGAGGTTTCACCATGTTGGCCAAGCTGGCCAACTTGTGACCTCAAATTACCCACCCGCCTCAGCCTCCCAAAGTGCTGGGATTACAGGCATGAGCCACCCGCGCCCACCCAAGAGTGAGAACTCTTAATGGACCCCCTCATACTCTGCTGGTGGGAACATATACTGATGCAGTTACTCTGGAGAACAATCTGGAAGTATGTTTTACTGTTTTAAATATGCATACCTCTGCACATTGATTTCTAGAAATTTGTCCTTACAAAATAACAAGTGTGTACAGATAAACATAGGTACAAGGATGGCTCAACAGTGTTTATAAGAGTAAAAAACTGGAAACTACCTCAATATGCATCAGCAGGGAAACTGGCTAAATAATAAGCCAGTAGGGACAGAAAAGAGAGAAGACACTGACCACATCCCTGGCCTCTGCAGCCTGACAGGCCTCAGTGGAGGAGAGGGGTAAAGCTTTCACTTTTAGTGAAGTTTGGGTTTTGTCTGTTCTACTAGACTGGACATGTTAATTCCTGGAAGTAATCGGAGGATTTTTTTAATTATCTGAAAGCACCTCAAAAAGTTCTGGCTCTTCAGGAGATTTCACCCAAGAAGCAGGGGAGAAATAGGTCACAGAGAGTGTTTAGGAAGAAATAGGAGAGAGAAAATAAGTTTTCTGCTTGTGATTTCAACCTGTTTACTAAAGTTACAATAACAACCATTACCTCTGGGGAATTCTAATTGAAAGAGGCAAGACTTTTACTTAATATTTTAACAACTTTCGCATTGTTTGAATGTTTTACAATGCACCCAAATCACAGAAATAAAAAGATAGTAAAAACAATAAAGATACTTGCATTTGTGGAGAGGGTGGAGATGCTGACAAGCTCCCTGAACCCCTGGAGCTTCCAGAGCAGGGTTTCTCAACCTGGGCACTATTGACTTGTTGCAAGGGCTATCCTGTGCATTGCTGGGGTGGGTGAGGCAGACTGTTAGCAGTATCCCTGGCCTCTGCCCACCAGGTGCCAATAGCATACCCCCACCCTGAGTTCTGACAACCAAACTGTCTCCAGACATTGCCAAATGTCTCCTGGGGGGCAAAATCACCCCCAGTTGAGACGACTGCTCTAGAGGGATTATTCAGAATATGTGGGCGTCTTCTGAGCCTCTAAGCCTGGTGACCTCATTAATCCTATCTCCTAATGGCTCCCTGCCAGCACCTTTCCATGACTCCATTGGTCTGGTAGTCAGAACCAGTTTCGGTTCTGCCACTTACTAGCGATGTGATCTTGGGCCTTCCAGAGCCTCATTTCCTCATCCCTAAAATGGAATAATTAACAATGACGTGGCTCAAGGACAACCAGGTTCTCCCTTTCAACTGGATCTTTCCCTACTGCTTTTCAGGTGCCCAGGTGTCTCCCACTGAAACCAACAAACCAACCCACCTTCCTGGACCTTACTTCCTTCTGCAGCTACTGCCTTGCCTCTCTCTTCTTCACATACAAACTTCTTCAAAGAGTCATCTCACTCTTTGAAGGCATTTCACACTCAATGTGTCCTAAACTGATCTCATGGTCTTCCTCCCCAAACCTACTGTCTTTTCCTATCCCTTACATCTACTTACACAAGCCACAAGCCTAGGAGTCATTTTCAACGTCTCCCACATTACCAACCTCATAGCCAATCCTGCTCATTTTACTTCCTATGTTGCTTTGACTTTCAAGGTTATTTATCTCTAAATAGGAAATACATTGAAAAATCAAAATAAATATAAAACAAGATTTAGTAAGGAGTCTCACCCAACTCCATCAACTTCAGTACTCCCCCTAAAACACACACAGATAAACCACCTTTATTTGAGGGGGTAGGTATCCTTCTAGTGCATCTTTATGGAAAGACAAACAATAGATATTGCTCCCTTTCTTCCACAAAATACAATACTGTACATGCTGTTTTGTACCTTGCATTTTTCACCTAAAAATATATTTTGTCAATCTTTCTGTTCAGTATTAGAAATCTTTAGCTCTGTTTTTACAAATAGTATTCTACTGGGTGGACCTAATAACATTTATTTTACCATTCCCTTATTTACAAGTGCCAGTTATAGGTAATCTGCTATTCTAAGCAATTTCTAAACATCTTTTCAACCCATCCACTTGTTTCAGCCTCCTTTGTCTCCCCTCTAATGCAAGCTACCACCATCCTTTCCTGGACTCAGCAGTATCACTTTCTAAATACTCTGCCCAAATCATCTCTTGCTCTATCTTCATGTAGTAGCTGGACTGGTATTTTCAAAACAGGACTTTGATCATATCCTTGCCTTGATTAACGACCTGCTGCAGCTTTCTTGTGGTTTCAGGGTAAAGACAAAACTCCTCCTTATGGCCTGTGAAGCCTCATTGAGTCTGGCTCTGCCTCACCCACCTCTCCCTGCTCCCCTGACCCTCTCTGCCCCTCTCCGCCCCTCTCCTTCTCCACTCCACTCCCAGTGGCCACCTTTTAGTTCTTTGCATATGATGTTCCTTCTGCGTAAAACACTCCACTCTGCTCCACTCACCGAGTTCCTTTCTATGTGTCCTTCAGATCTCAGCTTCTTTGTCCACTCCTCAGGAAGCCTTCGCTGAGCTCCCTGCTAGGTCAAAGCCCCAAATTAAAGGATCTCATTAGTACCACATGCTTCTCCTGCATAACCCTAGTCCCAGTTGTAAGTTCACATTCATTTGGGGGACACTTTGATAAATGTCTGGCTCCTATTCCCATGTGGACTATGAGGTCCATGAGGGCAGAGGCCTTACCTATCTTTGCTTTCCATAAGGCCCTGCATCTAGAAAATTGTTGACCAAATGAATGAAAGGATGAGGCATATAAGGGCCCCAGCAGAGAACCTGACACATAGTAGGTGCTCAAGAAATGTTGCTTTCCTCTTTCTTGCATTCACTGTCTGTCTTTGCTCTGGAGCCTGTAACGGGTTGCCTTCCATGTGCGCTACTCAAAAACGCTGCTCTCTAAACACTCAGCCTGTGGCCTTTGCTTGGACTTCTCCTTTCTTGACATGACTCATTTAATGGCTGATCATTTGTTCCTCCTGAAAATCCTCTCTTGACTTGGCTTGATGCCCTGGGATCCCCTTACCCATGGTGGCTTCCTCTCTACTTTCTCTTCCTCTGCCTACCCCTGAGATGTTGGGATTCCTCAGGTTTTATCTCAAACCCCTTCTCCTCTCATTCTATACACTCTCTTTTGAGCCATCTCATTTATGCTCATAGCGTCCATCACCACATATGTGCAAACTTTGAGTCTCCCGCTCAGGCTTTTGTAATATGCCTCAAGCCCCCATATTAAATGCCAGCCTCTGCCTCTAGAATGTAAGTGGAGCAAGAGAGCAGAGATTGTGTCTGTGTTTGCTTATTACAGTGTCCCCAGCCCCTGAAGCAGTGCTTGGCACATAGTAGTCGCCCAATAAATACATATTGTCAAATACATAAATGGCAGGGCCCATGTTAGCATGGAGACAGCTGCCTTCCCCAGAGGCAGCCTTTTTGTTGGCAAGGCAGTGGGGCAGAGAAAGAGGCTAGGGGCTAAATGTCATGTCCTGGCTTTTCTCATGCTGGGTCTTAGCAGATATCTCACACCCACAATCAGGGTGAAAGATGAAATTCCAAGCAGGATTTGCACCCCGGAGCCAGCAGTCTCTGAATCAGCAAACTGTCCTATGGGATTGTTTCACTCCATTTGCAAACCATAAGGCAACCTTTGAGAGAGAAGGCAGCTCAACAGAACATGTGCTAGCATCATGTCCAGCCAAGTAGCCTTTTAGGGGAGCAAATAGCTGGTCACCGTGTGTGGCAATGTTGTCAGAGGGGAGGAGGGCACTAGGCTGAGGCTGCACCTGCCAGGATATGGAGATGAGGTTGAATCCTCCTGCCCCACTGGAGAGGGGAGCCAGACCACCCTGCTTGCAAACCCAGGGCCTTTCCAACAAAGGTCAAGGGTGGAGGAAAGCCAGGTTGAGTGGGCAGAGGAATTCTGCTTATAGCCCTGACACACTGCCTGTGGCACAGCCTCCTACAACAGGCTGTTCTGAACTCAGGCCAGGTCCTGCCCGGTCTGCCATGAGAACTGACACAAAAGTACAGACTGTTCTAAGTCAGAGCTGAGGAGGCCCTTTGAACCCCAGTTCTACCCACCTCATGATTCTGATGGAAAAGCTGAGATTTAGGTTCAGGCAGAGACTGTCCTGTAGTTGGTAACTAGCAAGCCAGGGCATCTGGCTTATCTCTTAGCCTTTAGCCTGCTTGGCCCTACAGACTTGATAGTTTCTTCCTGCTTACATTTTAGAGGGAAGAGACAGACCACAATTTTAAAAAGAATATGCAAGTAAAATATGTAGCATGAAAGATGGTGGCAAGGGTTATGGAAAAGAAGAAAGTAGTGGAGGGGAAATGAGGGTGCTAGGGTTTGTGATTTTAGATGGCGTTGTCAGGGGAGGCCTCCTTAACAAGGGACCACTGGAGCAAAGCCTGAGGGAGGTGAGTGGGTGCACTTACTCTCTCTACAGTGTACTGTGAGGACACCTGAGACAGAGCTTGAACCTCCAGACTGCCCCCAACAGGGCCATGGTCAGAGGGCCTCTTGGGAGGTTTGCCTATGGATTTTGGCCTGGCCACAGGGACAGGAATAAGCATATCTTCTGAAACTGAGACTGGACACAGAACCAAAGGCCTATGACACCGTGGGTCAGGTAATATTAATAACGACAGTAGTAATAATAATAATAGCACCATTTTATCTGCATTGAGCACATACCATATGCCAGGCACTGTTTCTAGCATGCTACTTGTGTTATCTATCTTATTGCATTCACACAATGACCCTATGAAAATAGCGCTGTTCTAGTGCCCATTTCATAGATGAGAAAACAAAGTCTCAGTGTGGTTACAGAACTTGCCAAAGGTCACAAAGCTAATGAGCAGTAGAGTCGTGCTTTGATCCTAGGTCTTTGGACTCCAGAGCCCGTTTTATAGACAGAAGCAGGTTTTAGGCATCTGGGCTGGAACGGTTATCTAGAGGCAGAGGGTAGATGAGATGATCTCTTGGGTTCTCTGCTGTGGTCATAAGGGCCAGGCAGCTCAGAGGCAGTTGAAAGGGATGTCTAACATGGCAGCCAACCTCGGGGTAGGATTGTGTCTGAGGCCTCTATGGAAGTGGTAGACTTCATCTTCTCTGGAATGTGAGCTCCATGAACAACAAACCTTGTCTGTCTGGTCTGGTGCTCTATCACCAGTGCCTGACACTTTGTCAGTGATCAATAAATATTGGAGTAAATGAACGAATACAAGAATGAATCAATAATTCACTCTCACTTATCGAAGGTGGGCCCAGCCATAGACACTGCCATCTTTCCAAACAACCAGGGCATCTGGACTTGTGTCTCCCTGAGAATGTGAGGCAAAGAAAGAAGGCATAGCAGAACTAGGAGCAAGGGAGATGCTGCTGGGGTCAGGAGCCAGGACAGAGCCCAGAGCTGAGGACTGGGACAGTGATGGGTGCAGAGAGGCCACCCTTTGTGAACACAGTTCTGCGTGCTTTACGTGTGCTTCCTCATATCATCCTTCCCACAGCCTTGGGAGATAGAGATTGCTACCTCATAGAAAGATGAGGAGACTGAGGCATAGAGAGGCTAAATGACTTGCCATGGATCACACAAGCATTATGGGGTAGAACTGGGTTTAAACTGGGATTGGCAAGGCAGGCCAATTGCTTCATGTGGTCCCTGACTGGGGTGCAGTCAGAAACTCTCTCCCCTCTGCTATCTACCATCCCGCATTCCAACCTCCCAAGCTCCTTTGCTCTGCAGCTGTCTCCAAACCTCAGCCTGGGAGCTGGACCCTGTCTCTTCAGTCTCCCTAAAGAGGGGAGACTCCAATGCAGCAGCTTTTCCCTCCCTCCCTCCTTTCCTCCCTCCATGTACCCTGGAGGTCTGAGGTCAGGGCAAAGCCAGGACCAGCAGTAAAGAACAGACCTGGAGTGAGACAGATCTGAGTTTAAGTCCTGGTTCTTCCACTTAATACCTCAGAGAGGAAGAACTACCTTGCTGATCCTCAGTGTCCTCCTCTGTACGTATGGGATAATATCACCCATGTCATGGGGTTGTGGGGACTAACTGAAATCACTCAGGGGAAGGAACTGGATTCCAGGTGAGCTGGAGACAGGAGGAGGCAGTCACAATAGTCCACCACATTACAGCTTACACAGCACGTTTCCATTAATTTCTAGGCTCCCCTTTTTTTCTGTATCACCATTCCATTGGGTGAAGTTATGGTCCCTCTTTTGTAAATGAGAACACTGGGGCTTGGAAGTGACTTGCTAACCAAAGGCATGCAGTTTGGAAGTCGCAAGGCAGACATTCTAAGCTAGATGCATGTGACACCCGAGTGTGTGGGGAGCCCCCTTCACCTTCCAAGGTGAGCACTCCTTTACACTCCTATATCAAGTCTGGTGGTGAGAGTACTGGTCTTGTAAAGGGCTGGTTCTCCTGATCCTCTCCTCCAAAGCAAGACCCAGTAGTGCACTGAGAGGATCTCCTCCAGGCCATGGCCCGCCTCACTCTGCAGTAGCAGCAATGAGGAAAGGAAAATGATTGTCCCAGCACAGGATGGGAGAGTCAAGCATGGTCACAATGAGGGCCAGAGAAGGAGCAGGAGGTAAGCAGAAACACTGAAGTAGTGCACCTCAAACCTAGGAAAAACCATGTCTTTGGCCATCTTGAGAGGCGGCTTACCAGAGAAGCTGCAACAAGACCCTTCCCCGTCATCAGGTCATAGCAGTCATTCTCTGTGCATGGCTCTGTCTCATATTGTGAACTTGTTCTTTGTATAGAATGGGTCTCTTTTCTGCTGTAGCCTGTGAGGTTTTTTTCCTTATCTTTGATGGTCTGTGAATTTCCCACAAAGTGTCTAGGTATAGACTTATTTTTATTTATTTTGCTTAGTCCTTGGCCTGCCCTTTCTCCCTGAAACTCATACCTCTTTTCCTTTCTGAAAAATTCTCAGCTATTATCTCTCAATGATTGCCTCCTCACCATTATCTGTTTGGAGTTTCTGTTAGACTTAGGCCGAAGCCCCTCCATGCAAACCCTTCATGCCTACTAACTGCTCTTTCAAAGTTTGTTTCTATGCTGGTGTGAATCCCTCAGCACTAGCTTACAATTCTCTAATTCTTTCCATGATTGTGCCCAGGCTAGCGCTATCCCATTCATTGAAGTTTGCTTTCTTTTTATTTCAATGACTATATTTTTGACTTCCAAAGTTTCTACTTGATTTTCTTTTTTTATCTCTCTTCCTGTTTTTGTGCAATCCTGTTTTGTCCTTTTAAGGAATGTCATTCCTTCATTTCTCTCTGTGAGCATCCTAGGCATGCTTATTTTCAAAATCTGTCAGCCTATTCTCTAAAACTCATCTGGAGTAAATTTATGTGCTGATTGTAGATTTTGCTGGCTCTCCCTGAGCATTTGATTTATTTATGTGTTTTGGAATTTTGGTTTGGAGAGGCAGTGTTGGTGTTGTTTTGTTTGTGTTTGTGTCTTATTGTCTTTCTCTCTCAGTGCTTACCCCTCCCTGTCTGGTGGTTTCATGGTGGCCTCCATTGGCCCCTCCAAACCCCTCAGCCCAGAATCTGATTTTATGACACTCAGGGCTCTTGCCCTATAGGAGATGTTGGAAGCATTCTCCTGCTTCAGTGTAGAACCTTGGGGCTCGGTTCACTTCCTTGTCATGAGGCCGAGTCTCCCTCCGCCCAGCTCCTCATGGCCCAGGCTGCCTTGTAGTCAGAACTCCCAGAAGCAGCTGGAAGCTGTCTTTTCCAGCTCATAAGGGGAGAACCTTGCCCCTCCTCCCCCTGGTTTCTGCCTCCCATCCCACAATGGAGCACTTGTAGTACTCACAGGAGCTGAGTCTTGGCCACTCCTGCCCACCCCCCGCCACGGTGCCCGTGTTCTGACCCAGAGACTGGCAAGTTACAGCTGTGCTGGTTGCTTTGCATTTCTGTATGTGCTCTATATCTCATTTTTTCAGCCTGACTCTGTCTTTGGGGTTTTCTCTTTTTATAGTGTATCGATCTTCCATCACTCCGTGCTTGGTACAGAGGGGCTCTGTTGCCATCTTAACTGGAAATGTACTCTAATTGTGTACTGTATGTACCATAACCAGAAATGATTTAACCAATCCCCCATTGTTACACTTTTATGTTGTTTGCCATTTGGGGCTAGTACAAATAAGAAGGCAATAAACATCCTTAATGTACTTGTCTAATCCCTGATGCGAAGTTGTGAGATCAAAGGGTAGCCATGTTTCCATTTGATACACATTTCATTTTGTATGTACTACCCCAACCATCACCACCACCACCAATACACCATCACTGGCATCTGGTTGGTTGAACAGAACAAGGGAAACCCTGGAAATAAATGAGACCGTGCTGTTGTAAAGTCTAACTTGGTGTACACAGGTGAGGCATTCTTAGACAACTTCTTCCCTGTTCCCATCTCTTTTGGAGCCCCATATCCTTCTCATGGGTTATTTCATTTAATCTTCGTGACATCCCTACAGGATAGGGAAATCTCATTTTGCAGAGGAGGAAGCCAAGGCTCAGAGAGCTAAGACGACCTCCTAAGCTTTTACTGATAGGAAGAGGAGTCCACATGAAGTTGAGGAGAAAGGTAGGGTGCTCCCCAGTCCACTGAGCTGCAGAAGGGAGTCTTTCTGGCCTTCAGTGATCCATATGTTTAGGAATCTGGCTGCCTCCATGAGACCGTGGTACAGCGATTGTGAGCAACTCCTAATTGTCTGGGTTTGGGCACACTGGGGCAGCCTCCACTGTGTGTGGGACAAGTGCTGGCTTTGCAACTCAGGCTCAGCCCCTCTGTAGTTAAGTAATGATGAGCTCCTCTTTATCCTCTCATTTTTCAGTTGGAGATAGCTAGGTATAGTGAAAGCACACAGGCTCTGGATTCAGTTAAAAACCAGCTCTACCACTTTCCTGCTGCTTGACCTTGGGCAAGCCACTTCACCTCTGTGGGTCTCAGTTTCCACATCTGTAAAGTGGGGTCATAAGGCTTCTCTTGGAGAGGCATTGTTAAGATGAAAGAAAGACCGGTGTGCCTGGCACATAGTAGAGATTCAAATAAAGCCTGTTTCTGACAAGGGTGAAAGGTCACATAGCTAAGCCTGCTCAGCCAATCAGCTGGGGCCACACCCTGTCCTGACTCCACACTCAGTGTTGAAGCTCTGGTCTCTGTGCATGCTCCCACAGCTTCTGCTGGGCTGCCTGACATGAGCATGGGCCCTGAAAGCTCCACATGTGTCCCTGGACCCCATCACAGGTGTGAGCCTGGATGCGTGACTCTGCAAGATGCTACACACTGAGAGGACTGGAAGTTTGAGATTACTGTGGAATGGTAGCTGCTGACGGGGCTTCCGGCCTGCCCATTGCCTAGACCTGTAACCCTCAAGCAAGTCTCCCCTGCTGTCTTGGAGGCACTGCCAGCAGCCTGTTGGAAGATCACAAAAAGCAAGAATTGGCCCTTCCTCCTCTGGCAGAGCCTGCACAGCCTCTGGGAGGCAATTAGGGCTTGGGCCTTCCTTGGGAATTCCCAAGGGTACCCCAAAACACTTCAAAGTCACAAGCCCATCTGCCTGCTTCACCCGGGGGGGAGTGGCAAGGGGGTCATATTGCAATCACTCCCCAGATGGGAAGCTAAGGAGACCAGTCTCAGGCCCACAGTGGCCTGGGATGGAAGCTCTGGCCATGTGAGGTTCTTCCTTTGCACAGTGCTGTGGCACATAAAGGTGTCTGGTTGTGGGCTCAGTGTGAGGGAATGGGGTGCTGGTGAGCAGAGGTGAGGCTGGGATACTTGGAGTCCCAAATGCCTGCAGTTCTCACAGCTAATGACCTGGGTCTCAAGATAGGCAGAAAGACTCTGTCACAGGGAGATGGCACTGGAGCGTCATGAGATTAGAACTGAAGACCCAGACCCTTCCAGTCTGGTCACTGGCACACTCCTGAGGTGCTCTCTGCCCATCACTGGCAGGTTAGTGCTCCTTGAGCTCTGTACCAGGCTCACCTCTCTTCCATCCTTCACATGCCTCTGGTGTGACCTCATCCACCCCTCAGATTGCAGCTACCACCTCTGCGCTAATAAGAGTTCAGATGAAGTGAGTGCTAACTCTGTGCCAGGCACTGATCCAAACATTGTGCTTGTGTCAATTCATTTAATCTTCACAGAAACCTAATGAGGCTGACCTTACGCCTTCACACAGATGAAGAAGACAATGAGGTCTGGGAGGCCATGGAACTTGCTAGGAAGAGGCTGATGACTCCCAAACTGCTCTCTTTCCAACTGGTTTCTCTTCTCATCTCCTTTCTTCCTATTGCTCGTGGCACATCTAGGCTGGAATGTCCCACAAGCTCCTCAAACCCACCACAGCCAAAACTGCACTGGCATTTCTCCTGTACCCACACCCCATCTCAAAATCCTCCTTCTCCCAGAAGCCTCATCTCCCACAGTGACTTTCCCATCTACTACATCCCTGGGTGGTATATCTTGCATTCCTTTCTCCTCCCCCTGCAACACCTCAAGGGTCTTCAGTCCTACGCATTCACATTTCTTCAATCTCCCTCCTGTTTTTCTCCTTCCTCAGTGATCCTTCCCCCTGGGGTCTTCTCCTTCTCCTTCTTCTTTGGTTTTATTTTAATTAATACATAATAATTTTGCATATTTATGGGGTGTAGTGATGTTTCCATACATGTATACATTGTGCAGTGTTCAAATCAGGGTAATTGACATAACCATCATTGAAGCATTTATCATTTCTCTGTGGTGGAGACATTCAAAATCCTCTCTTCTAGATATTTTGCAAGATACACTACATGATTGTTAACTGCATGGCCTTGCTGTACAGTAGCACACCAGAACTTACTCCTCCTGTCTAATTGTAACATAGTTACAGTTGGAACAACCTTTCCCCATCCTCCCTCCCCAGCCTGTGGGAGCCATTGTTCTACTCTCTACTTCTATAAAATCAACTTTTTTAGATTTCTCATCTCATATTTCTACTTTTGTCTTCTCCCCTCACATTTATCTTCCATAGTGCCATGGGGAGAGCCCATGGCCCATCCCCTGCTCAAAATCCTTCTATGGTTTCCCATAGCCTACAGGATCAAGGCCAAATTCCTGATCCTAACATGCAGGGGCCCCCACAGTGGGAACAACTATCTGCTGAGCTTCACCCTTTACTTTCCCGGCCACTCTCTCTAGCCAATCTGGCCTCCTTGCTGTCCTTCCAAGGTACATTTCAATGCCTTGAGCGTACTCCATCCCATCCCCACACTCCTCCACACCCTTGGAAAGCTCTCCTTCTTCCCATCCACCTGTCCCGAATGTCCATCCCAAATGCCACCTCCTTGGTGAAGCCTTCCTGTCCTTTCCTGTTGAAAGTACTCTTGGCTGTTTTGAGACTGCAGCACTGCAATATGGAGATCGGACAGACCACAGGATTTGGAGACAAAACTGAGCCATGGGACATCTGAGAAGGCCCTTTAATCACTCTACCTCAGTGTCCTTCCTTATAAAATGCAGCCATGAAGACCTCTCCTCTGGGTTGTTGTGAGGGTGGAATAAGAGGCAGCAGGCAAAGCTTAGCACACAGTGAACAGGCCATGGGAGAGCCCATCACCTCTTCCCAGGGGCACTCCATGTCCACAGCCCTCTGTGCCACAGCACACTGCCAAGGACTGTTCTACCACCCCCGACCCCTGAGATTGTTTCTCTCTCTTTGCTTTCTTCCTAGCCCAGCATGCAGTGGTCCTCAGAAATCCCTGAGGGAGGAAAGTCCTGGCAGGAAACCACCTTGCTGGGCAGCCTCAGTTTGGGGCCTGATGGTAGAGATTTTCCCCAGTCTTAACAAGTGAGACATGCATCATTGTATTGTACAGGTCAAGATGGGTTGTTTCTGATTCCACTGAGCACTGAGGACTCCAGGAGTAACACTGACTGGCTCGGGAGGCCAAGCTCAAGCCCCCATCCTTCGTTGGCTGGAGAGGCTGTCATGACATGGTCATCTCCCCTAAGAAAGGGAACTTGGCCTGAGCAGTACTGGGCTCTGGGAACAAGGCATGTGAGTTATGGTCACAGAAAACCTGTTCTTAGAGGAAAGCTGGACACCTTGTTCCTGGATTTATCAACTATCAGGTTTCTTAGCTTTTCTCCCCTGGGCCATGGGTCCAAGAACCAGTGGAGCATTTCCTGGGTTTGAACAATCTGTACTTCCCTCTGTTCTTCCCCCCAGCCTGATCAAAGCTCACTCTTGGACCTTACTCCCCTGTTCCTTTAACAGCAAGTTCAGGAGCATGGTCATGGTGCCTAGAGTGCCCAAACAATCCAGCTGAGCCCGACAGGACAGAGAATAAGCATTCCCTTATATGTGATTGAGTCATCAGTCACAAATCACATTCTCTGATTCAGAGACTCTCAGAGTAGCAGTGCTAGGGCAGTTCCATAGACCTTTCTCCTTGCATTGCAGCTGGGCAGACTGAGGTCCAGTGAGGGTGAGGGACTGATTCAGATCACACAGCAAGACAGCGGTGGAACCCAGACCTCCAGACTCCCAGTCCAAGGCCATTTTTCCCACACCCAGGACTCTCTCTGAGAAAGTGATGGTAACTGGTAGGAGAAGCCAGGGGTGAGGGCTGCAGGAGGCAGGAACTTGAGGGGAGGAATGTGGGACTGGAAGGTGGAGGGGAAGCAAAGCCCCCAGCGTTGAGTGGCAGCCCACCCTGGAGACATCAGCCTAGCTATCACACTGCTTCCTTTGCTGAAGATTAGCACAAACATCCCCCAGCTGTGGCCCTCCCTGCTGGCCAGCTGTGCAGGCTTTGGGTGGCGTGCCCCAGATGCAGGAGGCCCCAGGCTGGAGGCTGGACTTTCTCTCTTGTGACGTTGTGTGCTCTCCCGGCATCCAGAGGGCATGGGCCAGCCTCTGGCTCATCTCTGCTGTCAGGCCTGGTGAAGGACAGTCAACACTCCTGACTGATCAAAGGCACTCCCACCCTCTGGCCCCAGGAGTGCCGGGGCCGAAGGGGAGTGGGAGAGCTCAGATGCCATCCTGTCATGCTTTGAAGTCCCAATGCATTCTGGGATAGAACTTGCTGTGGAGTGAGACCTCTGGAACACAAACTTAACAAAAATTCCTGACATGTGTTATGATGGAGGCAGGAGAGCCGAGTCCTGACACATTTGGCCAGACCTTTCACCTCTCTGAGCCTTGCCCTTTCCAACTGGGCCAGGAGGGCACTGGACTCTGCAGAGTAAAGGCCAGGCCAGCTTGCCGTCCCATGACTCTCTGACTTTCTCTTTCTTCTCTCAGAGGCCAGGTGGGTAGGGTGGCCCAGAAAAGGCTTATGGGCAGGAATAGAGGTAGTCTGGCACCAAGGACAGGGTACGTGGGATAGCTAGGGGTAGGGGCTATTTATTCATTCATTTATTCATTCATCTATCCATGGAGCACCTACTGCATTCCTTAGCCCAAGGACTTGGAAATCGGGCACCCTACCATGCTGATCCACTACTCAAGGGACCTATTAATAGATTCTGAACTGGCTCCTCCCCTCACCGTGCATTGCCTCTGTTCTAGAGTTAGGATGGGCACCCTGGTTTGTGACTTTTAGTCATCAGGGGCCATATCCAGCAAGGGTTTTGGTTGAATCTGAGTCCAGCTAAGTTAAACCAAAAATAGATTTACTGGAAAGCTTTGGGATGGCTCATAGTCTTGTTGGGGAAGGGGGAGAACCAACCTCAGAGAAAGGGCAGGCACCCAACGAGGCAGGGAAGTATGTTACAGAACCAAGGGACAGTCGGGCTCATACACTACTTCCAGTACTGCTTCTCCTCACCTGACCTCTGCCAATGGACCCTGACATTGGGAATCATTTCTGAAATGCTTCTTTTCATAAGGAGTATCTGGCTGTCTGTCAGGGGACTTGAGGAGGAGCTCTTTGAGCTTCTGGCCTTCTCCCCTTCCTCTCTGAACTCTCTCCAGCTACTGCAGCCGATGCCCAAGCTGATACTGTTTTCTGATTGACCAAGCTCTTTGGCTTCTCCAAATGCCCCAGCAAGCCCTGAGCTTTCTGAACTCACTATATCTCCAAATAACTTCTTTTCCCCCTCCACGTATGTCCTTTAAGGCCACAACTAAAGGGGCCAACACAGACATCTCCCTCACTGGTCTTGATCATTTTGTGCCTGGTCCCAGCCTAATTTAAAGCTCTGTAAACTAGTACATGTCATGACCTCAGGGTACAGGTGAAACCCCCTGCCGTCTGCTGAGGGGTGGGGGCGGGGCTCTTGCCGGAGGAATGGTACAGTCCAGACCCATGATTACCCCAGGAGAATCAGCCAGAGGCGAGCTGGTCTGCTCAAAGCCCTGGAGGCTGAGAGGTCTGGTGGCAGCCTGTCAAGGAGCCAACCATGCAGAGGGCTGGCCAGACTGGATGTGGGAACCACACTGGAGACTTATTGGTGTGGACCCCTCTCATAGCTATGCTACAAGCCCTCTTATATGATACAAAGGGGATCTTCTGTTCTCCACAAGGGCAACGTCCTACCAAGGTGGGGGTAAAACTGGCCTTGGGACATTAGAGACATTATGTGACTTGCTGAAGGTTATGTAGATGATAATGAGGAGAGCTGGAACTCCCCGGTCCTTAGTCAGCAACAAAGCACTTTAGCGAAGACTACATTGTACCAACTCCCCCAGATAGCTTTCAGGAGCCCCCAGCTCCCCAGCTAGCCTCCTGCCTCAGGCCTTAACTACTTCATTAGAACCACAGTGTTGAAGCTTGAAGAGACCTCAGAGGTCAGTAGCCTAGCCCTCCCCTCACACACACATATGCACACACACACAAGTACACAAAGTACAGCTGGAAAATTCAGGCTTGGGGAGGGAAAGGAGAATGCCAAAGATCGGCAAGCGAGTTGATGGGTCTAGAAGCCAGATCCCTGGGCTCCTCTGGCAGCCATGGTTCTGTGTACAGGCCCGGCTACATTCCTGTCCTTATCTTACAACCTAGCTGCAGCAGCTATTCCTACCTGTCCTCTTTTCACCCTGTCCTCGAGCTGTGCATTCCGGGCCAAACCTACTGCTAGAGAAGTCCCTGCCCTCCACCTGAGCACCCATGGATCAGCTGGTACCCCCACGGCTACCCCTGGTGGAAGAGCCACCCCACTTCTGGCCTACTTCCTTCTCTTTCAGTAGTATGTGTGAGGAAGAAGCTGTTGGTGCCAAAAAGATTCCAAGAAAATAGGTAGGTCCAGGCCAGGCAGCCCAGGCTGCTAATGCAAAGAGGCAGCTCCTACCCTTCCATCAAAGCCCTGGAATCCAGAACTGCAAAGGCCCCAGGGAGGAAGTAAAAGGAAGCTGAGTTGCTAAGTGGCCTGCCCCCAGCCTCCACACCCCTGGGGATGCCTGGCTGGCTGGAGAGGAGGGGACTAGCAGAGGAATGATGATAACCATCCCTCCCATCTGGACGGCCCTTTCACACACCACTAATAGGCTTCCCTCCCCTTCCCTTGTCCTAGCCACACAAAACGCTTGGTAATTATCCCCAGCAGCCAGATGGAGGCTCAGAGAAGATAAGAAACCTGCCTGAGGTTGCACAGCCAGTTGGTGGTGGTATTAAGCACAATTTGCAATCCAGGAATCCACGTCCCATGCATATTCCCCTTAGCTTTCACCTGGCTTACAAACCCAGGCCTTGGGCTCCTGGATCTCTGCCCCAGCCAGAGGGCAAAGGGGATAGGGCACCTGGGCTGGAAGGGACTGTAATAGAAGAGGCTTTAAGATGGGGGAGGGCACTGAGGACCGGTATGACAGAAAAAAGCAAGTCTACCCCTGTCCCAAGTTTCCCTCATTGCCCTCTTGACTGAAGAACTTTCTTTAGCTTTTCTTTTAGAGCAGATCTGCTGGAAACACATTCTCTTAGTTTTTCTTCATCTGAGAATGTCTTTACTTCTGCTTCCTTCCTGAATGATATTTTCACTGGATATTGAACTCTCTGGGTTGACAGTTCTTTTCTTCTGGAATTTAAAAAATACTGTGGCACTTCCTCTGGTCTCCATGGTTTCAGGCAAGAAATCCACCATCATTCATACTCAGGTCTCTTCTGACTCCAAGGGTCTGCTCCAAAGGAGGCCAGGCAGGGTAGCAGAAAGAACTCTGGAGGACTGGGAGTTGAGCCACAGCTCCACCACTTCCTATCAACGTGACATTGCATGAGTCCCTTCACCATTCCCAACCTCAGCTTTTACATTGCTGCTATAAGAGGGTAGGACTGGATTGTCACACTAAAGACCCTGACATTCCCAGGGTCTCTGAGAATTATCCAATTCCCAGGGGTGCCAAGCTCCTGGTGATGAGGAAAGAGACCCCACAGAGACACCTTCTGTCCCTGCTTTCCTTGGGGGATGTGGCTTGAGTCCTGTACTTTTTGCTCCCTCGACTCATGCCTACCCTGGCCTCACCTGGTCCATTGAGGCAGGGAGGGTTCTTAGTATGTTTCAGGCTTCCCAACCCAGCTCTCAAATCCTGAGCAACCGGGAGAACCCCCTCATTCCCTCTCATCAGGGCCATTGCAGAGCGCTCCTTCAGTGGGCAGGGGGCAATCTCCAGGACCACCCAATGTCTCTTGCCATCCTACCCACCCTACAGTACAGTCTGACTGCTGGGCTCTCCCAGACACTGCCATGCTGTTTTCATGCTTCCATTTTGTTCCCTCTGCCTTGGAAATCCTTTCCCCCTTGTCTACTTGGCAAGGTCTTGCAGAAGCAATACTAGCTCTTTACTTCTCTCTGCCTTGGTTTTCTCATCTGTAAATTAGAGATTACAATAATAGTGGTAATACCTACCCCATAAAGTCATTGGGAAGATCAAACAAGCTACTCCCTATGAAATCTTTTGAACAGTGGTTGGCCCATAGTAAATATTCAACAGACACTAGCTTATTATTACAGTTATCATTAACACTATTATAGTGTGATGGTTAAGTGCACTTAGAATCAGACTTCCTCTGTACAAATCCCCTGTGCCACCTCAACCAACTACTTGACCTCTATGTGCTTCAGTTTTCTCATCTTTAAAAGGTGGTTAATAATAGCCCCACCTCATAAGGTTGTTATGAGGATCAAATGAGATAACACTTTGCACAGAGCCTGACACATAGTAAGCCCTCAAAAAATGTTAGCTGTGATGATAAGGAAGCTTGTCAACATTTCAGCTTCCTTTCCTCTTGAGAAAGAGAGGCAGCAGGTACGCTTGGGGAACGTGTTCACTGGAACATGAGCTAGGGAGAGACACCCATGCACCCATGCAACTCTTAGACCACATCAGGTTCCTGGTTCTGGCTTGTGAGATTCCCCACCTCTGTGACTTCATGTGGCCTGTTCTCTATGCCTAAGTTGCCCTGTCCCCAGGCCCAGTTCCAAGGCCTCACCTTTGGGATGCCTCCCGCAGCTCCTGCATGTTGACCGACTTCCAGGTTCTTGTAGGACACACCCAACAGGTCATCTGAAGCTCCATCCAATGCTCCCCCAGGTCTGCTTGGGGTGGAGTTAGTTCTGCACTACAGCCCTCAATTCTAGTCCTGGCTCTGCCCCTGACTTTCTGTGTGACTTGGGGTCAGTGTCTTTTCCTTTCTGGGCCTCACTTTTTCATCTATAAATTGAGAATTTTGACCCAAATGGTCTTTAAGGTTTCTCCCAGATGGGTAAATCCTAGTATTACTCGCCACTGTCATCCCAGGGCTAAGCTAGTCCAGTGCCTGATGTTAAACGTTTGATGGGGACTCAGGCTGAACTAAAGTGGACTGATTATAGAACCACAGACAAATGCCTCCACCCATTCCCTCCCATACCTCCTGTATGTCCTGTCACCCAGGCTTTAGCCATCCTTGGCTGCCCAGCTCCCCAACCTCTGCAACTCAGGGCTTGAGGACAGAGCCTAGCTGCTGCCTGAAGGCTGGGCTCCTGGGGCCCCAGCAGGAATGTTCCTGGGCTTATTTTGGTCCTTTAAATTAGAAGGCTGGAGGTTCTAATTTACCACTCCCTGCCCGGAGCGGGAGCCTGGGCTGGAGTGGCATGCCTCAGCTACCAAGCATGAACCCCACTCTCGACCACAACCCAACCTCAGAGCTGTCTGTGGCTGTCCCTGCATAGCAACACCACAGACAACAAAGGCCCCTTAACCCTCCTCTTCTAGCGGTGACTGTAGTAGTGGCTGCTGCTGCCTGGGACTCAGCAGGATGAGGCACAGAACGGGGAATGGGCTGGCTAAGTCAAAACACTAGGAAGGTACAGACAGTTCCTGTGCCCACACTGGAGACTCACCCTTTGGGCATCTTGGCAGGGCCACGTGGGCTGTCCCCACAGAGCTAGGCCAGATGGAGAAATCTGGCCAATGGAAACTAAGGCCTAGGACCTAGAGGGCCACTGGGCTTTGAGGGAAGAGCCAGCTGTTTTCCATCTTCACTGAGGACTGAGGGAATAGAAACAGGCAGGAAAAACAGTGAGAAGAACTGCTGGTTTCAAAAGGCAAGCCTTCTATCCTAGGCATACTGTGGAGAGGTGACTGGACCTCCAGTCATCCCCCTTCAATCCACCCTCCAGGCTGCCATCAGAGGTACCTCGCCAGCAAAGACTTGATCGGATTATTTCTTTAATTAAAACATTTCAATGGTTCCCTATCGCCTACAGGGGAAAATCCAGCCTTCCATTCAAGGAGCTAAGGCCCTTCACAATGTGGCCCCAGCCTACCTTTCTGCACCACTCTCAAGGCCTTTCCTACCCCACCAACCCTACAATACAGCCACTCTGGTGGCTGGCTTTCCCCCAGACCTCCCATGCTCTTTCACGCCTCCATTTTATTCCTTCTGCCTGGGAAGTCCTTTCTCCCTTGGCTCCTTAGCAAACTCTTTTTTATGGTTGAAGCCTCAGCTCAAATATTCCCTATTCTTGTACAAAGGTAACAGTTTCCTCTCTTGTGCTTCCAGTATTTCTGTCAGACTTTTATTCATTCAAGCAGCATGTATTGAATACCTACTATACAACAAGCATTGTTCTAGGAACCAGGGATACAGTGGCAAAAATGACAAGCCATAGACCCTGCCCTCATGAAACTTCATGTGGAGGAGACATACAGCAGATCAGTATGCTGACAAATACATAAGATGATTTCAAATAGTGTTGTGTACAGCGTGTACTGGAAAATGCTGAGTGATCTGCTTGGAGGAGGGCATCTGCAGCACCTGCTGACTTCTGTGGTGCCGACATTCCCATCACGGCTGATCTCAAGCTGGCAGTGTGAAGTCATTGAATACTGAGTTGGGAAGAGCCAGTGAAAGCCAGCTCTAGCACACTGGTACATACTAAAAGGAAAAGAAAACCAGTTAATAGAATAGAGAGCAACTGAGGCACAGAGGTGGGGAGTGTTGCTCAATTCGATTAGGTGCAGGGGGGACCAGGGAAGGCCTCTTTGAAGAGGTGATATTTAGGGGATGGCCTGAATGACAAGAAGCCAGTTATGCAAAGATCTGGGGAAAGCTCTTGGCACTTTTGGTTTTTAAAAATACTTTTTCTATTGAGGCATAATTTCCATACATTAAAGTGCACTAATCTTAAGCATACAGCTCCATGAATACTTACATATGTATCAGCCTCTGTAACCACCACCTAGGTCGAGATATAGACCATTTTCAGCACTCCAGAAGGCTCTTGTGTGCCTCTTCCCAATCAGTAATCCCTGCCCCAAGGGAAACTACTATTTTGACTTCTCTCCCTGTAGGTTGGTTCCACATGTTTTTGAAGTTCATATTCATGGAATATAAATATAGCATGCCATAGTATGTTCTTTCTTTGTGCTGTATTTCCCTCACTCAACATCACATCTGGGAGAGTCACCCATGTTGTTACACGTTACATGTGGCCATGTTCTTTTTCACTGCTGTATGGTATTCCATTATATGACTCTTTCCTGGTACCTTCCATGTTAGTGATGTTTTCCTGTCTGTCTCCTCCTCAGGGCTTTGTAACACAGCATGAGCAGCTATGAGCTCTGATATGGGCCTGGCCACCACTGAGATCAGGGATGTGGAGTCCTCTTCTCTGAACAGGATGTTCCCTTCTGTCTTTGTATCTGTGAAACAGATAGTGGCAAGCCCTCCTACATATGTAGCAAAGAGTTAGCAAGATGATCCACAGCAAGCACTTAGTGGAGGCCCTGGTCTGGAGGGTCTGCTCAAGGGCACCCCAGGTGCCTTCTCCGCCCTTGGCCTGTGCATTTGGCGAGCAGCAAGTATAGTTCATGCATGTGTGTGGGGGAAACACAGCACACGTTTGATTGTGTGTTGTGCTGTGAAATGACTGCCGAGATTGCTTTGGGGATGATTGGAGTGAGGGACAGTTTTGAGGGACCAGAGGCACTTCCATTGCTGAGAGAGCCTAGAATGTGAGCTGCCACAGAAAGGTCTTCAGTACCCTCCCCACCAGGCTGGACCAGGATGTATTGAGGGAAAGAAAGAGGCGAGGAACTCAAGACCCCTGCCACAGCGCTTGCACAGGAAGGAGTGCAGAGCACTCCGCTTGGGGAGGGAGGCAGGGCAGGGACCATTTTCTTCAATTTACAGTTGCATGAACCTAGGTTTGGAGAAGTAAGGTCAAGTTCACATAGCCTAGAAAGTGTTGGTGGAGAGATTCAAACCTAGGTGTGTTTAACTTAAAGCCAGTGGGTTGAGGGCATCTTGTGAGACCTTGAGGGTTCCGACCCAGCCTCAAGGAGACAGAGTAGCTGGGCGAGCAGGCTGGGCTCTGGCCTGGAGGAATGCCTTGGGCCTGGTGCTGCCAACTGCAGAAGGGGCTGTCTGGGGAGTCCCTACCAACACGTCCCACATAATGGGGCTCACCTAGGCATCACATCCTCTTTTTTCTCCCTTTGCTCCTGAGAGGAGACAGTGAGCAGTGGAAAAGGAGTGCCTAAAAAGAAACACGTGTCCTCAGCATTCCAACTACAGCTTCCTGCCTGCCCACTCCCCTGCGCCTCTCCCTCACTTCCCCACCAGCCCCTGCCCGTGAGCAGCCTTGTCCTTGGTGCTGCCACCTCTGGCTCTCCCCACACCTCCAATTTGTTTCCAGAGGCCTTGAAGGCCAATCTTTCTTCATGACAGAGCCTCGTCCTTCATTCACTCATTATCTCTGTCTTTCCCTGACTCCTGGGAGCCCTAGGCCAGGAAGGGAGAGTGATGGGGTGGGGACACAAGAACATGTGGCTCCCAGTCCTGACTCTACCACAGATTCCCTGCATGCCATTGGGTCAGTCCCTTCTCTTTTCTGGCCTCTTTCCCTATCTGTGCAATGGACCAATCTCCAAGGGCCTTGTCAGCCTTGGGTTTCTCACCAGGCAGCAGAGACTCATTGCCCTAATGGAGAGAAGCAGAATAAACTACAGCTCGAGGTCAAGAGCAGACCTGGAGGCAGAGAGGAGGCCAACTGGACTGTGTTCAAAATGGAGGGCTGATTCAGGCATAAGGGCATAAAGAGGCTGGGATCTGCTCACCCTGGGCCCCTTTTCCTGTGACCGCTCCCTCAACATGCATTCAACAAGTCACTATGGAGCAGCAGCTCTGGACCAGGCAATGAGTTAGGTGCCTAGGGTACAGCAGTGAGCAAAGTGGACATGGTGCAACTGCTAAAAATTGCAACAAACCCTTGGTTCCTTACTTTGGCCTTACAATCCCAGCCACAGCTTCTACTTCTCTTCCCTACAGACTAGGAGAAATGTGGGGCCTGATCATCCAAGGCCACACAAAGAATTAAAACCGAAAACTGGGCTCAAATTCTCATCTCCTAACCACCACCACCTCCCCACACCTTGTCAAAATTTTTCTCCCTAGAATCCTAGACTCACTGTCTGATCCGGAAGGCACTTTAATCATGCCTAAGAGCCTGGAGATTTATAAAGGAAGCTGTAACTGGGAACAATCCAGCCTGCTGGGAAGCTGCTTCTACCAGGTACCCACAAGCAAGACACGTGGCTTCACTCCTCCGCGCCCCCACAGTATTTTGTTTCCCCATGTAGGCACAGCAGTGGTGCAGGTTGCCCCCTTTCATCATTTACTCACATGCTTGTCTCTGGCACTGAGCAGAGCCTGTGTCTCCTCCATCTCCGTATCTCCCAGGCCTGGGCCAGGCAGACATGAGGAAGCAATTCAGTGGGTGCCTGTGGCATGGAATTGACCATGTTGCTCCTGAAACACAGTTTCTTTTCTTTCCTTCCTTCCTTCCTTCCTTCCTTCTTTCCTTCTTTTCTTTTCTTTCTCTTTCTTTTTTTGTCTTTCCCTCTCTTTCTCTCCTTCCTTCCTTCCTTCCTTCCTTCCTTCCTTCCTTCCTTCTTTCCTTCCTTCCTTTTTTGAGACAGGGTCTTGCTCTATTACCCAGAGTGGAGTGTAATGGTGCTATCTTGGCTCACTGCATCCTTGACCTCCCGAGTTCAAGTGATCCTCCCACCTCAGCCTCCCAATTATTGGGACAACAGGCACACACCAACACAGCCAGGTAACTTTTTGTATTTTTAGTAGACGGGGTTTTACCATGTTGCCCAGGCTGGTCTTGAACTCCTGGCCTCAAGTTATCTACCTGCCTCAGCCTCCCAAAGTGCTGGGATTACAGGCATGAGCCACTGCACCCAGTCCCTGAAATGTAGTTTCTTCTGTGCCTGCCCTCAGTGAGTGAGCTCTGGAGGAAGGTGCCCTGGATTTGTGCTGTGGTTCTGTCACTAACCCCAACTTTGACAGTAACTTAACCTTTCTGTGCTGTGCCTTGCTTTCCTACTGGTAAAATAACAGCAATTACAGTACTGATTCATGGGGTTGCTGTGATGCACCCCAAATAGTGTCTGGTACATAGTAAATGTTCAGTATTTATTACCACTATTACTACTGCTCCCAATCCTACTACTGCACTCACTACTACTACCATTTTAACTTAAGGATGTATGAAGCTATTTCCTGGATAGGCTTCCAGAAGTGGATATTCCTCATATATGATTGCCAGCCTAAAGGCTGTGAACTAGCCTCCTCTTCTCCAATTTTCTCGTGCCTAGGACTCACCTGGGGATCTCACTAAAATGCAGTTTCTGATTCAGCAGATCTAGGGTGGGGCTAGAGACCCTGCACTTCTAACAAGCTCCCAGGTAGTGCTGACACTGCTGGTCCAGGGACCACACTTTCTATAGTAGCCCTTGCCAATATTAACTACCAAAGAGAACTACTGTGTATTGAAAACCCAGTAAGTGACAGACCCTGTGGAAGTGCTCCGTATACATTATCTCCTTGAATCCTTGCATCAGCCCTGAAGAGTATGTATTTTCATCCCTATTTTACAGATGAGAAAACAGAGGCTCAGATAAATCAAGTGACTTTCCCAAAGTTACACAGCTTGAAAGTGGCAGAGACAGGGTTTGAACTCAGACCAGGCTGACTCCCAACTCCTATTTTTTTCCATTCTTGCAAAGAGCCTCCCTGTGGCGTGGCATACCCCAGAGGATGTCTGTCCCCTCACAGAGAGAGGGCTGCAACACAGCACCTGAAGTGATAGCAAAAATCACTCTCTGGGCACAGCTCTTTAACATATCCAAAGCGCTTGCCTGCCCACCACAGGCCTGGTAAACAGGCAGGGCAAGGACCTGGATCCCTGTTGAAGCTGGTGAGGACTGAGAGCTGTTGGGGTGGGTGTGAGGGCAGGCAGAGGGTAGAGGAAGATGCTGGCCTGGATTCACCAAGGGATGGCCCATGACCCAGGAGCTATTCTTCATCTCTGTGTGCTCAGGAATCCTCCAAGGTTGCAGACTCAGGGCCACTGAATGCCACTGGCCCAAAGCCCAAGATGCTGACATCTCAACCAAAGGACCCATTTCATGCACTGGGGGCGGGACAGCAAGCCAGCAAGAAGCCCCTGTATTCTCACTGGCTTCTTACCATGAGGTAAGCCCACAGCCTCAGCAGAGAGAGCCTGTTGCTTCTGGCAGCTCTGTGGTTCAGGGTTGCTATGTCCCAGCCAAGCCTAGAGACATCCTCACACCTCTGACTCCACGATTATGCCCATTCCTATTCCTGACTAGGCCCATAACAACCTGTTTTCACACAGTGCATAAGACGATAAACATGTGCTACTCTCTTGGGTCTTTCTGGGTCTCCTAACGGGACCATGGATCTGTTGGGTATCTGAGAGACAGGTTTCTGGGGTCTGAGATTCCCCTAGAATTGTAGGCAAAACTGTAGGGGGATGTGACATTTTCTGAAGGGGCTATTCGTAGCTTTTACCATTCATCTACTGATTTAGCAAATATTGATTGAATGCTTACTCTGTGTGGGGCACTGAGTTGGGCACTAGGAGTGCAGTGATGAGCGAAACAGAGATCCATGCCTCCAGGAAGCTTCCAGTCCAGGGGGCAGTCAGTGAACAAGTAAACAAACCAATAATACACATAAGGACAGATAGTGATGCTGGGTTCTGTCCAGTCCAGTGTCATTCGCTACATAAACAGGCACTGCTAACATTTTTGAAGTGATGCCTGAGTGAGGGCCAGGGTGGGGGGGGGGGCAGGGCCTGCCAAAGGTCATACCCCCAAAACAGACCCTCGGGCTTCCGGGCATGCATGTGGACCATGACATACATGAAGCGTTTAAGTGGGCATGGAGCTAATCAACAGAGCTGCAGAAGAGAATGACCACCTTGGGCCTGGCATGTTTTTCGGTAACCAAAAAAGCCACCCCCACCTCCATTCCTATACTGAGCTTCTCTGTTTCCAACACAGATTGCTTATGGGGGAGCCTCACCCCCTAGCCCTCTTACCCCAAAGGCAGCTGTTCTCCCTCTAGCCTGCTGGGTGGGCTCTGCACCTTCCTCGGGCCTCACTCCTGAGAAGGTCCAGCTGGTGGGCCCAGCTGGGGATTTCAAGGACGATGGAGCCCATCTGGAGGGAGCTTGGAGTGAGTCAGAGGGGCCAGTAGAGAGGAAAAGCCCCTTGGGAACAGAAGCCTGGGCTAGGGGAACTCTCTCAGAATGATGCAAAGAAGAAAAGGAAAGGCCAGAAACCTGGGTTGGCATTCATGAGAGAGTTCTGAGGCCTGAAAGAACTCTGAGAGGTCACCTTCACTCACCCCACCTTCATCTAGGACGCACTTCCACTGTATCTGAATCTGTGTCAACGTGCAGTTTCTAAAGACTCCTGGCTGGTGAGTGAGCCCTCTCCCCGCCCACTGTGCCTTAGCACTCTTCTCTTTCTTCTCTTCTGGCTCCTGTGGCCCAGACACCAGGCAATGTGTGGGGAAAGGTAAAGAGTGGATCCACAGCTGAAGAAGTCCTCTCTCTGTTCTAGAGGACTTCAGTCTCATGCAGGAGACAAAGCCTAAAGAATTTGCTTGGATACAATGTGGTCAGTGCTTTCAGTCTTCTGAGGAGGGAAAATTATGTCTGTGGAGGGTGGGGTGAGGGGACCAGCAGGGAGAGTAAGGAAAGGCCTCCCAGATGAGGCCTCAAGAAGTGAGAGGCTCTATGGACAGAAGGCCATCCCAAGCTTCCAGAGAGCTGCCTGCTCTGATCAAATCCTCATTCAGATGTTCAAGTCCCGTCTACCATGTTTCAGCCAAATGCTTGCCCAGCCTCTCCTTTCCCACTTCCCGAAGCAGGGAGCTTATTCCCTCTCAGGACAGAGATCATTTCAGGGCAGGCCTAACTCTAAGAAAGTTGCTTCCTTTTTTTTTTTTTTTTTTTTTTTTTGTCTTTCTTTCTCTTTGAGATGGAGTCTTGCTCTGTTGCCCAGGCTGGAGTGCATGGCGCAATCTCGGCTCACTGCAACCTCTGCCTCCTGGGTTCCGGCCATTCTCCTGTCTCAGCCTCCTGAGTAGCTGGGACTACAGACGCCCGCCACCACGCCCAGCTAATTTTTGTATTTTTAGTACAGACGGGGTTTCACCATGTTGGTCAGGCTGGTCTCAAACTCCTGACCTCAGGTGATCCACCTGCCTCGACCTCTCAAAGTGCTGGGATTACAGGCGTGAGCCACAGTGCCCGGCCCAAAAGTTGCTTTATTCAACTTAGCTGAACTCTGTCTCTTTGTGGTTTCCATCCATTGGTCACAGTGCTGCCTCTGGGGGCCACCTAAGCTCTGCCTTCTCCCTCTGCCCTCCAGCAGCCTCTTACAGGTCTGAAGCATCACCATAGCCATAACCCCCGAGTCTTCTCCAAGCAAAACAACTCCACTTCCTTCAACTGTTCCTCCTGAGACCAGGGCCCCCGCTTTCTCCACGGCATGCTTTTGCCTCCCTGGTCATGCTCCAGTGTGACTCTGGTACCCTTAATACGTGGCACACAGAGCTGACACCATATTCCAGGGCAGTCTGTCACCTCCTTGTTCTTGAAACTTCACTTCTATACTGCCTACAGATGCAGCTGAAGGTTCCATGGATGTATTTGGTCAGACCATGCATATGACAGTCACCTCCTCAGCTCTGCTCCTTGCCCTCTCACCTGGTTCCCCCTTGCCCTCTCACCTGGTTCCCCCTTGCCAGCCTACATTTGAGGACTGGATTCAAGAGCAAGACCTAACATTTCTCCCTGTCATATTTCCTTTGTAAGCTTCAGCCCCTCCTTCTAGTCTGTCAGGAATGGGAATGCTTTTGAAAACAGACTCTGAAAGCCAATGAGATGTGCTCCTCCTGCCCACAGTTGGACCCAGACTCCAAATTTGATCAGTGAATAGCCATGTCCGCACATGTGCCATGAGGCACTTGTCTGCAAATTCATCCGGAGACCTTGACAGATGCCTGGAGGCCAGAAATCAGCCTCCTCTATGCCACCATGTGGCCCCAGGAGCCTGAAGAAAACACCAAGTACATCTAGAAGTTGACGGTTGACCGATGGGAGAAGGGGCAAGATGCCAATCACTCAGTCAGTCAACCTTTCCTGAAGATTGTTGGAGGCTCCAAGTGACATAGGGGATCATGCGAAGAACATTCAGAGACATCATCTACTGCCTCTGCCTTCTGGAAGTTTCTAGTCTCACAAAAAGGAAGACCAGGGAGACCCTTAAGACAATGTAGTAGGCTGAATAATATCCCCCAAAGATATCAGGTCCTAATCCCTGGAACCTGTAAAAGTTACCTAATTAGGAAAAATGATCTTGGCAGATGTGATCAAGTTAAGGGTTTCTAAATGCAATCACATAAGAGGGAGGCAGAGGAGACTTGACATAGACAGAAAAAGAAAAGACCACGTGACCCTAAAGGCAGAGATTAGAGTGAAGTGGCTATAAGCCAAGGAATGCCGGCAGCCACAGAAGCTGGAAAAGACAAGGACCAGGTTCTCCCCTACAGCCTCTGGAAGGAGCATGGCCCCATCAACACCTTGATTTTGGCCCAGTGATACTGGCTTTAGACGTCTAGCCTCCAGATCCGTGAGAGAATACATTTTTGTTGTCTTTAGCCACTAAGTTTGTGGTCATTGTTACAGAAGCCACAGGAAACTGAGATAGGTAATGAGGGAGCTCCACAGGCAGGTGAGGGGCCTAGACCACAACCAAGGTGGGCCAGGCAACTGATGGCCATAAATCTCAGGCAAGGCTTCCTGGAAGAGGCAGGCCTGGAGCTGGGACCTCAAAAGTGGTAGAGGAGGGGGCTTGGCAGAGGGATGAGACAGGGCTCCCTGGGTTGTGACAACTGAGCAGATCAGGCCTGGTGTGGCCAGAGATCACTGAGACTGCAGAAGTGAAGGGTGGTGGTGTGTATGTGAAAAGGCCACATCCTGCCAAGTTGCCACTTTACGTTCCTCCCAGGGGAAAGTTAGCAAAACCCTGCATCGCCAGCAGGGTGGCCCTTGGTCATGCTGCAAAAAGCCAAGATGTGAGGTCAGACAGACCTGGTTCTAGCACCACCACATACTGGTGCCTGCTGCCTCCCTGAGCCTCAGTCTCCCCATCAGCAAAATGGGGATGATAATATTGGTGTAATTTCCAAGGATATTTTCTCATTTTCCAGCTTTCCCTTGTCGCATTTCTTCTTTAAGCTAGATGTTCATAGGCAAGAGGAGGGCTGCTGCTTTTAAATGAAGGGATGCCAGGGGGGCATGGAAATGCCAAGACCCCCCTCCTTGGGATGAGGCGGGGATTGGGCAAAATAGTAGCCGGCTCTGATTCTGTGCACACTGAAGGTCAGTACCCTCCCTGCTTGCCTCCAAGAGCCACCTGCCAGGGCAGGTGCCCCTTCCTCCCCAGAGGATCTGGCTCCTCCCTCCTGACGTCTGCCAGCCCAGCCCCCAGGCAGCCTCAGGAAGGCATGGAGGAGAGTCGAGCTTGGCTATTTATAACATGGGATGCGATAAACACTTCTAAGAGATATTTCCCGATAGACCAAATTCAACGGAGATTACATAAGCAATTAGATCTTTTGAGCTCTCTGCTATCTCTTTGCACGGAGGCTGCCAAAAGCATGTGCGAGCAAGTCTTTCTTTATAGTCATACATTTATACTTTATGAGAATGTAATTGAAACGTTTCAGGTGAGCAAGCCCACCCTCCCTCCCTGCTCCACGACTCACCGTCTCCCTCCAGCTGCCACAGGCTGGGTAGGGAACCTCGGGGCCTCTTCTTCTCAGCCAGCTGTATGTTCCTGGCCAAACTTCTGCCCCTCTCTGTACAAATACAGGGCTAGACAAGCTGGCGCCTTGAAGGATGTTGGGAGATTTGAGGACTCCCCATGCCAGGGGCTACGGCAAGAAGAGCACTAGGCAGGGAGCCCCAAGCCTGAACTGAAGCCTTACTGCCACACTGACTTGCTGAGTGGCCTCAGGCAGGACCCTTTCTCATTCTGTACCTTGGTTTTCCTTCTGTACAATGGGGAGAACAACACCTAGACCATAGTGCTGTCATGAGAATTCTGTGAGAATGTACATGTAAAGCTCCCAGCCTGGCCTATGGTAGGTTCTCAAGACATTCTGAATCCTAGGGTCCCTTTCCTCTCTCTGGTCCACCATGGGCAGAGAGGACGGTCAGTAAGGAGTTTGGCTCCTAGTTCATCTGGCCTACCCTCCCTGGACCCACCTTTCTCCTATGCCACTCACTTCTCCCCAAGTGCAGACGCTGCTTTCTCATTTATCAGGCTGCGGTGAGCCTGAACAGTGGGAGTTGTCTCTTGCTAAGGGTGAGAGCTGTCTACTTTCAACAAGGGTCGTGCCTCCACTTCTTCCTGGCCCAAGTGCCCAGACTCAAGCTGATCCTCAGGTGCTGGCCCTTCCCACCACAGAAGGATCTTTTGTTTGTCAAAATGTGCAGGTCCAAATCCCCCAAAGCCTTACAGCCAGCAGCCCCTGGGTCCTGGCTCTCATGAGTTTAGCTGTCATGACTCGGCACACAGTGGCCCAGTAGGCCTGCCTGCCCACTTTGTCCATGGGGAACTGGGCAGAATGGCTGGCTGGCAGCAGCCCAAGGTGGCTGGGGTGCTGAGAGGAGGCCTGACCCTAATTGTCCTCTCCTTCCTCAGCCCTGAGCTCCTGCCACACTCAGTTGCTTACTCTGTTCTTCCCACCTCCAGGCCTTTGCCTGTGCTTGTCCCTCAGCCTCTGCTCCATCTCCATGTAATAGGTCCCCACTCATCATACAGGTCCCAGTCCAAATACTGACCTACTCTGTGAAGGCAACAATCTCCAAGATCTGCACTCCCAGGGGCTTAGTGTGTCACCCTCTCCTGGTATCAGGGTATGCTGTGGGTCTATGCTCTCTGTGGTCCTCTATGGCTAGCCTGGAGCACCTAGCTCAGAGGAGATGCCCTGGGGCATTTTGGGCAGTAGCATCAGGCTGGTCAGTACGGGGGACAGTGAGGCAGGTGGAATCTCTTCCCCCAAGGCCACACAGAAACGGGTCAGCACAGCTGGGGGCTCCTTTCAGTGGAAGAAATGAAAGTGAGGGGCTGAGGGAGGGTGGAGCCTCTTAGAGCTAAGATGTGACTTTAAAGGTATTCAGTAAGCACTCAAAGAAGGTTACTGTGGGACCCCTGGAAATACTTCTGCTGTGTAAGTGGCAAGGGGTCTGTTTTAATGTGGTGGACAGAAAACCGGCCCTGGAATCACAAGACCACCATGCAACCAGCTATGTGATCTCGGTCAAGTCAACTGTTCTGACTCTCAGTTTCTTCATTGTATGATGGGGTAGGAATCCCTACCTTACATGGCTGTCTCAAGAAGTAAATGATAGCATGTGAACACTAGTCGGGACCCCAATAAACCACCATTTCCCTTCCCTACCAGGCCCCCCAGGGAGCTCACAGTGTATCTGGGGGCCTTATCCAGTAGAGCCCAAGTAGATTCCTAAGTTTTGAGGGCCTCAAAAATTGAGTAATGAGTTCTGTTTTTGTTGTTGTTTGTTTTTTGTGACAGGGTCTTGCTCTGTCGCCCAGGCTGGAGTGCAGTGGCATGATCTCAGCTAACTGCAACCTCTGCCTCCCAGGTTCAAGTAATTCTCCTGCCTCAGCCTCCCGAATAGCTGAGATTACAGACACCTGCCACCACACCTGGCTAATTTTTTGTAGAGACAGGGTTTCACCATATTGGCCAGGCTGGTCTCGAACTCCTGACCTCAGGTGATCCACCCACCTCAGCCTCCCAAAGTGCAGGAATTACAGGCATGAGCCAGCACACTTGGCCGAGTAATGAGTTCTTAAAGGGACATTTTATGAGGACAGGGGTCATGGGAGTGAGGTTAAATGACTATAGCACAGATGCAGGTAAGACAACAGGAAGAATTCTCAGATGACGAGGACTTGGAACCAAGAAACTTTTGGAAAGGAAAGATCCTGTAAGGAATTGACATCTGAGCTCAAATCTGTATGACATGAAGGACCTGGCCATGAGAAGTGGAGCAAGTATGTTCCAGACAGAGAGAACAGCAATGCAAAGGCCCTGAGGCAGGAACCAGCTTGTAGGTTCAGGGCACAGAAGAGATGAGTGTAATTGGAACAGAGTGAGTAAGGGGAAAGTGATCCCAGATGAGGCCAGCGGTGTCAGCAGGGACCACTGTGGAGAGCCTTGTAGACCATAGGTAAGGCCTTCACATTTTCCTCTGAGTGACATCAGAAGCCTTGGGAGGGTTGTGAGGAGGGGAGTAACATGACTGACTTAGGACTGCCACAAATCATTCAGCTTTTGCGTGACTAACAGTTGGGAAGGGACAAACCTAGAAGCAGGGAAGCTGAGAAAAGGCTGCTGATCCAGGCGAGAGGTGAGAGTGACCTGGACAAGGATGGCTGCAGTGGAGGTGTGGGGAAGAGATTGGGTCTGTGATTTATTTAGAGGTAAAGAAAGAATACTTACACTGGGCACGGTGGCTCACACCTGTAGTCCCAGCACTTTGGGAGACTGAAGTGGGTGGATCACTTAAGGTCAGGAGTTCAGACCAGCCCAGACAACATGGTGAAATCCTGTCTCTACCAAAAATACAAACATTAGTGGGCGTGGTGGTGTGTGCCTGTAGTCCCAGCTACTCGGGAGGCTTAGGTGGGAGGATCACCTGAGCAGCAGAGGTCACAGTGAGCCGAGATGGCGCCACTGCACTCCAGTCTGGGTGACAGACTGAGGCCCTGTCTCAAAAAAAAAAAAAAAAAAAGAAGAACAAAGAACGCTTACTTGGCATCTATTATATGTGCATCCGTCATCTCACTGAATCCTCCCGACTGCCCTGTGAAGTCAAGCTCATTTACCTCCACTGAACTGAGGAGGAAATTTAGGCTCAGACAGGCAAGTGGCTTGCCCAAAGTCACACAGCAAAGTGGCAGACTACGACTAGGACCCAGGTCTGTGTGATTCCAAAGCTTATATGCTTTCCATGACACCATGACTGGAGGCCCAGGCTAGGCCAGGCCTTTAGGTCCTGCTTTCCCAGACATCAGCTCTCTGAAGAGAAGTTTCTTGCCACTGCTATGTTCTAAACCTGACCTGGAGCCCTGTTCAGCCCACCTGATTCTCCTCCCTCACTCCTGAGACCAGCCTTCATGTCTTCATCTGTAAAATGCAGGGACAGCCCATTCTCACTATGGCAATGTGAGGGCTAAATGAGATGGGATGAGATAGCAAAAGCTCCCTGTCTAGAGTCTGGCACACTCCCTTCCCTCTTCCCTCTTAGCTGCAGGATTCACCTGGGGCCCAGATGTCCAGCAAGCTGCCCCCACTGCTTTGGTGCTCCCTTCCCCACCCAGTTCCCCACTCAGAAGCCAGCATCCCTAGGCAGGGCCCAGTCAGGCACACGCTCTCCCTTGTTCTCACCATCCATTCCTCAGGGCTTAGGCAGATGGGATGAGTCCTGTCTTGCAAGAAGGATGCAGAAGCAGGAAGAAAAGCTCTTTCGTCTGGCATGATATTTTTTATCCCCACCAAAAACAAACATAACTGACACTGACTCTGTGGGGCCCAAGCCCCTCTGGGGAAACAGAGAGGGCGCAAAATGTCCATCCCATGCCTTTCCTCTCCACATTCCAACTCTCCTACCACAAAGCTTCAAGAATACTTCAAACCAAAAGGAAGCAATGGCTTGCTCTCGGCGCAGCACTCTTACGGTGCATCCGGAGAATCTCAGACTCAGGAAAAAGGGACTTGGACACAGCTACTTAACAGTGGCACCAGAAATGAAATCCTCGTCTTCATTCCCAGAAGTATGCCTTTGCCTCTCGTCGTGGCCCGCAGGTACCTGGCATGTGAGCCCATGTGCCCCCCACTGGCTTCCACTATTCTATGCAAGGGCCATGCAAGGGGGATTGGTGGGGGGGGGGTGTCTATGTTCAGAATCTCTTACAAGCCCCTGACCCTTTCTCCCTGTCCCCAGGACAGAGGTTCCATCCTGGGTCACCCCAGAGTAAGGACTCATTCCCCAAGCTGCGTGGATCAAAGGCCCAAGAATGGATGCCACCACTGTTCCCTTGCCTCAGCCACCCACCTCCATCCCTGGAGACTGGCTTCTCCCCAGATTACCTGGCACCCACTATGTCCCCTCTTGGCAGCCCCATCATTGACCCCAACCCGGACTCTCTCCCACTCAAGCCAGGAAGAGTGGGAGGGCATGCAAAGGCCATGAGGAAACTCGTGCTGAGCCGGCCCTTGGGGACCTCACATTGGTGAGCAAGAAAGGGGCCATGGCCTCTGGGGGTGAGAGAGCCAGCACGGGATTATGGGCTCCTCGCTTGGAAATGATTGGTCGTGACAAGCTCACTGCAGGAACAAAGCCATGTGAAATTGACCTCATCACCAGCGATCAGATCAGATTGTTTAGTGTGAGGGGAATGTGAGGGGGTGTTCAGCTGGGCGATGACCTAGTTAGGGCCTTAAAGAGGCAGAGCAGCTGCCCCACTCTGGGGAGACAGAGGCAAGAGGCCTCCCAGGGGAGGCCCCCACTGAGCTGCAGGTAGAGGAAGACCCATTCCCATGCAGGCCTTTCAGCATCTCCAGAGGGTAGCTGAGCATCTGGGCTAGGGTCTAGCCTCAGAGGACTAAGGGACAATGATAGAGGGGGCCAGGGTAGGAAGCAAGGGCAGAGTTCATATATTTGTCCAGGGAGATTAATGAGATAGAGCAAAAACTGGGGCAACTCGGAGGGTAGGAGTTGGGGAGATCCTAGGGGACAGGGGCTGAATTTATTTAACAATTATTTGTTTATTTACTACACCTCAGATGCTATTCTGAATATTTTACATATGTTAACTCAACCCTCAAAACAACCCAGTGAAGTAGATACAATTATGATGCCCATTTTATAGATGGGATACACAGACTTGCAAATCTATTATGTGGCCCAGCCTGGGCCATCTGGCCTGGTCTCTGTGCTATTAACTGCTACATTCTACTGCATCTCCTCTCTTTGACAGGGTTGACCAAATGCGGCAGGCCAAATAGAAACTAGGAGGAGGTTCCCAGTGCCTTTAAGGCCTTTCTTTCCCATCAGTCCCTAGGGGCACCAGGAGGCCCAGAGGCTGGGGCAGGGAAGAGGGGTCCTGTCAGGAACAGGTGCCTGTTTTCTCCTTGGATCCTGTTTCCCGACACTTGCTTGAGGAACCGAGAGGGGAGGGAAAGTAAAGGGACATGTGGCCAGCTGGGCAGAGCAGGCCCCTTTTTGCCAAGTGCTGCCTTTAGGGAATATGATTCCTGCTGCCTGAGAGGTATAGAGGGATGCCAGAGAGGGGGCAGGACTTCTGGTGGGGCACATGGTGTTAACTCTTTCATCTGTGATATGTATGCAAAAAGCTTAGCACAGGGCCTGGCACGGAGAAGTAAGACACTCACTAAATGTGCAGTAAACAGCAAAATCCACTGACGGTAGGGCCAGAGCAACAGCTGCAGCATGAAGGATCCTGGTTGGCTTCTGGGAATCATTCCAGGGAGACCAGAAATCTCCCCTTAAGGGCTTGAAGCATAGAGAGACCCCTGCCACCCCAAGGAGTTTGGGAGCACTTGAGGCCAGTGCCTGGGTGGAATCTGCTGGGAGTTGCAAGGGTGCCAGCTCTGATGGAAGTTGAGGGGCAGATGCAGAACTGGTCTGGCCAGGCTAGGCTGGGCCGTCCTAGTTTGGTGCAAGCTGAAGAGCCCAGGCTGGCAGGATCTCAAGACTTCGTGCCTGCTCTCTAGGGAGTGTGTGGCTGAAAAGCACTCTTGCTACTCCTGGGCGCTGGGCTGAAAGGGCTGACTCAATGCTCTGTGCCTCTCTTCTTAGAGGGCATCCAGTCCTGAATGTGCCCCCAGAGCAGGCCTCTCTGCTCTCTGGCTCTTGGCTGCCCAGTTCCCTGGGCACCTGAGGTCTCCTGTCATGGGTTTGGGTCTCAGGCAGGGTCGGGCCAGCCTGCCTCCTGCCCTGGCCTTCTTTCCAGCTGCCTGCCTACTTTCCCTATGTCCTCAGGCTGGGCCAGTTTCCATTCCCTCACCTTATCTCAGACTGAGGTCCACGAACGTGACCTGGTGGGACATCATTTCTGACCAGTAGCCCCTCCCTGGAATATTTCTGATGCTCCTGCCAACTCCCTCCCCAATTTGGTTTAGCATGGGGATGCCCTCTTCAGGATGCAGTGCAATTACGATGTGTTGGAGGGCCTCTCATTCTCTCCTGAGAGCCCACATTGAGAGAATGCAGGCAGAAAAGGACCTTAATTCTTTGGGGAGACCTCTGAAGGACTGCCAAAGCGCAGAGGGAGCTAGGGTGACCTGGATGATCCCAAGGACCACAGTTAAGACTTGTGGGTGGAAGTCTCAGAAATAGCAATTTTAGTCCACTTCCAGAAAGGACCTCCTGTCAGTTTGAGCTGTTCTGCAAGGGGGCGGCTGAGTCAGGGCCTATCGATACCCCCGTTCCCAGAGGTTTGGAAGTGGAGGCTGGATGGACAACCATGAGGGATGCTGTAACAGGGCCAGTGAAAGGAGGGTGGGACAATTCTATCCCCATGTCCTTCTCTGTGTTTCTTTGTTGCAATTGCTACAGCCCCATGCGATGTTGACCTCTGGTCAGCTCTCTTCAACAAAATACCTATGCAAGTTCTTGAAGTTAAAGACAAACAAAAAGGCCAAGAGCAAATTCAAGACATGGCTTTGGGGTGGAGAGAAAGAGAGGAGGAAAGATACAAGGAGAAAAGAAAAGTGGGGGTGGGGGAGGCAGCACAAGAGCAATGACAGAGAAAGAGAGATAGATACATAGAAAAAGGGCCAGAGACATCAAACCAGAGGCAGGGACAAAGTTGGAGACAGAGAACTGTTCCCTGGACTTCATTCTCCTTTGTCTCCAGCCCAGCAGTGTTGAGGTTTCTGAGGAGCGTATCTGACCCCTAACCCTATGTGTTGCTTAAAAAGCGAAGGAGTGGCCCCCAAGGGCAGCTGTGTCAGTTGCATTGGTCAAGGCCTTGGAACATGCCTGGCTCAGGCCACCACGCTTCTCCTCGGTTGTGCCTTTGGTCAGACAGAGCTTTCAATGGGGCCCCAGAGGCACCCAGGTGGGAAAAGCCAAGAGAGGGCTCTGGGGGAGATGGTCTCTGACCTCATACATCTAAAGAGTTGCCACCGGGTAGAGAGGGCAGACTAGGGTCTGGTGGCCCCAGGGTACAGAGGTGTGATCCACAGGTGGCAGCCACGCAGAGGTAGCACTCAGCTCAATCCAGGGAAGGACTTGATAGTCATCAGGGCTCTTCACAGAGGGATGGAGTAAGAGCGGCAAGAGAGGCTGGCTGACAGCCTGGTGGCGGAGCGGGAGGGCCCAGGATTGCATGGAAATGAGACTAGACAGCTTCAGAGCCTAAGAGAGGAGCTGATTCTGTGATTCCCTGTGTACTGGGTGACACACCTTTCCAGCCCAAAGGAGAGAATCCTGCATTACTTTACGTAGCCAAGCTTTCTAACAAGGCTTTTACATAAGAATGTTTCTAATCTGAAGAATTTGCATGTGTCTATGTTGTAATCTCTATGACTATGTAACTATCTATGTATGCATTTATAAATTTCCATAGCTCTGTATCTCTATATCTATCTATATATCTAAACGCCTCTATATCTAAGTAACTATAGGTCTATTTATGCATCTCTTTGCTCCATATCTATTCTTTATGCATCTCTCTCTCCACTTCTGAATGCGGCTGATGGAGATCCTGGAGGTTTAGAGCCCCCTGCTTCCTCAGCTGCCTCTGTCCATTGTCATTGCCCGCTTTCATGCCAGTTGTTCAAGGCCTGCCCTCCCGGCCTCCTTTCCCACAGGACAGTGGCCGTCCTGGGCTTGGGCCAAGGGGTTAGTGGGAGGATCCTGGCCAAAGTCCGGAAAGCCACCCTTGCAAGCCAGAATGCACCCTCTGCCTGCATCTGGGGGTCAGGAAGACAGGAGAAGCAGGAAGAGAATTCTGGGGAAGTGTCGGGGAGGGGAAGTGTGGGGAGGGGAGGGGAGGAGACAGGGAATGTGGGAGCAACCCAGCACTTGTTAATTTTCATTATGGGAGGCAGAACATCCAGATTAGTGGCCCGGTGTTGTCATGTACTTGCTGTGTGATCTAGGACAAAGTCCTGTCCTTCGCCATGCTTTAGTGTTTCTGTCCACGCCATGAGCATCTTTAAGGACCCTTCTGGAGCTGCTGCCCTCGAGTTTGGTGACAGGGCAACAGTCACCAAACTTTTAAAATCATGAACTCTTATCACTAGAGCATTTTGAGCACACCAACTCAACACATTCACAGAAATTTGTTTATACATAATAGTGGTTAAGAACACAGACGTTGGGCCTGGCCTGTGTGAGTTTGCATGCTGGCTTTTTGCTTGGGCAGGTGACTCCATCTCTTTCCACATGCTATGGAAAGTGGAGCTGGTAATACTACTTACGGCCATAAGGTGTTGTGAGGATCTTGTGAGTTAATGCATGTGGTATCTGGGACACAGTAAGTGTACATGGGTTGCTATTATTATACATGCATTACTTTACTAACTGATTAGGTATATCACAAATGGCATGCTGAACGTCAAAACTGTTAAAAGATGAGGTAAAAATAAATAAAACATATATTGTGATATTTTTCTGTCATTCCCCAAATGGGTTGCCAGGTACAGTTGGAGTTGGAGGTGACTGTTGTAGAGTTTGGATGGGACCTCTTCTCTCGCCTTCTGACTGACTCTACTAGAGGAGCTTGAGTTTGACTGTGGGCCCCCAGGGGCTGACTGGGATGCCCCTCACTACACAACCACTCCTGGGGCTGTTGCATCTTTCCAGGAGGCCCAAAGGGAGCCCTACTTCCCTAGACCCCAAGGGCCAGCACCATCCCAGGGACCCTCCCACACAGGCCCCCAGGCTCTGCGGCCCACACATCAGGCCTCTGGTTTTTCCACAGACCAGAGCCTGGTGTCCAGGTGGAGCCCCTTCTTCTTTCCCTCAGCGTAGCCAGCCTCACAGGGTAGGGCACCAACCTCTGAACCACAGATGAGCAAGCCAAGCCCAGGGCTCACAGTTGGCATGAATCACTATTTACCAAATTCATCGTAAGAGCTCACCACTGGCCAGGCACGGTGGTTCACACCTGTAATCCCAGCACTTTGGGAGGCCGACATGGGTGGATCACGAGGTCAGAGATCAAGACCATCCTGGCTAACACGGTGAAACCCCGTCTCTACTAAAAATACAAAAAATTAGCCAAGTGAGGTGGCAGGTGCCTGTAGTCCCAGCTACTCGGGAGGCTGAGGTGGGAGAATAGCATTAACCCGGGAGGCGGAGCTTGCAGTGAGCTGAGATCGTGCCACTGCACTCCAGCCTGGGCGACAGAGCGAGACTCCATCAAAAAAAAAAAAAGAAAGAAAGAGAGAAAGAGAGAAAGAAAAAGAAAAAAGAAAAAGAAAGAAAAGAGCTCACCACTGGCCAGGTGCAGTGGCTCACAATTGTAATCCCAGCACTTTGGGAGGCCAAGGCAGGTGGATCGCTTGAGGTCAGGGGTTCGAGACCGTTGGCCAACATGATGAAACCCTGTCTCTACTAAAAATACAAAAATTAACTGGGCATGGTGGCAGGCACCTGTAATCCCAGTTACTCGGGAGGCTGAGGCAGGAGAATCGCCTGAACCCAGGAGGCAGAGGTTGCAGTGAGCTGAGATCCCTCCACTGCACTTTCAGCCTGGTTGACAGAGCAAGACTCTGTCTCAAAAAACAAAAAACAAAAACGGCCGGGCACGGTGGCTCACGCCTGTAATCCCAGCACTTTGGGAGGCTGAGGTGGGCGGATCATGAGGTCAGGAGTTCAAGACCAGCCTGGCCAAATGTTGACACCCCGTCTCTACTAAAAATACAAAAAACTTAGCGGAGCGTGGTGGTGCATGCCTGTAATCCCAGCTACTTGGGAGGCTGACGCAGGAGAATTGCTTGAACCCAGGAGGCAGAGGTTGCAGTGAGCAGAGATCACACCACTGCACTTCAGCCTGGGCGACAAAGAGAGACTCCACCTCAAAAAAAAAAAAAGAAAACAAAACAAAAACAAAAACAAACAACAACAACAACAAAAAACCCTCACCATTACTGACCGCTTGTTATGCACTTTCTTAAGTACTTTACCCGCGCTGTTTCTTTCCATCGTCCCAAGGATCCCGTGAGGCAGGTGCTCTTATTCCAATGTGACTGATGCTGGAGAGCACATGGTGAATAAGCGAGGGAGCCCGAAAAGACTTCCAGCAGTGTGACTGAAGAGCAGCCTCTTAACCACCTTTTGATGCGGCATGAACGAATGAGGGAACGGGCTCTCGGGCCCCCTTCACACTATTCCAAGTCACCTGCTGTTGCCTTCCTTAATTCTGGCCTTATCCAGACCCCTCAGCTTCCCCGCCTTTTTTCTCGGGGTCTTCAGGTCAGCAGGTCCAAGGCTCTTCCGGCGCCCACTCCCAATGCCGGCAGGGCCCCCTTACCTCCTCGGAGCCCCGCCCCTCCGCGGCCGACCCGCAGGTAATCACCTCCCCCCTCCTGCCCCCGGAGCTGCAGCCCCTTCCAATTAGCCCAGACTCGGAGCTCCTTGGCTGGGACCGGTTTCTCCCCTCCCGCCCCTCCCCCACCCAGCTCCCACGTGGGGAGCCCGGCTCCCAGGCCTCGGCGGCCTCATTCACAGCGCCCTTCTCCATTGTCCTCGCACTGTCACTCACGCATGGTATTAGCATTTCTAAAGCCCCCTTCTCCGTGTCGCCGCTGTGGCCCAGGCAAAAAGGGACTCACTTTGAAACGTAAGTTTTGGGAAAGGGTGCTTCCTAGGCTGCTCAAAAGCTTATCTTTGGGTCCTTTAACTCCGGGCCTCAGTGTGTTCGCCGATGAAATGGGGAGAATTGTTTTCCCTCATCTCTAGGCTCAAACACCTGGAGCTTCTCAGCTCCAAGAGTGGTTGAGAAACGGGGCGGCCCCCAGGGGCCCCAATCAACTGCCTGTCCCTTCCTCTGGGTTTCTTAAGCCCTGCCAGTCTGGACCCTCCATTTCCCACCCACGTGCCAGAGGAGACATGGAGTTTTGTCAAAACTGGTTTTCCCTGCCCTAACCCAGGCGCCTTTGTTAAGGGCCTGGCAGGATGGGGCATGAATGGGGGTGACTTCTTTGCCCTGGCATCTGAAACCCGCCTAAACACTTGGATGGAGAGACAGCGCCACCCAGTGGCTGCCTGGGCGCTAAGCCAGTGTTCCCTGGGGTGGGTCCTCGCATACCTGGCTTCTGGGCTGGCAACGGAGGAGTCTCACCAGAGAAACCCTTTTCACTTGGCGGAATTTCATTTGCATTCGTTTAGCTGCTTCAGACCCAAAGCTAAATAAAGAGCTGGTGGTTAGAATCCCAGCCGGCTCAGCTCAACCTCACACCCCACCCCACCCCTCCCACCCCCTGACCGCCCTCACCACCCCTGCCCTGGGGCTCAGTCCGTGAGGCTGGCAATGGCTCTTGCTGCAGACTTTGTTGCCAACGGCCAGACTTTTCCCCTCCCTGGGCCTCACTTTTCTCCATCTGGAAAATGGTAGAATATTCCCCAGCCACCCCCTCCTCCTGATGGGCTGGGGAAATGGGCACTAGCTCGGGAGTTCCCTTTTTGTGGGGTGAAGGGAGGGTGTGGATATGAGGGCCAGGCAGTCCTCCAAGTCAGTTGGCCACCTAGACCCTGAGAATAGGCTCTGGCCCCATCCGTACACCACTGCCTGGAGACCCATCAGCTGCTGACTAGCCCCTCTGAATACCGGGAAAATGGGATCCACCCCTCCCCCATGCCTGCTTTCTTTCTTTAGTTCTTACCCCCTGCTTCTAGCCTCTTCCTGCTTCCTACTCCCAACCCCGCCTGTTCAGCCGTATGCTGCAGGCTGTGGGCATTTCTCTTCAAGCCTCGTAGGGAGCAATATGAGGCAGGTGACCTCTGTCTCCAATTAAAGTCCCCTCCATACCCGGTTCCCTTCTGGAGCCCCTTTTGAACCTGCTCTGGCTGAAGCAAGTGTAGGGACCAAGGGAAAATTTCCCCTTCGCCCTCGGAAGTTTCGCTGAAAAATCAACTCACAAAAGGCAGATTAATCAGAGAAAAGGCATACAAATGTATTAACATGTGCACAGGGAGAATCGTGGAGTGATTACCCACGCCCCCAGTCGGGGGCAGAAGCTTAGATACCATCTTGAGGTTACACAAAGAATGGGGACTTGGATCGTGGCAAACAGGTTATGGGAAGGGGGAGAAGAGGAATTCTGCTGAGGAGCAATAAATGATTACCAATGAGAATGACTGAATCAGGGAACAGAGATTAACGTGTAAACAGTTCTCTTTGGAATTTGAACGATCCTGAGAGACACATTATTCTGTGAAAGGGTCTGTTCAGGTGTGGTTACATTTTTTGTTTTCTTTTCTGCAATAGATAATGAGATAACAGGGAAGGGAAAAAGATTGTTCTCCTTGGAGGGTCTGTCCGGTTTTTATGTAGATGGGGGAAACGTCTCATCCAGTGCCTGTTGATGTCTACAGACCTTTAATTCAAAATACTCCTTATACCAGGGAGCCATATTTTGGGGTGAAATTCCTTGTGCTCCTTCACAGGCAATGAGGAGAGAGGGAACCAACAGTAGGCCCCAGAAATCTGGAGTACTCAGCCTACATCCTCCCGAAGCTCCTGGCCTTCTCTGGTGGAGTCTCCCTCTGTGTAGGAGAGGGCAAAAGAGCTCCAAGCTCCCTCTGGCTTGGGGAGACGGAGGAGGTAGACTGGGCCTAGAGCTTCTTTTGTCTGAAATCTGCTTAGGCCTCCAGAAATACTGGACTGATGGAGAGAGTAGGAGAGAGGAGGAGGCTCAGTGGGGGAGGAGGCTCAGTGTGGGAGGAGGAAGCAGAAGATGCTCAGCTCTGTGATGTAGTGTCACCTCTAAGCAGGCTCCAACCCAGACTTTCCCCCAATCCAGCAGGAGGTAGCAGTGAAAAAGAGCTGAGAACAGGCCCAGAAACATGGATGCTGCTTTCTGCAGCATCAAGGGTAGGGCCCTGCTGGCCTTCAGTCCCTCTCTATCTCTGCTCTGAAAAAAAAAATCAGAGAGGTCCTGGGACAGCTAGGTATGGGTGTGGTGTATTTAAGGGGAGGCCCCCCATCCCAAAACAGCTCTACTCAGTCTGTCATTTTTATTAGAGTTCCAGATGAGATTTTGCCTAGAGAAAATATGCCACCAAAAAATAAAGTTTAACAAACCCTGATTTCACCCATCCCTACATTTTACAAAGGGAGAAACTAAGGCCTAAAAAGGTAAATTAAGGTGGTCCTGGCATCTAGCATAAGGCACTGCACTCACGAAGTCCTCAATCAACACTTGTAGAAGGAGCAATTGAATGCCATGAAATTTTCAAGTAAATTTAAAGCATAACTGAATTCACTTTCAATTTATATATGAACACACCACAAGACCTGCCACCTTCTTAAGCTATCTAAGTAAGTTATCATACAAGCAACAACAAAGAAACTTGATAATTTGTTCAAATGTTGGGAATTACCTAAAATTGGAGTGAACTCTCATAATTGAGGTGTAAGCAAAGAGATAATTTCTAAAATTGCCTAATTGTCCTTGCCTGCTGTCCAAGCCAGGATGTATATATATTCGTGTGTAAATTTTGGCTAATTTTCATCATGGGTTTAACATTAGCTTGGCTGATGTTTGACATGAAGAAGCCAAAAAGGAAAAGACTTCCCTCGCTTTGAGGTTGAAATGTGAAAGATGTAGTCCTGAACACAAAGACTTATTCACACCGCAAAAGGGTGGTTTGATACATGGGGCTCCTCATTGTCCCTGAACCCAGGCAAGGGTTCCAGTACTCTAGTTCCTTTCTCAGCCCTCCATGGACCATCGTGCACCACAGAACAACTTGTGAATGCACACTGGCATGATTTTTTCATCATCCTCATGTAGATTATGCCCAGGAAGGGTTTAATCCTGGGCTACTTTCTCTAACCAACTGTTGATGGACTATCAGGAAAGGAATGTAATGTTAGGAGTGGCTTGAGTAGGACATAATGATCAAGAGAAGCCATCTACCAAAATGGGAGCGTGCATACAAAAAGCAAAGAGAAATAGTTGGTAGACTAGGCCCTGGTTTGACTTATCCATGCTGCTGATTTGCTCCACCCTCCCAGCCCACTTCCCTATACCCCCAGTATGGCTAAGTAGAAAGAGCTTTCTGCCACTGACTCTCACTGAATGTGACTTCAGGCAAGCCACATTTTTCTCTAAGCCTCAGTTTCTTCATCTGCAAAAAGGGGGTTAAGAGTGAACTATAGATCAAGAAAAGTTAACAGATAATCCACAGAATGGGTGAAAATATTTGCCAATCATATATCTAATAAGGATTTAGTGTTCCGAATGTATAAAGGACTCTTACAACCCAAGAATAAAAAGACAACCCAAATGTTTTTAAATGTGCAAGAGAAATTTGGACAAATAATTTCTCCAAAGAAGATATGCAAATTTCCATTAGCACACGAGAAGATGCTCAACATCATAGTCATTAAGGAAACGCAAATCAAAACCACAAGGAGGTACCACATCATACCCACTACCATGGCTAGAATAAATTTTTTTTAACTCAGAAAGTAACAAGTGTTGGTAAGGATGTAGAGAAATGGGAACCCTCCTGCATTGCTGGTGGAAATATAAAAATGATGCAGCCACTGTAGAAAATGATCTGTCATTTCCTCAAAATATTAAACATAGAATGGCAATACGACCAAGCAATTTCACTTCTAGGTATATACCCAAGAGAAATGAAAGCACAAGTTCATGCTAAAACTTGTACATGAAGGTTCACAACACCATTGTTCATAATAGTCAAAAGGTGGAAATGACCCAAAAGGCCAGCAACTGGTTAATGAATAGACAAAATGCTGTATATCCATACAATGGAATACCACTCAACAATAAAAAGGAATGAAGTACTGATCCAGGCTATAACATGGATGAACCTTGAAAACTTTATGCTAACTGAAAGAAGCCAGATACAAAAGGGCACATATTTTATGATTCCATTTATATGAAGTGTCCAGAATAGGCAAATCCATTGAGACAGAAAACAGATCAGTGGTTGGTATAGGTTGGGAGAAAAGGGGGCTGGAGAGTGACTGCTAATGGATATGGGGTTTCTTTTTAGGGTGATGAAATGCTCTGGAATCAGATAGTGATAATGCTTGCACATACGAAAACTCTGGAATTGTACACTTTAAAAGTATGAATTTTATAGTATGTGAATTATATCTCAATCTTTTTTAGAAAGAGTAAACTGTAGCAGTAATTTACAAATTTGGCAGAATCGCAACTACTCCAGAACTACCCCTCCTCCTGGGGATTCTGGGCCTGTAAGTCTGTATCTTTAACATGCCCCTGGGGTGGTTCAGATGCAGCCAGGGTTGGGAACCACTGGACCAGCTCTAACATTCTGGGTCCCTGCCTGTGTCTGTAATGAGAGGTACCTGTAAACAGTTGCACACAGCCCCTTTCTCTGTGGGAGCTGCCCCCTCTCAGGTTCTGCATGCCCTGAAACAGCCAGACCTCACACCCCAAGAAGGATCTGTTGCATTAGCCACAGAAACAGACCCCTCTTGTGCTCCTCAGGCTGCAGGGGGTTTTCCGACCTCTGAGGCAGGTCTGCTGGCATTGCCCCCGCTCCCCGGGTGTGGGGGGGCCTTTCACTCCTCCCCCTCCTCCTTCCTCCAGGGTCTCCCTCAGTGGAGCCTGAGATCCATTGCCCTTCGCTCCATACCAATACCAGGCCTGCCCAGCAGGCCATGTGGTGGAGGAACTCAAACCCTGCTGGAGGATCTGGCGGGGGAGGGGGCCACAGGGATGACCCTCAGGTGCCTGGGAAACCGCAGGCCTGGACCAGCTTGGCTCTGGTGCTTGGATCAGACTCTGAGGAGGGAGCTCCTGGAGAGGAAATCCAGGCCCCACCTTCAGCAGGAGGTGCAAGCAGATGAGTGCTTCTGGTCCCCTTCAGTGTGAATGAGGACAGGAGTGTGTGTACAGGCCTAGCAAGGCTATAGTCTCCGCTGCAAGCCAAGGTGTTAGGGCCTCACCAAGAGCTCCTTACGAGCCTTGAGCCTTGCCTTGTCTGAGGCTCAGCTCATACTCCTTCCTCACAATCGCTGCAACAATAATAACACCGCCCACTGATTGAGGACTGACTATCTGCTTGGCCCAATGAAGCAAGCTTTGAGGTATTTCACTTCAATTAATCCTCACAACTTTTTCAGTAGGAATTACTTTTCTCACTGTACCTGAGGAATGAAGAAGTCAAAACTCGTATATTCACTTCATGAATATTTGTTGAGCACTTACTATGTGCCAGGCCCTCTGCTAGGTGCTGGGAATACAGAAGTGAGTAAAGTCTAGCCCCTCTTAGAGAATACATTCGGTCTTCAAGCAGGAAAGGAGCTTTCTAGAAAGAGGTTGGGCTGAGATAGCTAGCAAGTTCCACTTGAGTCCACAAGTCCTCCTCCCCCAGGCTGCCCCACCTCTACTACATGTGTAGATCCCCTCCACACAAAGCTCCCAGAAACCCTCCCAGGGCTGCCCTGTGGCTGCGTTGGTCCAGGAACATGAGAGGAGCACAGTGCTACCAAATGTTAGTTGTTCACATCCCATCAGCATGATTTTTGCCAGAGTCGCACCACTGTTCCATCATTCAGCTGTTGTTTCTCTTTAAATGGACTCATTTCTGAAAAAAAGACCTTTCATACATACTTACCTTAGTGTCATACTAAGCAATGATATCTATGAAATCATTTGTTGGTGTGCTGGTTGTATTCCTTTCCTAATAAACCTTTAAATGAATTTATCACTATCAACATACAAATCTTTATTTATGTGCCACTTAAAATTCCCTCAACACCAGCAATATGAGCACTATACTTTGGGGAAACACTGGGATAGAAAGAAAATATGACTCCCTTAGCTGCTTGGAGGCGAACTTGTGTGGAGACCACCTTCGTTGGGAAGTGGCTTTGGTAACCCTGCTTTGGGCTAGACCCCGAGCCTCCAGAGCCCAGAAGTGCCCTGATTGAAGGCTTATTTGTTATTCTAGAAAGGCCAGGAGGGAAGCAAGAGGAAATGCAGTTGACAAAATGGTGGAAGAGCCTTCATACTGCCAAGTGACCCCCGCCTTATAACCCCCACTCCCCCAATCACCAGTTAGTCATTCTCCTCAAGGAAGGCTTGAGGCAAGTAGTGAAGATTGTGGGCCTCTGGGCAGACTGAAGAAGGCAAAATCCCAGGCAGCAAACTGTCTGCGTGGTACGGAAATCCTGGGGAAGCCTTTGGATTCTCTCAAGGTTCAGGCCAAGCTCACCCATATTTGATAAGGGCAGGGATCCTCAGCCACAGTGGCTGTGTGACCCTAGACAACTAACTTCATCACATCTCAGTGTCCCCATTTTTTAAATGGGGAAATAAAAGGGCTTTCATTTCAGAGTGGTTATGAGGATTAACAGACAAAATGTGTGAGTGGACTTCTGTAAAGGCCCATCTAAATATTATCATTTTATTATAATCACTATTCAACAAATTCAATAAACATGCTTTGGCTCCTTTGGTGCACAAGGCAGCATTCCAGGCACTTAGGCATGAGAGAGGAAAAGAGACGGGTGTGGAGGGGTACACAGAGATGAGTACAATGCAGTCCCTGCTGTCTACAAACGGAAGCAGACAGACAAACAATTTGGGTTGAACCATATGAAATTGCCAACATTCAGCCATTTTTGGCTCACAAACCAGTACTACTTCTGACATCAGGCAAAGTGAAATAAACACAAAATAGAAACGAAGGAGGGAATGATTTTCTCTAGCTGGAAAAAGGAGGGAAGGTTTCCCTTGAGGAAGTGAGCTTTGACTGAGTCTTGAAGGATGGGTTGGACTCCAAGAGGCTGAAAACCAGTGAGAAAGCCCTTGCAGTCTAGGAGGAAGGGAGAGCATGACAAAGACATGGAGGGGGGGTCATGCAGAGCTTGTCTGGGAAATAGGAATGGACCGTGTTGCTCAAGGCATAAGGTACCTGGGGGAATGCACTGCAGAGGAGCCCAGAGAGCTGAGCGGGACCCATTGTTGGGGGTTTTAGCTGCTGACTTCGTCTTCCCGTAGGAGTTGGTGGCTATCCATCAGCAAACAGGGGATGCCATCATTCCTCCATGCTTATTTGGGCAACTGACCCAAAGTGGGTCAGCAGCCTTCCTATGTTACCACAAAAAGCTGAAATGGTAGCAGGAGAAATGGTAGTCAGCCAAAAGAAAGAACTTTCTGGAAGCGAACTATGAGAACCTATTCTAGAATGACCAAGGAAGGCTGAATATTCTCTTCACCTGGAGACCTTGAAAAGCAGGAGAAATTCTCATCTGTCTGGTTCCAGAACAATTCTGCCCAGAGGCAGGGGGTGGACCAGATGACCTATTTGGGTTCTTTCCAGTCTGCAGCCTTGATGATCTCATCTTTCCATCTTCCTCTGGACGAGGCTTCTTCGCCCCAGCTCAGACTCATGGGGATTACTCCTGTTGCTAGAGATCTCCCAGGCCCCCAAAGCCACAGTTCTTCCAGTTGGTGACTCACAGCTTTGTCAGCAAGATCATCCTAAATGTCTAGCCTCCATCCTCCTTGCTGTCAACTTGAGTAAGCTGAGCCTTTCTCTTCCTAGCTTCCCTTGGAGGTAAGAAAAGGCAGGCTATTCACCTTGTATAGCCAAGACCCTTCCTGTTCAGTCTTATCACTAGCCTTCCTCTCACCTTTGAAGAGATAGGGAGGACCTCCCACATACAATAGATTTTAGAGTCAAAAGGCCTGGGTTTGAATTGAGACTGGCTGTGTGACCTTGGGCAAGTTGTTTAAGGACACTTACCGTGTGCTTAGTGACAACTTGTTGAATAAATCCAGTTGTATGCATTATCCCCATTTTATGGGCAAGGACACTGAGTGAGCCTCCAACAGGTTAGGTCTCTTGCTCACTGTCACCCAACTAGTAAGTGGTAGAGCTAGGACTGGAACTCAGATCTGACAGATTCCAAAGGCTGTGCCGTCTCCACTCTGTTATGTTACCTCTTGCTTCACTAACTCAACCTCTGTTTCTGCCATCTGTAAAATGGGGCTAATACGCTCTGCCCCACAGCTATTGGGACGATTAAAAAACAAATATACTGTGTGTGAAGTGATGTATAAGTTCAAAAAGTGCTGAGCAGACACTAGATAATTATACCTTCTGAAGCCCTGGTCAATTCTCTGGGCTTCTGCCCACACCTTTGAGAAGCAGTTTCTGAGGGTGGCAGGCAAAGTGAATCTCTCCCTTCCTTCCTACGGACCTCTCTTCCATCACAGCTCTTATCTCACTGGGCTGTCAATTTTTCCTTAGCATGCATGTTGGCCTCCCTAATTCAACTGTGAGCATCTCCAGGGCCCAGTGCTTGCCACATAGGAGCACCCAGGGAGTGTGGCATGAATGAATAAATAATGTAGCGACTTTCCTCCACAAACCTGCTCCTTCTCTGTCAGAGTTCCTGCCATAATCCGTTCTCTGTCGATGGTCCAGACTCCTATCCTCCCTCCCTAGACTAGAGCCCAGCTTTCTGACTGAACTGCCTACTGCTAGCCTGCTGCGGACCAATCCTGTGGTCACACGCTAACCTCAGCCAGCTGGCATTCAGTCCTCAGCATCTGGCCCCAGCCCCATTCTCTTTGATACCTTTCCACCCACTCTACTGCCCTCACACTGCCAGGGTACTGACCAAATGGCCAGACTCAGTTTCTCAAACATGCTGGACATTTCCCTACTTCTCTGCCTCACCACTCCCTCTACAGGAATGTCCTTCTCACCCAATGCCCTCTTGTCAACGTGCATGTTCCGGCTTCTTTGTGAAGCTTTCCCTAACCATCCACCCTCTCCAAAGCTAAAGGTGATCTCATTTTCCCATGAATCTCCATTGTGCAGGGCAGATGCCCTTTAGAGGGCTCCTTCATATCTTCTATTTTCTCAGGTATCATTTGCATCCTGCTCTGTGACCTTGGGCATGCTCCTACTCCTGTTCTGGGCTTCAGTCTCCAGTCTGTACAGATGTGTCCAGTGACTCTTGCAACCCTGCCACCCTGTGATCTGGCTCCTTTGGGAGTCAGGGAGGACAAGACACCCAAGAGGAAGAGCTCCAAGTAGGCTGGCCGCGACTGGGGCTTTCGACTCTTGACAGCACATACTCAGCTCCCAGTCCTGAAAATCAGCTTCTCAGATATTACATGCTAGTTGGCTTGCTTAACAAAGGGATAAATAAATATCTACTTAACATGATTACTGTCACAGGCCTGAGCTCCAGAGCCTTTCCATCATTGGGGTTTTATTGCCAGAGAAGCTAATTAGCTCTAATTAGGTGACTCCCAGATGCTTAAGACAGCGGGATTGGGGGAGTTTGGGGGAGTGGAAGACAGGTGGAGAAGGGGAGGGAAAGGTGCTTGTTTCCTTATTCACCTCTCTCAGCTGATAACCTCCCATAACTGGGCTTGGGACACCTCAGGAACCTCAAGCTTAGTGACACCTCAGGTACCTGGTTCTTAACTCCTCACCCATCTTGGATGAAGGGAGGAAGACTCTTGAGAACCTACTATGTGCTGGGTGGTGCATTAAGCATGTTCTCTGCGTGATTTCATTCGATCTTCACAATAACCTTCAGAGGTAGGAAGTATTCATTGCCCATTTCATAGATGAGGAAAAGGAGATGCACAGAAGTTAAGCTCCTTGTCTGAGTTCATACCACCGGGAAGCAGAGGAGCTGGACCTGGATCTGATTCCGAGGCCAGGGCTGCTGTCTTTGGCTACTACTGCCCCTAACAGGAAGTTTGTGCTGCGCAGAGAGGGGCTTTTGGATAGGCAGTGGCTTGCCTTTGCTGTGGTGCAGCTTTTCCAGGATGGGCCCAACTGGGCACAGCCAGAGCTTGCACAGTACTTGATTTGGTCATGTTTTGATTCAGGGACTCCTCCCCCATGAGTCAAGGCTCTGGGCTGGAAATCCTGGATGATTCAGACTCCTGCCCTCAGGGAGCTCATGTTCCAGTGGAGGTCTATGGTCATTGGAATAGCAAGTCATTGAAGTACAAAGCTTATATAAAGAAATACATCTGTCTTCTATCATGGTATTACTCTGCTCAGACATTTTTTCTAGGTTTTGAGGCCCTAAATCAGCAAATTTAGATTTCCATGAGACTGCTTGGGGTATGGGAAGGAGTATAAACTGTGGAGCCTCAATCTGAATCTAGGTTCTGCCATTTATTAGGTATATGATCTTGGTCATGTCCCTCTTTATCTCTGTCTGTCAATACTCCCACCATTCTGGACCTAGCATCCCAACTCTCACCTGGAAACTCAATCTCTTAACTGGTTTTCCTGTCTGCTTCCTGCTTCTCTGTAATCCATTCTTTATGCTGTAGCCAGAATCAGCTGGATAAACATGAGACAGCTCATGTGATAGCCCTCTCTAAGTCCTTCAAAGTCCTCACCATGGCCTGAAAAGCTGCATAATTGGACCCTTGTCTATCCTGTCTACCTCCCTGGCCTCCTTTCAGTCCACTCTCTCACCAAACTCCACCATGTTGGTCTCAATGTTGTTTGAAACAAACTAAACCTCCTTTCTACCTCAGGGCCTTTTTTCTTGCTGTTTCTGCCACTTCAATGTTCTCACCCCAGCCACATGTGCATTGTTGGCTTCTTTTCATTCTGAAATGTCACCTCCTCAGAGACATAACAGCAGTATCACTTTTGTTCTGTATTCAGTACTTCTTTTGTCTCCTTCCAAACATGACAATTGGTCATTATTTTTATTCCTTAAAAAATGTGTTTATTGTCTGTTTCCTTCTACTCAAGGGAGGATAATGACTCTCTTTTCATCACCACTGTGCCACAGATAGTGTTCAGCACATAGTAGGTGCTGTGCTCCATATGGATGTGTTAGATAGACAGATGGATAGGTTGACGGTTGGAGTAGTGAATGAATCAACACTTCTTAAAGCTGTCATGAGGATTAAATGAGATAATGCATGTTAAATGTCTGGCACAGAGCCCAGCAAAGAACATAGCTCAATAGCTAATAGTTGAACCTGCATGTGACCTGCTGCCGGACGCCCAACTGCTTCCTGAGCCGGTCTTACCCTAGCCAGCTAGTCCATCCCAACGCTCTGCTTTGTTCAAAGCCCAGCTCCTACTGCCCTGGAAACAACCAATTCTTATCCATAGGCAGTGGTGTGCTGGAGTTGAGAGCTGGCTATTAAATATTCAAGAACTTTACATGCAGTTTGTTAAGCTATTGGTAGCTTAAGAGTGGCCATGGTGGTAGTATTTATATCACAGAAATTGGCAAATAGTACGAGTTTGTACTATTTGCCACCTGCAAAGAGCCAGTTTCCCAGTACACCACCACTAGGCTTCACCTCTGCTGTCCACCCTAGCAAAATACCCTACCCATGTTCTCTGCCTGCATCCAGCCTGCCAGCCTTCAAGGTCCACATCTAGCACTGAGTCCCCCAGAAAGCTGTGTAACCCTCTCTGATCTCACTCCTGCTGATATCCTCAGTGTGACCAGGCTAGAGTACCTAAGCCAGCATTTCTATGTATTGATTTTTGTCATCTTTTTCTCCAAGTAAACATGAGAATCTAGTCCCCAAAGTTCTTTTAAAACTGTGAAATTAGCAGCATGGTCTATATATTTTTTCTTCTTTTCTTCCATGGTGCCTAGCACAAGACTGGGAACTGTAGAAGTATTCTGTAAAGACTCACAGCAGCAACTTGGTAGAGTGGCAGGAATCTAGGACAGGGAAACAGGAGCTTTGCATTATGGCTCAACTTAACCACTGACTTGCGGAGGGACCTGAGGTCAGTCCCTTTCCCTTTCTGGGCCTCAGTTGACCCATCTAAACTGATACTGATGATTTCAAAACTTCCTTCAAATTTCAGGCTACAAAGGGTTTATTCATTGACTGATATGCTGACAAGTGTTTATTATTTTTATGGGAAAAGTCAGGTATTTTCTTTTCTTTTCTTTTCTTTTTCTTTTTCTTTTTTTCCGAGATGGAATCTCGCTCTGTCTCCCAGGCTGGAATGCAGTGGCACAATCTCAGCTCACTGCAAACTCTGCCTCCCGGGTTCAAGTGATTCTCCTGCCTCAGCCTCCTGAGTAGCTGGGAACTATAGGCATGTGCCACCACACCCGGCTAATTTTTGTATTTTTAGTGGAGACGGAGTTTCACCACGTTGGCCAGGCTGGTCTCGAACTCCTGACCTCAGGTGATCCGGGGGCCTCAGCCTCCCAAAGTACTGGGATTACAGGTGTGAGCAACCGTGCCCAGCCAAGGTATTTTCAAAGAAAGTGGCATCTCTCCCACCCCATCCACTACAATAGAAGACTTGGAAGGACCGTTAGGGAAGCTTAAACCCACCCATGACCTCCATTCTGCAGATAATTTACTACGATTTACTAAGCATTTATTATGTGCCAGGTACAACTCTAAATACCTTATTTACATGGACTAACTAATTTAGCCTCCACAACAACAATGCTAAAATGTAGATGCTATTAACAGTATCATTTTACAGATGAGGAAACACTAAGGATCAAAGAAGTGAAACAACTTGTTCGAGTCACACAGCGGGGAAGCAGGCTTGAACTAGGCAGCCTGATCCTAAGCCCCACACACCTAACCACTATGGTGTACTACCTTTTACAGTTTCTCAGAGGAAGTGGCTGCCTCTCAGAGGCCCTGAGGCCCCCAGGCAGACAGGTAGCTTTCCCACTATGTTTCAATAGGTCCCAATATAGCCCAAGCTTTACCAATAGGCCTTAGAGGAAACAGTATATATTGGTTTCTCCATGTCCTAGCTGTGTGACCTTGGGCAAGCCCCTCTGCTTCTCTGAGCCTCAGTTGTCTCATCTATTTCATGCTGGGGTCTGTGAGGATTGAGAGAAGAAGGAGATTAGCATTTACTGGATGCCTACATGTGTCCGGGCACATTGCTTTAAATTACCTCATCTGGTTCTCCTGGAAGCCTAGAGGGAAAAATGATTTTTCTCATTTTATAGAAGTGGAAACACTCTCAGACAGGCTTATAACTTTCTTAAAGCCACACGGTCAGGAGGGGCAGAAATGGGATTCAAACCCAAGACTTCATGCTCTTCTTGTTCAAACAAACATTTTATTTTAGAACAGCTTAAGATTTATTAAAAAAAACAAAACAAAACAAAACAAAAAACAGAGAATACAGAGAGTTCCCATATACCCTGTACCCAGTTTCCTCTGTTCTTAGCATCTTCCATTAGGATGATATATTTGTCACAATTAATGAGCCAATATTGATACATTGTTATTATTAAAGTCAGATTTTCTTCATTTGTACTTATTTTTTTTTTCTGTCCCAAGATACCAAATTACATTTAGTCATCATGTCTCCTTATTCTCCTCTTGGCTGTGACAGTTTCTCAGACTTCCCTTGTTTTTGATGATCTGGACAATTTTGGGGGAGTACTAGTCAGGTATTTTAGAACATCCCTCAACTGGGATTTGTCTGATGTTTTTCTCATGATCAGACTGGGGTTATGGGTTTTAGAGAGGAAGACCACAGAGGTGAAGTGCCGTTCTCATCACATCATATCAAGGGTACTTATGATCAATATGACTTATCACTGTTGTTGACCTTGATCACCTGGAAGAGGTAGTGTTTGACAGGTTTCTCCACTGTAAAATTACTCTTTGTTTTTCCTCTTTCCATATTGTACTCTTTGGAGGGAAGTCACTATGTGCAGCCCACTCATAAGGAATGTGGAATGGGAAGATATGCTCCTTCTCCTTGTGGGAGCAGGATCTACATAAATTATTTGTAATTCTTCTACATGGGAGATTCGCCACTTCTCCACGTATTTATTTATTTGATCATTTATTTATATCACTATAGACTCATGGATATTTGTTTTATACTTCGGGTTATAATCCAATTCTACATTATTTATTTTGTTGCTCAAATTGTTCCAGTTTTGGCCATTGGAAGCTCTTTTAGCTGGCTCCTATATCCCTTTGACATAATCCCAACATTGTGGGTTTTATGTTTTTAGTATAATAATTCCTTTCTAGTACTACAAGATGCTCCAGGCTTATCTTGTATATTTTCTGTTATCTGGAATCAACCACTTTTGTGAGGAGCTCTGGTTCCTTTCATTGGAGAATGGTTTTAGAAACCAAGATCTGGGCACTGGGTGTGTTCGTTGCTACTTGGCCTGCTTGGCTAAGAGAATAAGGAGATATATGTGTATATACTAACTAGCGTATATACACATATCTACAAATATTTCTCTGCATAACCATCTGTACCTACATTAAGCTAAACATGAGTTCGTGCTGATGTTTCCCACTCTAATGCATTGCCACATGGATCATTCCAGCCTTCTCTCTTGCTTATCTGTACACTCTCGCTCCAACAGTGAGCAGCCTGGCTCCCATCATCCACTATCCGACTTTGTGCCCTTTTCTTAGCCCTTCCTCCCTCACTCCTGCCAAGTTCCCAAGGCTTACATGGCAACTGCCATGGGAAGTAGCTGTGTTCAGCTTTCCTGGGCTATGGGTGGCCCTCAGTGGCTGGCTGTGATTTAGCAGCCTGGGAAAGCCTTGTCCTCAGGCCCCCTTTGGTTTGGTTTCCACAGGCAGTCCTCGGAGGAACCTCCTCCAGTCCTTTGGAGGACACAGGATGGTTGGCACCAGTGCCTGCCTGTGGATGACTAAACCATTAGACCTGCAGGAACTCATTGCTGGTGTGGCAGCAGCCCCTTCTCCACTGCCTGGTGTGCTAGTCTTACCACCCCTTCCCCTGCCATCCTTCCTCCTAGCCAGCCAAGGGGGTCTCTTGCTTAGCCTTGCTCAGACAAGCAGTCCCAGGCCAGTGGTCTCGGCTGAGGTGTGGTAGAAGATCCAGAGAAAATTAGAATCCCAGGCATGGGCAACCCACAGCATGAAGAGCTAAGGCTCCTTTGGCCAGAGTTCAAATCAGTTTGGCTCAGTGACTGTCACATTAGAGCAGTACATTCTATAGCCCCATGCAAACAAGGCCCCTGCCCCAGTCCCACCACTCAGGGGCCCTTGTGCTTTGGAGGGCCTTCCTCCTTGTGTTCTCATTTATTTTCTGGTGCCTAGTACAGGCCAGGGCCGGCAGCACCTCTCAAATGGGGTGCTTCAAGCCCAAACGTGAACCCATGCACACCCCAGTCTCTGTGCCTCCTCTTTGGGGCAATCTCTGGCTGGTATGCATGGAGTCAACCAGATGCCCTGAGGAGCTCCAGGACTCGCATCTATGGTGTCTTCCTGGGGTTCTGCAGCTGGGCCCAGTTCCAGGAGAACGATCTGGCAGGCAGATAGCTCCTGCTCACTGGCACAGTACTTTTTTGTGCCAGATCATGAGAAAGATTAGGCTGCCAGAATGATGCTAACAGGCTGGTTTGGGGTGACTTGAACTGTTTATATAGAAATGGGCCCAAGGCCCACAACACTCTAAGGGCAGTCCTTCTTTGGAACTTACGGAGTTAAAAGTACAAAATGTCCAAGCTGCAAGGGAGTTTGGAAGCCATTTAGCCCAAGGTATTATTGGTGTGTATTTGTCATTACCCCCTTGCCCCAGAATCTGCCCTGGGCTGGCCCAATCCTGGAGCTGCTGAGTTGGAGAGAGTAATAAACCTGATCCCTGCCCTCTAAGGGCCTCCCAGTCTAATGAAAGACACAGACACAGAAATTGTCACTTAGAATAATGTATTTAAAAGAATAGCAGTAATACTGGTAGCAGATAGCATGCATTGAGCTCTTACTCTGTCCCAGGCACTGTGCTGTGTATTTGGCATGCATTCTCTTATTATTTGCCCTCAATGAGTTATGAAGTGGGTGCTACTATTATTCTTCTCTCATGGAGGAGGCAACTGAGGCTCACAAATGTAAAATGGCCTAAGCACGAGAGCCAAGAGTCTGCCTCAGATCTGTCCAGCTCCACAGCCTGAGTTCTTTCACACTCTCACACCTAAAGCCTGAAGAAACGGAAGCCAAATGGGGTAAGGCGACTTGCCCAGAAAGAAAGAACTTGAATCCAGTGCCCTCTGCCCTCAGCCCTGCAGGGAAGCTGCCAAGCCTTGCCAGAAAGATAGTGGCATGTGTCCACGATGTTGGCTCTCTTCTCCTGCCATGGTCTCATCACCTGGCACGGTCCCAACCCCAGGCTGAGCCGGGCAGGCCATGTGGCTAGCACATCTCCCTTTCAGCTCTGCCAGGCCTGCAGCTGGCCCACCCCTCGCGTGCCCCCTCCAGCGCCCAGCTCCCTCTCCTCGGCCAACGACGCAGCCCTCCTTCCGTTCAGCATTCCTGCCAGCTGGTGTGTGTGCCCTGTACGAGGAGGCTGGGTTGCCATGGCAGCTGTGGAGGGCTGGTGTGGAGGGGAGCCACCCTGGTGCAGGGCTCCTGACCCCCCTGGGAAGGGGGACTGTGGCCTGGGGCCTAGGGAGTGCTTTAGCAGGTCACCTCAGAAAGCCTGCCCCCACCCCGCCCTGGCCCTCTGCCCACACCGGGTGTGCTTTAAGAGCTCTCACTTCACAAGAAAGGGATGAGCTAGGGAGGAAAAATGCCCAGACCCTTCAGAGCTCAAGCCCAATATAGCAGAACTAATTTGAAATGTCACTTAGGGCAGTCTCGCTCCCAACCAGCGAAAAGCTGGTTTATTTACATAGTCGGCCATGGCGGGAGGCCAAGAACCCCACCATGCCAAGGCGTAGGGGATGGGTGGCTGGGAACCCCAGTTGTGACCCCTTGGCCTGGAAACTTGCTGAAAACCACCATCTGGAAACCCCTGTGGGCAGAAGGGCCCCATGCATGCCTTCCCCCACTCCAGCCAGCACTCCCCCATTTCAGGGCCACAGGATGGGGCAGGAACTACTAGTGACTGTCTTGGTGCCAATTCTGTGCCAGGCACTATGCTGCATACCTGACACAGTTTTCTCATTAAGCCCTTGCCAAGCTGAGCAGAGGGGTTATTATTACCTCCATTTCACAAGTGAGCAAACTGAGGCCAAGAAGGATGTATGACTTTTGGGGGCTATAAAGCAAGTAAGTAAAGATTACTTGGCCGGGCGCGGTGGCTCAAGCCTGTAATCCCAGCACTTTGGGAGGCCGAGATGGGCGGATCACGACGTCAGGAGATCGAGACCATCCTGGCTAACACGGTGAAACCCCGTCTCTACTAAGAAATACAAAAAATAGCCGGGCGAGGTGGCAGCGCCTGTAGTCCCAGCTACTCGGGAGGCTGAGGCCGGAGAATGGCGTGAACCCGGGAGGCGGAGCTTGCAGTGAGTTGAGATCTGGCCACTGCACTCCAGCCTGGGCGACAGCGCGAGACTCCGTCTCAAAAAACAAACAAACAAAAAAAAAAACAAAACAAAAAAAAAAAAAAAGATTACTTAACTTGCAGTTGGTATTCAAATCCAGGTCAGTCTGACTCCTGAGCCCATGTTTTGCCCCCTGCATCCATATTCTGTATCTTGAGTCTTTGGATCTCACTGGCCTGGCCACCACCAAGGAAGCGGCCTGTGGGAGCCACTGAGCCTGTGAATTGATTACTGATGGCATTTTTTTTTTTTTTGGAGATACTCAGGCTATGGTACAATCATAGCTCACTGCAGTCTTGAACTCCTGTGCACAAGCTATCCTCCTGCCTCAGCCTCCTAAATAACCAAGTAGCTGGGACTGTAGGTGCACACCACTTTGCCCAGCTTCTAATGGTCTTTTTAAGCAGAGTTCCTATAGGCCCTACTGGATTTCCCAGTGAACCACTGGTCTAGGGACTGACAGGACTGGGGTAGGTCAGAGTGGACTCAGGCCCCCAGTAGAAGAATGGAAGCTCTTCCTTGTATCTACCTATCTTCTTTAGTCATGAGAACATCCAGGTCCCTGGCTGAGATAGGGCATGTAGAATTGACACTCTTATCTGTGTATACTTGACTCTGTCATGTACCAAACATGTAGCAAACATCTTCTGTATGCCTGGAACTGTGCTGGGCATTGGGAGGATGATGGTGAAAAAGACACAGTCCCTGTCCGCACAAATCTCCGACTCACTGTCCACAATAATAAAACACCAAAGGCTAACATTAACTGGTCAATGCTAGGTGCTGTTTTAAGCAGCTCGTGTAGATTAATTTGTTATGTGTTTTAAAAAAATTTTTATTTTTAATTTTTGTGGGTACATAGTAGGTGTATATATTTATGGGGTACATGAGATATTTTGATACAGACATATCTAATGTGTAATAATCACATCAGAGTAAATGGGGTATCTATCACCTCAAGCGTTTATGTTTTGTGTTACAAGTAATCCAGTTATATACTCTTTTAGTTATTTTAAAATGCACAATTAAGTTATTATTGACTATATCATGTGGTTGTGCTATCAAATAGTAGATCTTATTCATTCATACATTTTATTTTGTTGTACCCATTAACCATCCCACCTCCTGCCTAAGCTCCCCACTACCCTTCCCAGCCTCTGATAACCATCCTTCTATTCTCTATGTCCATGAGTTCAATTGTTTTGATATTCAAATTTCACAAATAAGTGAGAACATGCGATGTGTGTCTTTCTGTGCCTGTCGTGTGGATTAATTTGTATAATCCTTTTAGCAAGGCTATGTGATAGGTACTATTATTATTCACAGATGAGGAAGCAGCGGCATTGAGAAAAAAAGCATCTTGTCCAGGATCAAACAGCTAGCAAGTGACAAATTTGGGGTTTGAACCCAGGCATACTGCTTTCAGAACCAGACTTCTGATCCAACATTATCAAGAATACAAGGAAGAGAGCTGAATGTGGCAGCAAGAAGGCTCAGGACTAGACATAGAGCAGGATTTCCAAGGCCACCATGGCAGGCAGGCACGAGGTGTTCAGCAGCCAAAGACCCTTCCTTGGGTACTTTTCCAGAGTGTTGACCCCAGGGAAGGGGGTCAGGGGCGGCTCAAGCTGCCCTCAGAGAAATCTGACCACTCTGTCAGATCTTGACTCCATTTTTCTTGGATTTCCTATTTTGGCTGCTTCTTGGAGGGGCCCACTGAAGAAGGGCCTACACTCAGTGCCAGGGCCCTGGGAAGAAGATGGGGCTGGGATCCACTGGGAATCATTAAGGGACATTGGCAGGGCAGACTGAGGTGGGGAAGGATATGGAGAAGGCCCAGAACCCAAGGCAGTGGTGTGGCAAGTGGCCAGCCAGCAGGATCAGGGCTGATGGGACAAACATAGAGTCAGGTGGGGAGGAGGAACTGCTTGGCCCCAAGTGGAAAGCCTGCTCACTAAGTGGTCCTCCTCGAGGCTCAAGACCCAGGGAGCAAACGTCTGGAGAGAAGGCTGAGAGAGGAAATGGAGACTTGGCCTGGTAGATGGGAAAGGGGGGCTGAAGGTCTTTTAGAACCCAGGCCACTTGGCGGGTTAGGATACCCCGTCCACACTCCACTTTGCTGTATGTCTCCTGAGGACTCATTTAGCCTCTCTGGGATTTCCCAAAGCAACCCAGAAGGAATTAGAGAGAACTCAGTGGTGCTAAGGGCTAAGATGTCCCCTCCCCCTGCCCCAGCCCTACTGCCAGTGCCCACCATCCATACAATTCCTCTGCAGAAAGGCAAGCACAAGACTTGCCTTTGCTACTGCCACGAGCTCTGGAGAATTGTATCCGGTAAATGTTTCTTGACCTAGAAACCCAGGGAAGAGTGGGCAAGAGAGAGGCTGCTGCGTGGGCTGGAGGTCCAGCTAAGCTCCTCAGGCAGTTGGCTCAGAACTGGTGCTGAGGGCACCTTGAGGAAAGGGGGCAGCACTAGCTGGCAAGTTAGTGGCAAACTGCTGACCTCAGGGAATCGATCTGGGGAGAAGGGCAGAAGCTCAGTTTCTGCCTGAACCCATCTAGAACTGCAAAGAGTTCTACTGAGTAGGGAGACTGTGGGACATCTCACCAGAGGCCACTGAGAACTAAGAGAGGTGCCAAGTAAAAGTGGGCTTTGTCCTAGGATTCCTCTAACCTCCTCAGCTGGTTCAGGATCCCAGGGACCTGCAAGCAGTCATGGGACCAGCACCCTGTGGCCCCTGATGCAGGCCTGACAGCACCTCTGATGGCCTTTAATAAGCAGGTGGCCAGCAGAAGGAGATCCAGGGCCTTACTGAGCTGGGAGAATGGGCTGGAGTGACATTCAAGGTGTCAGAAATGTCATCTAGTTGCCGCTAAGCCTTTGGGATGAATTTTCTGGGTCCCTGTCTCCTTTAATTTCACTCCTCTAACTCCACCAATGACCCACTCTCCTTATACTCCTTCGGTGACTCTTCATTCTCCCCAACGCTCCCCACTCTACCATTTTCTCATGCTACCTCCTTGCATACTGTCTTCACATCCCAGCATTGGGATCAGCCACATCGACGTGTGTATTTCCAATCCTTGCCCCATGCTCTGTCATCCCGAGTAGGCAGCCAAGAGCCAACTGGGTCCCTCTGAGCCCTGTGTGAACAGGGCAGGTATATTCTATGTCTCTCCATTTTAGCAGAGAGATGCCAACTTGGGCTACTGAAGGGGAGAAAAAGGGCAGAGAAGGAAGGAGACCAATGAAACAGGATAGAGCTGCTCAGCTGTACCCCAACTCTCAGCAGCCTTAGCAACAAGGGCTCTCAGGCTTACGGGAGCACATGCTGGAAAGCATGTGAGCATAGAACAGGGCGCTGCCAAGCACGGGCTGGCAGGCAGAAGGCAGATGGGCTCAGGACTCACCTTCCCTACAGCTCCCCCTACCCCCAGCTTCCCATGAAAGAACTCTTGCTGGCCCAGGTCCCAAGGTCCAGGGAAGCTCTGGGCACTGGGGGGTAACTGCCAGAACACTCTGCTTTCCCCCATCTTTGTGTCTGTTGATCCTAATCCCCCCAGCTGCCCATCTAAGGGCCCTGCTGTACTCCTCACTCTCCCTTTCCCACCCTCACAACCGATCAATCATAAAATCACCAAACCTTGCCCATTTCAACTCCTAAACCTCACATCTTTCTTTCCCATTCTGTACCTTTCACTATCACTAACCTAATCTTCAAAACAACAGCACTATCTGTCCTTTGCTAAGTGCTTTAGATATGCCAGGTTCAATGATAACTATCTACATATATTTGCCTCATTTAACACCCCTACAACAACCCTCTGAGAGCTGTACTACTTTATTGGCTCTATTTTACAGATTAGGGCAACTGAGGCCCAGATAAATGAAGTCTCTTGTGCAAGGGCATTCAAACTCAGGCAGTCTGATCCCAGAGCCACACATCAAGTCACGGTGCTCTGGTGGCCCCTTCCTGAACACTGGTCTTACTGCCTTTCTTCCTCCCTCCTTACTGCTGCCAGGGTGGTTTCTCCAAAGCCCAGCTCTGATCGTGTCTGTTGGACTCCTGGCCCAGTGCCCTGTTCTAGATTTCCTTAGAGTGTCAGTGCATCCCTCCTCACTGCCATTGCCCCTTGTCCAGGCTGCCAGCATTTCTTGCCTTCCAACTTTTGCATTCCACTATCAGCTGCTTGAGAACTAGGGCTGCCTCTGTCCTGTTCACCAACAAAATATCCATCACACAGATGAGCTGGATAAAAATTCACTGAGTCAACAGATGGAAGAACAGACTCCCTGTTTCCTGTCCTCTCCCATCCAATACCTTTACCACACTATTGCCAAAGGGATCTTTCCAACTGTAGCCCTGAGCACGTCGTTCCTCTGCTGGAGATCCATCACTGACAAATGTGACCCACAGATTCTACTTCTAGGAATTTATCCTATTGCTATAAATGCAAATAGACAGATGCCGTATGCACAGATTATTTATTGCCCCCATTGTAATCCCAAATGATTGGAAATAACCTAAATGTCCATCAGTTGGAGATGGATTACCTCTTGGACATGAAAAGAGAATGAAGTTCTAGATCCTTGAGGAATCACCACACTGTCATCCACAATGTTTGAACTAATTTATACTCCCACCAACAGAGTGAAAGTGTTCCTATTTCTCCACATCCTCTCCAGCATCTGTTGTTTCCTGACTTTTTAATGATCACCATTCTAACTGGCACAAGATGGTATCTCACTGTGGTTTCTATTTGCATTTCTCTAATGACCAGTGATGATGAGCTTTTTTTCATATGTTTGTGGGCCACATACATGTCTTCTTTTGAGAAGTGTCTGTTGATATCCTTTGCCCACTTTTTGATGGGGTTGTTCTTTTTTTTTTTTTTCTTGTAAATTTGTTTAAGTTCCTTGTAGATGCTGAATATTAGCCCTTTGTCAGATGAGTAGATTGCAAAAATTTTCTCCCATTCTGTAGGTTGCCTGTTCACTCTGATGATAGTTTCTTTTGCTGTGCAGAAGCTCTTTAGTTTAATTAGATCACATTTGTCAGTTCTGGCTTTTGTTGCCATTGCCTTTGGTGTTTTAGTCGTGAAGTATTTGCCCATGCCTATGTCCTGAATGGTATTGCCTAGGTTTTCCTCTAGGGTTTTTATGGTTTTAGGTCTTAGTTTAAGTCTTTAATCCATCTTGAGTTAATTTTTGTATAAGGTGTAAGGAAGGAGTCCAGTTTCAGTTTTCTGCCTATGGCTAGCCAGTTTCCCCAGCACCATTTATTAAATAGGGAATCCTTTCCTCATTGCTTGTTTTTGTCAGGTTTGTCAAAGATCAGATGGTTGTAGATGTGTGGCGTTATTTCTGAGGCCTCTGTTCTGTTCCATTGGTCTATATCTCTGTTTTGGTACCAGTACCATGCTCTTTTGGTTACTGTAGCCTTGTAGTATAGTTTAAAGTCAGGTAGCGTGATGCCTCAAGCTTTGTTCTTTTTACTTAGGATTGTCTTGGCTATAAAGGCTCTTTTTTGGTTCCATATGAAACTAAAAGTAGTTTTAGTTTCTGTGAAGAAAGTCAATGGTAGCTTGATGGGAATAGCATTGAATCTATGAATTACTTTGGACATTATGGCCATTTTCATGATATTAATTCTTCCTATCCATGAGCATGGAATGTTTTTTCATTTGTGTCCTCTCTTATTTCCTTGAGCAGTGGTTTGTAGTTCTCCCTGAAGAGGTCCTTCACATCCCTAGAACCAGAAATACCATTTGACCCAGCAATCCCATTACTGGGTATATACCCAAAGGATTATAAATCATTCTACTATAAAGACACGTGCACATGTATGTTTATTGCAGTGCTATTTGCAATGGCAAAGACTTGGAACCAACCCAAATGCCCATCAATGATAGACTGGGTAGAGAAAATGTGGCACATATACACCATGGAATACTATGAAGCCATAAAAAGGATGAGTTCATGTCCTTTGCAGGGACACGGATGAAGCTGGAAACCATCATTCTCAGAAAACTAACACAGGAACAGAAAACCAAACACCACACGTTCTCACTCACAAGTGGGAGTTGAACAATGAGAGCACATGGACATAGGCAAACATCACACACTGGGGCCTGTCAGGGGGTGGGGGGGTAGGGAGAAATAGCATTAGGAGAAATACCAAATGTAGATGACCGGTTGATGGGTGCAGCAAACCACCACGGCACGTGTATACCTATGTAACAAACCTGCACATTCTGCACATATATCCCAGAAGTTAAAGTATAATAATGATATAAAAAAGAATGAGGAAGCACTTTATATACTGACATGGAACAATCCCTAAATGTAATATTTGGTGAAAAAGCAAAGTGCAGAACAGTGGCTATAGCATTTATATAAAACAAAGTAGGAAAAGTATATGTAAATGCATTTGCGAGATTCCCAGGCAAGATGGCCAAATAGCGACAGCTTCGATCTGTAGCTCCCAGTGAGACCAATGCAGAAGGCAGGTGATTTCTGCATTTCCAACTGAGGTACCCAGTTCATCTCACTGGGACTGGTTAGACAGTGGGTGCAGCCCACAGAGGGTGAGCAGAAGCAGGGTAGGGCATTGCCTCACTCAGGAAGTGCAAGGGATCAGGGAACTCCCTCCCAAGCCAAGGGAAGTCATGAGGGACCATGCTGTGAGGGACAGTGCTATCCAGCCCAGATACTACGCTTTCCCCATGGTCTTCACAGCCCATAGACCAGTAGATTCCCTCAGGTACCTACGCCACCAGGGCCCTGGGTTTCAAGCACAAAACTGGGCAGCCATTTGGGCAGACACCAAGCTAGCTGCAGGAGTTTTGTTTCATACCCCAGTGGCACCCAGAATGCCAGCGAGACAGAACCGTTCATTCCCCTGGAAAGGGGGCTAAAGCCAGGGAGCCAGGTGGTCTTGCTCAGTGGATCCCACCTGCATGGAGCCTAGCAAGCTAAGATCCACTGGCGTGAAATTCTTCCTACCAGCACAGCAGTCTGAAGTCAACCTGGGACGCTTGAGCTTGGTGGGGTAAGGGGTGTCCAGCATTACTAAGGCTTCAGTAGACAGTTTTCCTCCCATAGTGCAAACGAAGTCACCAGGAAGTTCAGACTGGGCAGAGCCCACCACAGCACTGCAAAGCCGCTGTAGACAGACTGCCTCTCTATATTCCTCCTCTCTGGGCAGGGAATCTCTGAAAGAAAGGCAGCAGCCCCAGTCAGGGGCTTATAGGTAAAACTCCCATCTCACTGGGACAGAGCACCTAGGGGAAGGGGGAGCTGTGGGTGCAGCTTCGGCAGACTTAAACATTCCTGCCTGCTGGCTCTGAAGAGAGCAGCAGATCTCCCAGCACAATGCTCGAGCTCTGCTAAGGCACAGACTGCCTCCTCAAGTGAGTCCTTGACACCTATGCCTCCTGACTGAAAGGCACCTCCTAGCAGGGGTCAACAAAAACCCCATACAGGAGAGCTCCAGCTGGCATCTGGCAGGTGCCCCTCTGGGATGAAGCTTCCAGAGCAAGCAGCAGGCAGCAACCTTTGCTGTTCTGCAGCCTCCGCTGGTGATACCCAGGCAAACAGGGTCTGGAGTGGACCCCAGCAAACTCCAGCAGATCTGCAGAAGAGAGGCCTGACTGTTAGAAAGAAAACTAACAAACAAAAAGCAATAGCATCAACATCAACAAAAGGATGACCATGCAAAAACTCCATTTGAAGGTCACTAACAACAAAGACCAAAGGTAGATAAATCCATGAAGATGAGTAAAAGCCAGCACAAAACGTCTGAAAATTCCAAAAACCAGAATTCCTCTTCTCTTCCAAAGGATCACAACTCCTCACCAGCATGGGAACAAAACTGGCTGGAGAATGAGTTTGACAAATTGACAGAAGTAGGCTTCAGAAAGTGGGTAATAGCAAACTCCTCTGAGCTAAAGGAGCACGATCTAACCCAATGCAAGGAAGCTAAGAACCTTGATAAAAGGTTGGCGGAATTGCTAACTAGAATAACCAGTGTAGAGAAGAACATAAATGACCTGATGGAGCTGAAAAACACAGCACAAGAACTTCATGAAGCATACACAAGTATCAATAGCCAAATCAATCAAGCAGAAGAAAGGTTATCAGATATTGAAGATCAACTTAATGAAATAAAGCATGAAGACAAGATTAGAGAAAAAAGAATGAAAAGGAACAAATAAAGCTTCCAAGAAATATGGGACTATGTGAAAAGACCAAACCTGCATTTGATTGGTTTACCTGAAAGTGATGGGGAGGATGGAAATAAGTTGGAAAACACACTTCAGGATATTATCCAGGAGAACTTCTCTAACCTAACAAGACAGGCCAACATTCAAATTCAGGAAACACAGAGAACACCACAAAGATGCTCCTCAAGAAGAGGAAGCCCAAGACACAGAAACATCAGATTCATCAAGATTGAAATGAAGGAAAAAATATTAAGGGCAGCCAGAGAGAAAGGTCGGGTTACCCACAAAGGGAAGCTCGTCAGACTAACAGTGGATCTCTCCACAGAAACACTACAAGCCAGAAGAGAGTGAGGGCCAATATTCAACATTCTTAAAGAAAAGAATTTTCAACCCAGAATTTCATGTCCAGCTAAACTAAGCTTCATAAGTGAAGGAGAAATAAAAGCCTTTACAGACAAGCAAATGCTGAGGGATTTTGTCATGACCAGGCCTGCATTACAAGAGCTCCTGAAGGAAGCACTAAATATGGAAAGGAAAAACTGGTATGAGCCACTGCAAAAACAAACCAAAACATAAAGATCATTGACACGATGAAGAAACTGTATCAACTAAAGGGCAAAATAACCAGCTAGCATCATAATGACAGGATCAAATTCACACATAACAATATTAACCTTAAATGTAAATGGGCTAAAAGGCCAAATTAAAAGGCACAGACTGGGAAATTGGATAAACAGTCAAGATCCATCAGTGTGCTGTATTCAGGAGACCCATTTCACGTGCAAAGACACACATAGATTCAAAATAAAGGGATGGAGGAAGATTTACCAAGCAAATGAAAAGCACAAAAAAGCAGGGGTAGCAATCCTAGTTTTTAGACTTTAAACCAACAAAGATCAAAAAAGGCAAAGAAGGGCATTCCATAATGGTAAAGGAATCAATGCAACAAGAAGAGATAACTGTCCTAAATGTATATGCACCCAATACAGGAGCACCCAGATTCATAAAGCAAGTTCTTAGAGACCTACAAAGACTTAGACTCCCACACAGTAATAGTGGGAGACTTTAACACCCCACTATCAATATTAGACAGATGAATGAGACAGAAAATTAACAAGGATATTCAGGACTTGAACTCAGCTCTGGACCAAGCAAACCTAATAGATATCTACAGAGCTCTCCACCCCAAATCAACAGAATATACATTCTTCTCAGCACCACATCACACTTATTCTAAAATCTACCACATAATTGGAAGTAAAACTCTCCTCAGCAAATGCAAAAGAACAGAAACCATAACAAACAGTCTCTCAGACCACAGTGCAATCAAATTAGAACTCAGGATTAAAACCCTCACTCAAATCCACACAACTACATGGAAACTGAACAACCTGCTCCTGAATGACTACTGGGTAAATAATGAAATTAAGATAGAAATAAATAAGTTCTTTGAAACCAATGAGAACAAAGACACAATGTACCAGAATCTCTGGGAAACAGCTAAAGCAGTGTTTAGAGGAAAACTTATAGCATTAAATGCCCACAAGAGAAAGCAGGAAAGATCTAAAATCAACACCCTAACATCACAATTAAAAGAACTAGAGAAGCAAGGGCAAACAAATTCAAAAGTTAGCAGAAGACAAGAAATAACTAAGATCAGAGCAGAACTGAAGGAGATGGAGACACAAAAAACCCTTCAAAAAAATCAATGAATCCCAGAGCTGGTTTTTTGAAAAGATTAACAAAATAGAGAGACTGCTAACCAGACTAATAAAGAAGAAAATAGAGGGCTGGGCACAGTGGCTTACGCCTATAATCCCAGCACTTTGGGAGGCTGAGGCAGCTTGATCACCTGAGGTCAGGAATTCGAAACCAGCAGGGCCAACATGGTGAAACCCTGTCTCTACTAAAAATACAAAAAATTAGCCAGGTGTGGTGGCGCATGCCTGTAATTCCAGGTACTCAGGAAGCTGAGGCAGGAGAATTGCTTGAACCTTGGAGGCAGAGGTTGCAGTGAGCTGAGTTTGTGCCATTGCACTCCAGCCTGGGCAACAAGAGTGAAACTCCGCCAAAAAAAAAAAAAAAAAGAAAAGAAAAGAGAAGTACCAAATAGACACAATAAAAAATAATAAAGGGGAGATCACCCCCAATCCCACAGAAATACAAACTACCACTACCATCAGAGAATACTATAAACACCTCTACACAAATAAACTAGAAAATCTAGAAGAAATGAAAAACTCCTGGACACATACACCCTCCCAAGACTAAACCAGGAAGAAGTTGAATCCCTGAATAGCCCAAGAACAAGTTCTGAAATTGAGGGAATAATTAATAGCCTACCAACCCAAAAAAGCCCAGGAATAGACAGATTCACAGCCAAATTGTACCAGAGGTACAAAGAGGAGCTGGTACCATTCCTTCTGAAACTATTCCAAACAATAGAAAAAGAGGGACTCCTCCCTGACTCATTTTATGAGGCCAGTATCATCCTGATAACAAAACCTGGCAGAGACACAACAAAAAAAGAAAATTTCAGGCCAATATCCCTGATGAACATCGGTGCGAAAATCCTCGATAAAATACTGGCAAACCGAATCCAGCAACACATCAAAAAGCTTATCCACCATGATCAAGTTGGCTTCATCCCTGGGATGCAAGGCTGGTTCAACATACGCAAATCAATAAACGTAATCCATCACTTAAACAGAACCAATGACAAAAGCCACATGATTATCTCAATAGATGCAGAAAAGGCCTTCAATAATATTTAACAACTCTTCATGCTAAAAACACTCAATAAACTAGGTATTGAAGGAACATATCCCAAAATAATAAGAGCTATTTATGACAAACCCACAGCCAATATCATACTGAATGGGCAAAAGCTGGAAGCATTGCCTTTGAAAACCGGCACAAGACAAGGATGCCCTCTGTCACCATTCCTATTCAACATAGTATTGGAAGTTCTGGCCAGGGCAATCAGGCAAGAGAAAGAAATAAATTGTATTCAAATAGGAAGAGAGGAAGTCAGATTATCTCTGTTTGCAGATTACATCATTTTATATTTAGAAAACCCCATTGTCTCAGCCCAAAAACTCCTTAAGCTGATAAGCAACTTCAGCAAAGTCTCAGGATAAAAAATCAATGTGCAAAAATCACAAGCATTCTTATACACCAATAATAGACAAACAGAGAGCCAAATCATGAGGAAACTCCCATTTACAACTGCTACAAAGAGAATAAAATACTTAGGAATACAACTTACAAGGGATGTGAAGGACCTCTTCAGGGAGAACTGCAAACCACTGCTCAAGGAAATAAGAGAGGACACAAACAAATGGAAAAACATTCCATGCTCATGAATAGGAAGAATCAATATCTTGAAAATGGCCATATTGCCCGAAATAATTTATAGATTCAATGCTATTTCCATCAACCTACCATTGAATTTCTTCACAGAATTAGAAAAAATTACTTTTAGTTTCATGTAGAACCAAAAAAGAGCCTTTATAGCCAAGACAATACTAAGCAAAAAGAACAAAGCTTGAGGCATCACACTACCTGACTTTAAACTATACTACAAGGCTACAGTAACCAAAAGAGCATGGTACTGGTACCAAAACAGAGATATAGACCAATGGAACAGAACAGAGGCCTCAGAAATAACGCCACACATCTACAACCATCTGATCTTTGACAAACCTGACAAAAACAAGCAATGAGGAAAGGATTCCCTATTTAATAAATGGTGCTGGGGAAACTGGCTAGCCATAGGCAGAAAACTGAAACAGGACCCCTTTCTTACACCTTATACAAAAATTAACTCAAGATGGATTAAAGACTTAAACTAAGACCTAAAACCATAACAACCCTGGAAGAAAACCTAGGCAATACCATTCAGGACATAGGCATGGGCAAATACTTCACAACTAAAACACCAAAAGCAATGGCAAACAAAAGCCAGAATTGACAAATGTGATCTAATTAAACTAAAGAGCTTCTGCACAGCAAAAGGAACTATCAGAGTGAACAGGCAACCTACAGAATGGGAGAAAATTTTTGCAATCTACCCATCTGACAAAGGGCTAATATTCAGCATCTACAAGGAACTTAAACAAATTTACAAGAAAAAAACAAACAACCGCATCAAAAAGTGGGCAAAGGATATGAACAGACACTTTCAAAAGAAGACATGTATGTGGCCCACAAACATATGAAAAAAAGCTCATCATCACTGGTCATTAGAGAAATACAAATGAAAACCACAATGAGATACCATCTCATGCCAGATAGAATGGTGATCATTAAAAAGTCAGGAAACAACAGATGCTGGAGAGGATGTGGAGAAATAGAAATGCTTTTACACTGTTGGTGGTAGTGTAAATCAGTTCAGCCATTGTGGAAGACAGTGTGGTGATTCCTCAAAGATCTAGAACTAGAAATACCATTTGACCCAGCAATTCCATTACTGGGTATATACCCAAAGGATTATAAATCATTCTACTATAAAGACACTTGCACACGTATATTTATTGCAGTACTCTTCACAACGGCAAAGACTTGGAACCAACCCAAATGCTCATCAATGTTAGACTGGGTAAAGAAAATGTGGCACATATACACCACGGAATATTATGCAACCATAAAAAAGAATGAGTTCATATTTCTTTCAAGGACATGGATGAAGCTGGAAACCATGATTCTCAGCCGAATTGCACAGGAACAGAAAACCAAACACTACATGTTGTCACTCATAAGTGGGAGTTGAGCAATGAGAACACATGGACACAGGGAGGGAAATATCACACACCAGGACCTGTCAAGGGATGGGAGGTTGGGGGAGGGATAGCATTAGGAGAAATACCTAATGTAGATGACAGGTTGATGGGTGCAGCAAACCACCATGGCACATGTATACCTATGTAACAAACCTGTATGTTTTGCACATGTATCCCAGAACTTAAAGTATAATTTAAAAATGCATTTGCTGTGTATGTTAACCTACTTGTCTCTTCTATTTTTAAATTTTTGAACTGTGTGAATTTATTACGTAGTGAAAAATATAAACTTCATTATTTAAAATCTAATAATGTGAATGACAATTTTTATTTACACAAACAAAACAAAGTCTCCTCATCTGTCACACACCTAACCTTGGCCATGCTGTTTCCTCAACCTAAACTGCCCTTCCCCTTCCTTCTAGCTTCTCTGAATGGCTACATTTGCGCTGCCCATTCTGGTGGGTAAGAGCTGCACATGGATATTAAGCACTTGAAATGTGACTAGTCCAAATTGAGATGCACTGTAAGTGTAAAATCCACACCAGAATTTGAAGACTCAGTATGAAAAAAGAATGTCAAATATCTGCATACTTTTATGATCTTCATTACATGTTAAAATGAGAATATTTTAGGCATGTTGGGTTTTAAAAGATATAATTAAAATTAACTTCAGCTTCCTTCTACTTTTTAAATATGGCTGCTACGCCAGATGCAGTGGCTCACAGTTGTAATCCCAGCACTTTGTTGGGAAGCTGAGGTGGGTGGATCACTTGAGCCCAGGGGTTCAAGACCAGCCTGGGCAACACAACAAAACCTCATCTCTACAAGATAGAAAGTGAAGATTAGTTGGGCATGGTGGCACACACCTATAGTCCCAGCTACTTGGGAGGTTGAGGCAGGAGTATTGCTTGAGCCTGGGAGATCGAAGCTGCAGTGAGCTGTGATCATGTCACTGCATTCCAGCCCAAGCAACAAAGTGAAGCCCTGTCTCTACAAAAAAAAAAAAACAAAAAAAACCCCAAAAAACATATATATATGTGTGTGTGTGTATATATATATACACACACACACACACACACTAAAAAGAAACATATGGCTGGGTGCAGTGGCTCATGCCTGTAATCCCAGCACTTTGGGAGGCCGACTTGGGTGGATCAACAGAGGTCAGGAGTTTGATACCAGCCTGGCCAACATGGTGAAACCCCATCTCTACTAAAATATAAAAATTAGCTGGGCACGGTGGCAGGCACCTGTAATCCCAGCTACTTGGGCAGCTGAGACAGGAGAATCACTTGAACCCAGGAGGCAGTGGTTGCAGTGAGCCAAGATCGTGCTATTGCATTCTAGCCTGGGCAATAGAGCGAGACTCCGTCTCAAAACAAAACAAAACAAAACAAAAACAAAAACAAAAACAAAAACAAACAAACAACATATCTCACAGGGTTTCTGTGAGAATTAAATGAACAAGTGCACATGAATCATTTCACGGTATGCTTACAGTAAGTGCTCATTAAATACTGGCAGCTATATTATTACTGTGTGCCAAGCACTATGCTAGTCATGTTACACACGTATTCCAATAGTCACAATTATGTCATGGCAAGCATGTATTACCACCCTCACATGAAGGATGCAGAAATTTAGTCTAGAAAGACCCCACATTGATATAGGTCTCTACTGGCAGAGCTGACATTGGCTCGTTCAGTTCCTGCCCCTTCCCGCTTTGACATGCCTTGATCCATTCAAAGGACTTCTGGTCATCTTCAGGGCAGAAGTCTCAACCACTGCTTCCCCTGAGTGCCAGTGAGGTTCAAGGAGTTGTTATAGGCCTTCCTCTAGGAAATGTGCCTTGACACTGGCCTGGCATGGAGTCTCCAGCCAGCTCTTTAGAATGGAGGCTGGATCTCAGGTTCAGAGTCAACCCCAGAGCAAGGACCATAGAGTCAATGGCCATTGGGTCATGCTAGCTGAGAAAGCACACGTTCTTGAAGCCAACTCTGAGTTCAGATAGCTAAAGATTCATCCAAAGCATTTACTGGATACCAGGGACTACTCTAGGTGACTTTACATGCCTCATCTCAATGAATTATCACAATGAGGTAGGCTTTACTTCCCCAATTTATAGGTAGGGGACCTGAGGCTCAAAGAGGTGACTTAACCATCTGGAGCAAGAAATCAAACCCAGGCCCCACTTGCTCACCAACTCTATTAATTCATATTTCTTAGTCTTTCATTCATTAATCACCAATTAGGTACTGAGGACACAATGTAAATTAATTTCTGTTATAGAAACAAGACTGGGGGAGAACTGAGAAGGAAGAAACCCAATGACAGCTGGGAGGGGGGTGTGTGTGTGTGAAGTGTGTGTGTGTTATGGGGAGCATTGGCAGACAGTGAATGTCTCTGAGACAAAGCGTTTATTGAAGAATAAACACAATTTCACTGGGGCTGGGGAAGAGAGAAGGGGAAGATGTTTTAGGGGAGGGAATAGCTTGGGCGGGGCTGTCAGAATGCAGTATGTTTTGTGGCTGATGAGAGACAAGATGGTATGTGGTGGGGCCTGTAGAGGACATGGGGGACAGTGCAGGAGGTGGACCTGCAACCTGTATCTTACAGGTCTTGTATGCCAGTGCAAGGTGTCTGAACTGAACTTGATGGGCCTGGGGAGCCACAGAGGATTTTATGCATGGTCAGTTTGCTTTGTAGAAAGACCACTCTGACAGCAGGGTGGAGTGCAGATCTAGGAGGCTGAACTGGAGGCAGAAACCCAGACAGAAGACCTTGGGAATAGGTCAGGGAAGGTGATAGATAAACTACAGTTGTGGCCCTGGGGACAGCAAAGAGGGGAAAAATCTCCCAAGAATTGTAGTTGGTAAATGGGACAGGAAGGATTAAAGGCAGAGGATGGGTGGAGGTCAAGGCTGATTCCTAGGCTCTGGGTTGGGCATCTTGTTAGATGAGGTTGCCAGGCCCTGAGTCAGGAAGCAACACAGAGGAGGAGCAAATGTAGGGCATATTGAGTTTCAGGACATCCAGGTATAGAATGGCTACATTTGGAGCCCAGCAGTGAGGTCTGGGCTGGAGAGAGATTTGAGAACCCTTGGCTGCTTCTTGATTCTTGGTCTCATGCTCCTCCTATTCTGTGCAACCGACGTCAAATATCTTCTGAAAATGGACGGTCCTGGTGACACAGCAGAGAAACCCCCATTGGATTTGGGATCTAAAAGCAGTCCAGCCGGGAGGCAGTGGGGTTTCTGCAGGGTTCATGCAAATGCAGCAAGACTCAGAGCTGGACTGAACGGAAAGCCAAGAGGTCACCTCATCCAGCTTGGTTCTAGGCAGAATTCCACCTAAATCCTAATTTCCATGAGAGCCCTCCCCCTCCCCCATCATACCCAGTCAGGGAGAGAGCTGGAAGAACTCTGAGTAGTGCTAGGAGAGGACCAACCGGAGCGTGATTTGCATATAATTTGCATAAGACAATCTGTTCTCTGGTAATTTTCAAGTGAAAATGTTATCATCGCTCCCGGAGGGTTACCGCTGCGTGATTTTTCTTTCCTTTGTTCTTCCGCACACACAGACTGCCCCGGGTCTGCCCTCGAGGAAGGCTTAATGGAGAGGAGGGGCCAGAGAGGGGCTGGGAAAGTAGGGTCTGTAGCGTCCGTGTCTGTGCTCAGTCTGGGGCTCCCTTCCCAGGGCACAGTGCAGACCCATGTTTCTATTGAACCCCCTTAGGGCTCTTCAGAGCCTCCCACCCCCCACCAGGCCTGGGCTGCTGCCTGCCTCCCCCTGACCCCTGGCTGCTGCCGTGCTCTGGGGCCTCCCTTGGGGCCCAGCTGCTCCGTGGGGCCCAGGCAGCTCACAGCACAGGCCTGGCTCAGGGGACGTTTTCTAATAGGCGGATAATTGCCTCTGTTAATTGCAATTTGATTTTAGCAATTTTTCTCTAAGAGCCTAGAGGCCTCAGGCCCAGATATGGAAAGGAGGTGCATGGGTGGAGCCTCCAAGCTAGGGTCTGACTGCTCAGAACTTACCACCTGCTGGGTCTCCCCTAGGCTCTGCCCCTGCCAGGTAGGGGACTGAAGCCTGCACTGCATCTCACCCCACAGCCTCAGCTCCGCAAGAAGGACATGCTGCAGATGGCTCTGAGCAACACCAGCCCTGAGGGAGTAGTTTGGCGGAAGCCTCTGGAAGGGGTCAGTTGGCAGACACCCCAGGGGCAGAGCAGGAGCCCCACTGCAAAGCCTGGAGAGCTTTCAGCTGGAGCCAAGAGACTGCAGGAGTTCTCTCCCATGGCCATCCTTGTTCCTCAGACCCTTTCCTGGGACTGCCAGTCTCCCCTCCCAGTTACCAGCCAGCCTTGTCTTCCAAGGTCCCTCAGAGCATGGTTTTGGAGCCCAGACACCTAATAGACCTAGAGCAGGTTCCTCTATTTCTCTGTGCTTCAACTCCTTGGTCTTAAAGTGGGGAAATAATAGTATCTCCATGGTAGTGATCGAAGCAGTTAATGTGAGCCAAGTTCTTCACCCAGTGCCTGGCACATATTAACTTCTCTATAAATGGTAGCTGTATTCTGGCTTTTACCATAATCCACATCTTGGGATGCCCTGGACTGGCCTCTAGTCCTGCAGCCTATGACCATATGGGTCTTCAGGGGCAAAGATGGAATCATGTGGGAGAAAAGTGCCTTAAGGTGAGCGTCCCTAGATGAAGCAGGGTCTGCCCGGGACAGGGCTGGGAGCTAGGAGGGAGAAGCTGCAGCCTGAAGTCTCCAGAGTGGAAGTTCATCGATTTGAAGCTGAGTGCTTCAGGATGAAGAGTAAATTATGCCTCTTGCCCATCCACTCTCCTTCACCTCTTCCTACCCATCCAAACTGGCCATTCCTCCACTAAAAAGGACTTCTTGGAGGAAGAGGCCTCCAGGGAAGGGAGAGGTTTGTGGAGCTGCATTGCTTCCTTGGAAAGGCATGTAGGCCAGATTCCTTTTCCTCTTGTTAGCCGTGAGCCTTGGGCCTCTGACTCTACCTCTCCCAGCCTTAGTTTGCCCCTCTGTACCAAAGAAGCTACTCTATGTCCCACATGGGGTGGCTATGGGGAGCAGCTAGAATAACGCGTGGCCGCCTGTAAGTAGGTGCTTCGTAAATAGCCATTTCCTCCCCTGCTCCCTCCCCTTCCTTCATGTGTAAGGGGAGCAATTCTCTCCCTGTGTTTATGCTTGTGCTGCCTGCCTCTCCCCACCCAATTCCTCAGCATGGAGGTGTCGGCCACTGCCTTCCTTCCCACTGCACACAGGCCTTCTCTGTTGCTGGCAAGGAGGGGGGAGGTGGAGGCAGGCAGTGGTTTGGGGCCCAGGGAGAGTGTCTCGGCGCCTGCCCACCACCTCTGGCCTGCCACTCCAGGCAGCATGCTAATTAAGCCTGGAGGACCCACAGAACAAAATTGCAGGCCCCCTGCCTCAGCCCAGCCCCCAGTGGCCTAGTGGGGAAATCTGGCAGCACAGACAGGCCCTTTGCTTTGGGCTTGGCGGAGGTTGGGTAGAGCTGGGCTGGGCAGTGGCCCAGAGAGGAAACAGAGGAGGGATTGGCCTGGGTCTCAGGGAGCCTGGCCTCTTAGGCAGGGCAGGAACCAAGAGATGTGAGGAGAAGGCCACAATTTCTGCTTGGTCCTGGGCCATGCTGGGCTTGGTCTGGCCCGACCCTGCCTGTAAAGGAGGTGTTGACAGAATGATGGGGTGGGAGCTCCCCAGATGGGGGCACTGCAGGGCCAGCATGCTGGGAGGTGACTGCCTGGTACCTTTTCCTGGGGCTTCTGGACTCTACTACCCACTATAAATTTGTGTAACTCAGGGGAAAGTCCCTTTACTTCCCTGAGCCTCAGTTTTTTCTTCTCTCAAATGGGGCTGATGATCAATATGTAATGAAAACATGCATGGAAATGAGGTACGCTAGATTCAGGAAAGTGGTTATGTCTGGGGAGGGTGAGAGGAAGGGAAATGGGCCAGGGCAGGAGTATATAAGGACCCTTATCTCTACTGGATTGCTTTATTCCTAAAACAAGGCGTGAAGCAAATGTGGAATACTGTCAAGATTTCACAAAACTGGGAGATAGGTACACAGGTGTCTGTTAAGGTATTTTTTTCTTGTGTCTTGTCTGTGTGTCTGAAATATTTCATAATCAAACAAATGTCCAGTGACAGCATTACATGCAGGATTTGAAATGTGCTGAACCTCAGGAATCCCTTACAAGAGTGAAGCAGATGTGCCCTGGGAAACAAACTCCAGTGTTGACCGGGACCTCGAGGCCAGAGGCATATGGAAATCCGTGCATTTTAGATTAAGCGAGTAGGAGAAAACAATCTCAAAATTCACGTCCTTTATCTGGGACGAGTGGTTTCCAATAGACATGTACACCTAACTAAGGAGTCAATTAAGTATTATAAGTAGAATCGACAAGCTGCCATGGCAACTGTGGCACATATGAGGCAGCCACCTCTGTCTCCTCTGCCATGAAGTGCTGGAGTATTGGGTCAAACCTGATTCCAGTGACCACCTAGATCACTGGTTCTCAGCTCTGGCTTCATGTGAGAATCACCTGGGGAGCTTTTAAAACATACGAATGTCCAGGCCCCATACCCAGGGACTCTGACTTAATTGGTATGGGGTGGTGCCTGAACATTTGTATTTTTAAAAGCTCCCCAGATGATTCTCCTGTGTAGCCAAGGCTGCGAACCACTGGGCTACAGCCAGCAAGGCTGTTCCCAGCACCCCTCGGCCTCTCCCTCTTACCTGCTTTGAGAGAAGGCCCTGAAACCAAACACAAGCAGTCATCCTTCTTGGGCCAAAGCTATGTGATCTTTCGCCATCAGAACACATTGCCTGGAATCCCTGACTCCTCCCTCAACACACAGAGGACTGCTGGCTTTTAAGGAGGGTGAGGAGGTGAAGAGGAATCATCTCCCACCGTGAGGCTGAGTGAGGTTGTAATTAGAAATCATCCACCCCGGCCGGGCGCGGTGGCTCAAGCCTGTAATCCCAGCACTTTGGGAGGCCGAGATGGGCGGATCACGAGGTCAGGAGATCGAGACCATCCTGGCTAACACGGTGAAACCCCGTCTCTACTAAGAAATACAAAAACTAGCCGGGCGAGGTGGCGGGCGCCTGTAGTCCCAGCTACTCGGGAGGCTGAGGC